>NC_090319.1:294612475-294926939 GCF_040869045.1 Eurosta solidaginis
CCAAATATTAAATTTGTTTATACCTAAAAATGCTCCAAATTTTTTTCCACGTTAGGTGTTTCATATACATATACGCCGGGTAGTTTCGGAGGCTTTATAAAGGTCTTCAGTGCACCACTGGATTTAATGCAAGTTTAGAGTACAAATTCAATTTAAGCGTGTGTTTACAAAGTTGATATTCAATTTTAAAAGTAATGATCAGGGATAGGTAATCTTAGGTGTACCACATGGTAATTGAGTGGTTTTGCAAAGGTATCGACAATATAAGATACAGATAGAAAGCTGAGACGTTCCTCTGCCCGATAATATTCCTATCTATTATGTATCTACTTTCTCAATAAGCAGAGGTATTTGGCATACTGTAGGTTCTGCAAACAAATTGTTTATAAATTTCTGGCTCTCCCTCCTCCTCTCTCTATTTGATCCCAGTCTCTGCGCCGTGCCTTCCCCCTTCCTCTTTCTCGATTTTCTGAGAATATTGTAGAGTATGCGATCAGTAAAATCTCGATTAGAACACCCTCCGTAAGTGATTTTCTATTGGGAAAGTAGGTGGTTTCTGCTTTCTTATACATAAACGCCGCTTTCGGTAATGGGGTTTACAATTTCGCTGGCCAATGACTTCAAGGAAAAAGCGGAGCCGGCTATCAGAATGTGCGTAAAAGTTGTACTTTGCACAAATTTGGAAATCGCTTGGGATAACTTAGGACTAAAAAAAGTTCCCAGTGGGAAACCACCCCTCCAGTGGAGCCTTGAATTGAAGAACTTTGCAAAAAATTTTAGGCAATGGAATTCACTATAAGGGGTACGCGGACGAATTTGTCCGTTTTAGTAATTTGTAAGGAACAGTGTGATACAACTAAGACGGTCACTATTTTTCTCTAGTAGAAAAACCATCTTACATAAGAAGAAATTTACTAAAGATAAAAAAATCTGATTCCACCTTACAATAGAGGAAACACGATGGTGTGCACGACTCAACTTGGCTGAATCCTTGCAGCTCCATGATACTAGGAGAAATATACACTATGATAGTTCACTATTGGACATACATAGAGGCCCGCCTTCCATAGCATTGCTTATGCGAAGAACCTGAGAAAATCCGATGACGCATAAAACTACTACGCTTAACTTTTGTTTGGAGCGTGAGGAAATCTTTGGTCCAAAAAAAAAAATGTTTATGTAATGGAAAAATTTCAGAACGCCTTGCAAGTGGAGGTATCTACTATATATTTGTGAAAGTATGTCTGTATGTATGCTTGGACTTGCAGCCTAAACAGCAGAATGGAATCGAACGAAATTTTGCTATGACATAACCTGAGTGCGTCAATCTATGGTAGGCTTTATAAAAAAAGTTTTCGACAAGGGAGCGTGGCACCTCCCATACAACTGGAAGTTTTCTTAGTCAATATATCGGAAAGTATTAAGGCTAGACGACTGAAATTAGGTGAGGAGGTATATAAGACTATTCCCTACCCCCTCGAGAAAAATTGGGGATAGCGAAAAAGGGGCGTGGCATCTCCCATACAAATGGGGGTTGGGATTAGTCTAATATATTAGTCTATATAGTACTGCTTTTATTTATAACCGAACGACTTCGGGTACTCTGCTAGTTCGAGATAAATGTGTCGAAATTATTGATTTGTTTTACGATTAGTATAAAAAAACTATTAAAAATAAATAACTGTACACAATTAACAGTTTTTTTTTTTTCAAAACTTAAAACCTGCAGTACTTTCGAAATGTTGATCGATATTCTAAAAGTAGTTTGAAAAGAAAAAGCAATTTTAATTTTTAGGAGCGACTTGGGAGTTTGGAAGGTGAAAAGTACAGGATGGCCTTGTGCTACATGGGTAACCTTTTATAACTAAACCATGCTCAAGAATAAAATTTGAGTTCTGTAAATAAGATGATTTGAAAATGTTTTATTTCTATGAATATATGCCAAAGATTGTTGGGATTTGATATGAATTTTATTAAAAAAAAAAAATTTGGAGAAAAAAAGGTATTTATTTATTAATTAAAGTGGACCTACGCTTTAAGGCTCCAAAGACGGCTAATTTTAATTCGTTTAGTTGAAACCATCTCCTCAATCTTATTCATAAATAAAGAAAATTTGGAAGGTTTGTTGTCAATGTGTACACAATAATTGACCTTTATACTTGACAACCGAAAGAAATGAAAAAAATCTACCATAGAAATGAAATAATTATGACATAATACCATGACTTACTAACCAAGTCATGTTTCACTTTTTAATTCACCGCAAAGCCGAATTGTCTAAAATGACAGACAAAATTTTTTGTACATCTAAAATCTTTTATACTTTTACTTATTTATTGTATTGCAGTTGTAATAAGTTAAGAAGATAAATCCCGAGCTAAAATTTAAGCACATTTTGCGCCGAATAAGACAGAAAAAGCGCTCAAGTTGAGATGTTTAAAATTGAAAGATTTGTACTTATTAGAGAAGAAAGACGGCAAAAGCAAAAGAGCGAGCGGGAAGGATGACTTGCAATATGTAAGCAACAACTGATTTCTAAGGTAAGCAATTGAATTGACAGCCTGTCAGATGAAAAGACAGACCCACAATCAGACATGACAAGACAAACGGACGAAAGATGAGCTAAAACAAAAGTTTAAGAAAAGAAAAAAAAAAATAAAGTTACAATAAAAATATCAAACATTTGCGGTTATATTGGTGGTGGAACGAAAATTTTTGAGGTTAAGTGGGGTAAATGAAGAAAGCACCACAGCATTGAGAGTCAGTAAAACAAATGAAGAAAAAAAAAATTATTCAAAACACAAAAAATTCGAATGAAGTCTGAAGTCTGAAAGCACTGAAAGACTTAAGTCAAATATGATGATAGGCGTTGCTGTAGGACATTATTTACGTTGAAAGTCAGTATTCATAAATTGATATATCTGAAATGAAATGAGTTTTGACTTTATATTGGTAAGTTGGCGCAACGCTGACTTCGCTTCACATTGAATGCGTCCTAATTCCAAGAAACAAAATTTTACTAGAGGCAATGTGAAGCCTTAATTTGGATTTTCGATCTCACCTTCTAGCAAAATGCAAATAGCGCTAAAAATAATAAGGCCTGTTCTGAATTCCGACTCGGAATGAAAAGTAAAGCGACATTGATTTCGACTCGGTTTCTATTTGGTGTTCTCAATTCCGATTGTAAAAAACCGATTCGAAGTCGATTTCGAATCGTTTTCATTCCGATTCGGTAACCAGTTTAATCAGCTGTTTTTGTTTATGTGTTTTGGTTTAAGTATCATAAAATTTTATTTTAATTCAAAAATGCCTGCAGATATGGGTTTTGATGCGCAGTCGCAAGAATACGTGCTATTGTGCGTGCGAATCGTAAAAATGCGCTGGATCGGAATTCAGAACAGGTCGACTTCATTTCGATCAGCATCGATTTGTTTGCCTAATAGATTTCTTGATAGAAGTTTTTAAAGAAAGATTTATTATGCCACTTTAACTCAAATTTAAACAAAAAATACACACAACTCTTCCAAATAAAATGAAGAATTTAAAAAAAATTATTTGAAAGACAAATATCGCAACATTTGTGTATAATCTGCCAATTAATTTTCATTCCGACTGCTCAGAGGCAATACTTTTCAAACCGATAATTTTTGGTCGGAATCGAAATTGAGAAAACCAATCCATTTCGATTCCGAAAAAATTGATCGGAATCGGAATCCAGAACAGGCCTGAATATCTATATAAAATAGGGTTGCTAGATTTTTATTTCCTGTTCCCGGGACAAACTTCAAATTTGAGCCAAATTCCCGGGATTTTTAAAAATTTCCCGGGGCATTTGAAAAATAAGAAACGCCTATATATTTGTAGGGGTTGCTCATTCGGCGAATTAATTTTTAGATAGAATTAAACTTTTTAAGCTCATTTATTTATAAAAAATATTTTTATGAAACAGGCTAGCAATTAATACGTTTACTGTGTTTAATGCGAATTCAATATTCTCTGGATTAATTTTTCAAACGTTATTTTAAAACACAATACTTCCCCATGCAAACTGAATATTTAGGTGTTCGAAATCTCAAACATTGACAATATTCAGAACCACAGTAAGGATGAATTTTTCTTCTTTACAGAGATACATACAATATGCTAATAATCTGAATACAATCGAAGCCGCAAATATGACCATGTTTCGTAGCAAATTACAATTTATTAATTTTGATATTGTGAATTTGCCGGGACATAGCATTTCCCGGCGGGAGACCTTAAAATTTGTGAAAAATACGGGATTTGGTAACGCTAATATAAAATGTCCTATGCCAATCTATAAAGACTGAGGGGTTGTGCAAAGAACTTGAAGTCCAACAAAATTTAAATACTTTAGGCTCATATTCTTTTATACTAGAAAGTTTTACACGCTTTTCTTGCTTTTTTTTTTTTAAATAACTACAATGCTAGAAATTGGACCATTAATAACAGAGCTACAGATTTAAGTATAATATAAATGAAGACAGCTTTTCTGTATTCATTATATAGAAGAAAATGATCAAGACCCGTCACGAAAAACATTCTCAAAATTGAACAGAAGTCGATAGCGTTTTGAAACTTGCACGTCGTTTAAGTCAAATTAAGCTAAAAACATGCGTACTTGAAAACTTTCCAAAAATTTACAATTAAAAGGTGAAAATCTTGTGTGTAATTGAAATCTTGGGACATCTTCTATTTTATAATTGTTTTGTCATTTGAACAATTTTTGTAATTTTAAATGCGTTTGAAATCAAAATCTGTAGCAGTGGACCAAAGAAATTTAAAAAATTGCCAATTTTACGATTTCAAAACATCCTTTTGCAACTCCTAAATCTTCTTTGATTAATCTAAAATTCTGCACATTCAAATTTTAAGGCTATTTCCAAATTTCAGGAGTGTTTGATCGAGAATCGGAACACTTTGGAAAATAAGGGCCACCCCAATGTACACATATTCTCATGATGCTGAAGGTCAAGTTATATGTAGGAAAGTAAAAACTTTAACAACGATAGAGATGTAACAAAGTGTATGAAGAAGTAAACCAAAGAAGAAGGCGGGCCAAGAATGTGAAGTTCGTCCCTCATAGCTACATATATATGTACTTTTCGGTTTTAAAAACAAATCCAATGCTTAAATTAGAACATACTCAGCAGACATACTTGTCCGTGCCATATTTTCGTCTATAGTACAAGCACAAGTTGTAGGTTTATAAAAGGCGAGAGAAATGTACGCCATTTTAAACGTTATTGGTTTATCTTCAATCGGACAAATGGGGGGTCGAACTTGAAATAATGTGTTGTCAGTTTTGTGAAAATAATGATTCGATAATGGTTTATTATCATGCTGTTATTGACGGAGTACAGATGTGTCATCGTTTTATATTAAAACTGAATCGATAAGAAATCGGAAACTTACCGATATAAAACGATAACAGGGCGTTAACAAATTGGTTACACTTTGATAAAAATTCAGTAAATTTTCTGTAGCAAATCGACAATTTTTTGATAACATATCGATATCTTTTCGATAAATGACCTATAACTTTTCGATAAAAAATGTACAGCTTTAACCGATAGCAACAGCTTTGCATTGGCTTGCCTTGTAGGGACTATAATTCATGGAAAGATATAATTTAATTTTTAAAATTTAAGCTTTTATTTAACACCAAACATTTATAATTCTCAACTTGACTTACAATTTCAAAAATATTCATAGACCAAAAGTTTGTTCATTTATTTTAAAATAACAAAAACTAATCAAAGAAATATGCCAATATGGAAATTTTTTTGTAAAGCTTATATGTATAGAAGACTCTCGTGTCACAGTGTTTGTGGTTGAACTCATTCGAAACAGCTCGACCGATTCTCGTAAAATTTTGTGAGCATATTGTGTAGGTCCGAGAATCATATCAGACATTTTTTTATTTTTTATGAAACAGCATTTAAAAGTGCATACAACCATCTAGGACTGGGACTAGGATTGAGACTCAGACAGGGACTGTGACTGGGAATTGGACTAAGACTGGGATGGACAAGAATATAAAGAACTAGAGAGGTAGAGTTAGATGAAGATAGAGAGATGAGAATAGATAAAGCAGGGTAGGCAGAATGGGAAGGAGCTAGAGAGAAAAGAAAAGATGGAAAAGACGGAGAATGAGAATGAGATGCAAAAGAGATGAAAGAAAAGAAAAAAGGGGGAAAGAGGAGGGAGAGCAAAAAATAAAAACTCAGTAAGACTTATGCAGCTAGACCAAATTTATGGCAGAACAACATCTGCCGGGTCTGCTAGTTTAGTTATATATTTACACCGCTTGTAAGCCATGCTCGTTCGCCCTAGCTGTAAATATTTAACTCTTTTAAAGAACTGCCATTTGTCTACGAAATCTCATTTTTAGAATTATTTCCTATTAGGTATTAAATATATCGCTAACATATACAATGACAAGTAAAAAAGATATTAAATAAAATTCAATTAAATTAAATTGACCAAAGCAGAAGCATATTGTTGGCGTAGCAAAGGAAAGGAAGCTCACAACAAATAGTTTAGAAAAAAAACCAAAACGTTGATGAAAAACAAAAAAGTAAGGAAAGTCAAAAGTAAACGAATCAAAGCAGTTTTAAGCTGCAAACAAACTGCAAGTTTATACCCACACTAGCATGCATCATCATACATCCATAAAGAATGTGGATATACATAAAAATACATACATATGTATCCCAACAAACACTGAAATGGAATATCGATTAGAGAAATATAAGACAAATATTCAAGTTCTCTAAACTCTAACGTTAAATGATGACTCGAGCACCATGGAATAATATATTGGTCTTCAGGCATAAAAAGTGAGCATTTTCTTATAACTGTGTTTTTACAAAGTTGATATTCAATTTTAAAAGTAATGATCAGGGATAAGTAATCTTAATTTTACCACGTAGTATTTGAGACGTTTTGCAATTTGCAAATAGTTATAGGTATAGATAGATTGTCGAGACGTTCCTCTCCCCGATAATATTCCTCTCAGTGATGTATTTACCGTAGCTTCTGCAAATAAATTGTTTTAAATGCCTGGCTCTCCCTCCTTCTCTCACTATTTTATCCCAGTCTCTCCACCGTGCCGCCCCCTCCACTTTAACCCTAGGACTTGTACCCAAGTACAGGTGTGGCCAGTAGCTACTTTGGAGTGATGTAGCTCCTAAATCACTAAAGATATTGACTTGAAATTTTTGATCTAGGAAAACGAAGTAAATCAACGTCGATTGGTGTCTTATTTGTCATGCTCATGCATTGATGAGATATAAGCATTCAAAGTTGACACCTACGTCTTCTTATACCCGGGTACAGGTGTGGCCAGTAGCTTTTTTTCTCGTTTTTTCTCATTTTTTGAAAGAAAAAAATTTTTATTTATTATTTTCTTTATAAAATATTATTTTATTGATTATTTCTTATAACTAAATATGCAAACGAATTTAAATTATTCAATTGTCTTCATTATTTTCACAAATATTACATGTAAATGTATTTGAAGAATGCTGTATGCATATTCGGCGCTGACATATTCTGCACATGTTACGCGTTCGTCTTCTGTGTTGGTCATGGATGTAGCAGAGAAAACAGCTTCCAACCTGCTGTTTCTTTGATTTTGCACCAGCAGCTGCAGACGTTGATGGCCTATTGTCAGCACTTCCTTGCAGGACCGTACTTATGAAACTCGCGACTGCAATTTTTGTGTTGTAGTTCCGCATCACTTGCTGATTCACCGACCGCTCTTCAATTATGGGCATAGATAGTTCCTTGGCGAGCTGGCGAAGAAATCTCTTACGCTTCGCATTGGTGCATCTGATGTTGGGATTATTCTCATAATATATGATGTACGCTGCCAATGCCGTCAAATCAATCATATTGAAGAATAGGGACAACGGCCAACGCTTTGTCATCCTTTGGCAAGTATATTCTCCAAGCAATTGGTCCATCACGTTCACACCTTCTTTTGTCTTGTTATAAAACTCCATCATTTCTGGTTTGCCGCTTTCGCCAATGTGATCATCGTCATGCATTGATGATAGTAATATAACTGCCTTGTTTTTTTTTCGGCACATAGGAGCAATGGATATGTTGGGTCTAAAACCGAATGAACTTGACCTCTCTGCACGATCATTGTGTGTCAACATCTCCTTTGGTATGTAGGGCTTATTTTTTCCACAGAGTTCCAACTGCCGTCAAATTCATGGATGACAAGCTTTCCGTTATATTTCGGCCGGTTCCATGAAAGCGGCTTACTAAATCCTTGACCACGCGTTCACCTTGGTTAGTTTCCCGTCCTGTAGGTGCTTGGCCAGTATATATTTGTCCATGCAGTGGATATGCGTTTTTGGCACACATACCCACCACACTTTGCCATATTTTGCCCGTTTCGATGGGATGTATTGCGTGAAACGGATGCGGCCACGATATGGAAAGAGCTGCTCGTCTACCGTTAGATATTCACTTGGCTTATATGACTGCTCAAAGTTGTAGTTCATCATGGTCCACAGCTCGGATATTGGTGCAGCTTTGTCAGTTACCAAACTTTGTGCCCGTGTGTTGCCATCGTCAAACCTTATAAACGCAGTATGGCCTGAAAGCGGTTAATGCCCATTGACGCACGATATAATGGACAATTTTCCACCGACCACAAGTCCGGCGCACATTCGGCATTGCTGCGGTTAGCGCCAGTCATAACAAGCACTCCAATGAACGCATACATTTCGCTCAAAGTAATCTTCTTCCATGTTTTTGGTTCTGCCTCTGGATGTTTTGCGTTTAATTCCGCATATATAGCCTCTGCTTTTTTGTTGGTGTAGCGTACTATAATAGTCACCATTTCCGGAGTCATAAAACATTTATATGTATTGACTATAGAAATCATAGTAGTTGATCATGCGAGCCCACTTCGCTGTCGCAAAATATTTTGTTGCCTAGTTTGGCGTGCAAGTCGTGGGTGTGAGCTCTATATGGTACTATCACGTGCTACGAATTCAGCTGCACGAAAATTAATCTCCTCAGAATCATCTGCAGCATCGGATTCATTGTCAGATTCTTCGTAATCAGCCTCATCTACCTGGGCATTGTCAACTGTGTAATCAGGGTCTTATACATCCGATTCAACCACGCCATCTGCTACTGCTACTTGTTCGCTTTCATCCCCTTCAGGGTCGGAAAATAATTCATCATCTGAGATTTCGTCAAACAGGTTTTGTATGTACTGCTCTTTTTCAGCGTCAGATAATCTATATAAAAATAATTAATTTTTATTCCATTTATGAAATTATATTTGAGTTATTTGTATTTACCTTATATATTGATTCGAAGACAAATATTCCATGTTCCTTCTGCTATCCATGTTGTAATATTTTAAATTTTTTCTGACTTGTTATTTTCACAAATATAAATCAACTTCACACTTCAAAAGAACGCTTTACAATGAATATAAACTCGCAAAACTTCCGTTTATATAGCTGCAACCCTTAAGTTTCTGGAATCATTTCTTACCTGCCAGGTAGTTGGATTATATCAAATGTTGTTTGTCATCAAATTCTAGCAAGGGTACAATATAATGTCTTCTTCTAAATAATTAAGAGTGCGCGAAAAGGTCGTATTCTAAAAATTCTAACAACAATAGAAGTTATTGACTTCCTAACTTAGAATGCGCGCAATTCTTAGAAGCAGGATACAAATATATGTTTATAACTACTTAAAATGTTCTTAAGACAGTCGGCTACAACATTGCATTAAAAAAATAACTTGTTTCTCAGAAAAAATGAGAAACAAGTAAGGAAGGTTAAGTTCGGGAGTAACCGAACATTACATACTTAGTTGAGAGCTATGGTGACAACATAAGGGAAAATAACCATGTAGGAAAATGAACCAAGGGAAACCCTGGAATGTGTTTGTATGACATGTGTATCAAATGAAAGGCATTAAAGAGCATTTTATGAGGGAGTGGGCCATAGTTCTATAGGTGGACGCCATTTAGGGATATAGCCATAAAGGTGGATCATGGTTGACTCTAGAATGCCTTTGTACGATATGGGTATCAAATGAAAGGTATTAATGAGTATTTTAAAAGGGCGTGGACCTAAGTTCTATAGATGGAAGCATTTTCGAGATATCGCCGTAAATATGGACCAGGGGTGACTCTAGAATGCGTTTGTACGATACGGGTATCAAATGAAAGGTGTTAATGAGCATTTTAAAAGGGAGTAATCCTTAGTTCCATAGGTGGACGCCGTTTCGAGATATCGTCATAAAGGTGGACCAGGGGTGACCCTAGAATTTGTTTGCACAATATGGGTATCAAACGAAAGGTGTTAATGAGTATTTTAAAAGGGAGTGGGCCTTAGTTCTATAGGTGGACGCGGTTTCGAGATATCGCCATAAAGGTGGGCCAGGGGTGACTCTAGAATTCGTTTGTGCAATATGGGTATCAAACGAAAGGAGTTAATGAGTATTTTAAGAGGGAGTGGGCCTTAGTTCTATAGGTGGACGCATTTTCGAGGTATCGCAATAAAGGTGGACCAGGGTGACTCTAGACTTTGTTTGTACGATATGGGTATCAAATGAAAGGTGTTAAGATTATTTTAAAAGGGTGTGGGGCTTAGTTCTATAGGTGGACCCTTTTTCGAGATATCGCCATAAAGGTGGACCAGGGTTGACTCTAGAATTCGTTTGTGCAATATGGGTATCAAACGAAAGGAGTTAATGAGTATTTTAAGAGGGAGTGGGCCTTTCTGGAGCAGGGGTGACTCTAGACTTTGTTTGTACGATATGGGTATCAAATGAAAGGTGCTAATGAGTATTTTAAAAGGGCGTGGGGCTTAGTTCTATAGGTGGACGCCTTTTCGAGATATCGCCATAAAGGTGGACCAGGAGTGACTTTAGAATTTGTTTGTATGATATGGGTATCAAATGAAAGGTGTTAAGATTATTTTAAAAGGGTGTGGGGCTTAGTTCTATAGGTGGACCCTTTTTCGAGATATCGCCATAAAGGTGGACCAGGGTTGACTCTAGAATTCGTTTGTGCAATATGGGTATCAAACGAAAGGAGTTAATGAGTATTTTAAGAGGGAGTGGGCCTTTCTGGAGCAGGGGTGACTCTAGACTTTGTTTGTACGATATGGGTATCAAATGAAAGGTGCTAATGAGTATTTTAAAAGGGCGTGGGGCTTAGTTCTATAGGTGGACGCCTTTTCGAGATATCGCCATAAAGGTGGACCAGGGGTGACTCTAGAATGAGTTTGTACGATATGGGTATCAAATTAAAGGCATTAATGAGAGTTTTAAAAGGGAGTGGTGGTAGTTGTATATGTGAAGGCGTTTTCCAGATATCGACGAAAATGTGGACCAGGGTGACCCAGAACATCATCTGTTGGATAACGCTAATTTATTTATATATGTAATACCTGCCAAGATTTTGAGGGTTTTTTATTTCGCCCTGCAGAACTTTTTCATTTTCTTCTATTTAATATGGTAGGTGTCACCACCATTTTATAAAGTTTTTTCTAAAGTTATATTTCGCGTCAATAAAACAATCCAATTGCCTTACCATATTTCATCCCTTTTTCGTATTTGGTACAGAATTATGGCATTTTTTTCATTTTTCGTAATTTTCGATATCGAAAAATTGGGCGTGGTCATAGTCGGATTTCATTCATTTTTCATACCAAGATAAAGTGAGTTTAGATAAGTACGTGAACTGAGTTTAGTAAAGATATATCAATTTTTGCTCAAGTTATCGTGTTAACGGCCATGCGGAAGGACAGACGGACGACTGTGTATAAAAACTGGGCGTGACGTCAACCGATTTCGCCCATTTTCACAGAAAACAGTTAACGCCATAAAATCTATGCCCCTACCAAATTTCAAAAGGATTGGTTAATTTTTGTTCGACTTATGGCGTTAAAAGTATCCTAGACAAATTAAATTAAAAAGGGCGGAGCCACGCCCATTTTTAAATTTTCTTTTATTTTTGTATTTTTTTGCACCATATCATTACTGGAGTTGAATCTTGACATAATTTACTTATATACTGTAAAGATATTAAATTTTTTGTTAAAATTTTACTTTAAAAAAAATTTTTTTTAAAAGTGGGCGTGGTCCTTCTCCGATTTTGCTAATTTTTATTAAGCGTACATATAGCAATAAGAGTAACGTTCCTGCCAAATTTCATCATGATATCTTCAACGACTGCCAAATTACAGCTTGCAAAAGTTTTAAATTACCTTCTTTTAAAAGTGGGCGGTGCCACGCCCATTGTCCAAAATTTTACTAATTTTCTATTTTGCGTCATAAGCTCAACTTATCTACCAAGTTTCGTCGCTTTATCGGTCTTTTGTAATGAATTATCGCACTTTTTCGGTTTTTCGAAATTTTCGATATCGAAAAAGTGGGCGTCCGATATCGTTCATTTTAAATAGCGATCTGAGATGAGTACTCAGGAACCTACATACCAAATTTCATCAAGATACCTCAAAATTTACTCAAGTTATCGTGTTAACGGACGGACGGACGGACGGACATGGCTCAATCAAATTTTTTTTCGATCCTGATTATTTTGATATATGGAAGTCTATATCTATCTCGATTCCTTTATATATGTACAACCAACCGTTATCCAATCAAACTTAATATACTCTCTGCTCAACTGAGTATAAAAACGGGTAAAACAGGCTACTGGCCACACCTGTACCAGGGTATAAGAAGTCGTAGTAAAAGTTGGCTATAAGTCCTAGGGTTAATATTGTAGAGCATGCGATCAGTAAAATCTCGATTAGGAACCCTTCCATTAGTTAAACACCACGATTCAGAGTGGCTCTGTATTGGGAGAGTAGGTGGATTCCGCTTTATTATACATAAAGGCCGCCTTCGGTAATGAGGCTTTCAATTGCGCTGGTCAATGATTTCACGGAAAATGTGTCAGCCGGCTATCAGAATGTGCGTAAAGGGTTTACTTTCCTTGGCATAACTTAGGACTAAATAAAGTTCCTAGTGTGCAACCGCCCCTCCAGTGGAGCCTTGAATTGAAGAACTCTGGCAATCAATTTTAGGCAATGGAATTCACTATAAGGGTACGTGGACGAAATTGTCCGTGTTAAGAATTTATAAGGGAACAGTGAGATACGACTAAGACGGTCACTATTTTTCTCTAGTAGAAACATTATCTTACGTGTGAAGAAATTTCCGAAAGGGCATTACTGAAGATTTTTGCCGAAGTATAGAATCTGACTCCAATTCATAATAGGGGCAACATGGTGTGCATGGCACATCTTGGCTGAACCCTTGCAGTCCCATAATCCTAGGGGAGATATACATTATGGTAGTGACATTCACTATTGGACATTGATCAGAGGTCCGCCTTCCACAGCACGCTTGTGCTCGCATTGCGTATGCGAAGAACCTGAGAAAATCCGTTGACTCATAAAACTACTACGCTTAACTTGTGTCTGGAGCGTGAGGAAATCTTTGGTCCCAAAAAAAAATTTATTTATGTAACTGGGAAAATTTTAGAACGCCTTGCAAGTGGGGGTATACTAGATCAATATGTCGAAATAATTTATTCCTTTTACAATTAGTATAAAAAAAAAACTATCAAAAATAAATAACTGTACCCAATTAACATTTTTTTTTTTTTCGAAATGTTGTTGATTTTATGAGTAAAAGTTGTGTATTTTTTTGCAACCCCGACAAAAAACATATTTTTGCTTAAAAACTAAAGTCTGAGCAAATGCTTAATTTCTTCTTGAAAAAAGGGAAACTTTCCACTTTCACTAAAAAATTAAAAATAAAGTCGGAAACAAACAACTTAAGTATATCGTTATCTGCGTAAATCAGTTGCTGCTTTTTGGTATTTACTACATTGAAAATGTTAAATAAGATACAGAATCTCTATGTTTTCAAATTTTTAAAATATTTAAACACTCTATTGATCGTGATACGTTTTACAGTGCTTACTGGGCTTGGCGATACTAAAGACTAAAGCTCTATGACAGCTGTACAAATTTAGCGTTTGAAGATTTGATCTGTCAGAACGGATGTAACGGAGCCTAGGATAGGAACAAGGAAATTACGTTTAGTACATATATATGAATATGTATAAATATGGGGGAAATGCTTATTGTTGTTGGGAACTTTTTCGTACTGAGATTTTGCGGAATTAACCCGATACTTTGTTTTTCATTGAGCTTTGACAATTATGTAGTTTTTACCTTTTTGTTTTTTTTTCTTAAATTTCAGTTACTTGGTAGCTTTGTTTGTTCGTAGTAAACTTATAAAAATTAGTTTTACTTCTGAGATATTCGAAAATAGTTTCTGATGAGCAAGACATAAATTATATATTTTTATGAGCATCAATTTATTTATATTTATATTTAGTTTAATTTACACTAAAAAGTTCGGTGAAATACAACAATTGTTTTAATATTTTCTCCAAGCATTTCTGTAAACAGAGGAATGCCGCAAGGTGTGATCTTATCACCAATGCTGTGGACGCTGGTTTTCAAACAATTATTTAGATGGTTCGGCGGAGGACCAGTCTTGCTTATGGCATGACGTTTCAGTTACCATAAGCGGCAGATGCTTAACAACAACCAGCTTTATGATGGATCAGGTACTTCGAGGTGTACATGCCTGAGCATCTGGAGTCGAGTTAGCCCCCAACGCGAAAAAAAACGATCTAGTATTATTTACTGGGAAATATAAGGTCCCTAATTGGACTAAGTATAAGCTTGAAGGAGGGCTACAAGTGAGCCAGAGGGTTGATGCCAGGGTGCAGAAATGGCAGAACATGCTATACCAATAGTTCTTAATAAACGGAAGTGGTCGTGTCTGCTGTTTACTCTTTCGATCCAGAAATAAATAGATCCTTCAGGCTGCCACATCACTGCCACGTCACGTATTTATAGCTGCGAGGAAAGCAGCAGAAATTCTGGAGAAAATGTGTTCAAACTTCAACTTTGTCAATAAATATATATTGATACTTAGGTGGCGAATAATCTCACACGGTACTTCATCAATAAGTCTCCCGTAATATAAAGAAGCATTGAGAAAATTCCCCCTTAGGCCGGACCATACATCTTCACTGGGATTTCGGTCGTAAAGTGATAGAAGATAGCTAAAAGTACGATGAGTTGGCAAAAGAGGGTGTAGCAAGCGCTGAATCCATTTGGAAGAAATTAAAAGGATACAGGAGTTGTATACGATCTATAAGCAGGGAAGGTTGCGACACAAACGCAAGGCTGTAAAATGTCTAAGAACATGTGCAAATCCTAAATAACTCTAAGAAGAGAAGTCTTAAGGCTTATACTTACTGAACACTGCCTTCTCGCGTCACATGCTTATAAGTTAGTCCTCGTTAGGTTAGGTTGAACTTGCCGGTCCATGAGGACCTCACATAGACTGATTGAGTCCGTAGTGTTACCAGAAGTTTGTTTTAATGACGAAACTGAAAAACCCTATCAAAAACCAGGACCTATGTTATAAAATAACTCCGTCCTCTTGGCAAATACTAGTAGCTTCCTAGGACTTAAGCCACTTGCTGCTTCTAGATCTGACAGCCTCCTAATAGCTGGAGTCTTAGCCTGGCAAGTGCAGGGCATGAGCACAGAACGTGCTCGATCGTTTCCTCCTCCATCCCGCACGTCCTACATATGCTATCACTGAACAAGCCTAATTTAAAGGTATGTGACGCCAGAAGGCAGTGTCCAATCAGAATACCCATCATGATTCTACAATCCTCTCTTTTTAATGATAGAAGCAACTTTGTTAGTCTAAGGTTGCAAGACCTACACATAATCTTCGTCATTTTACAGTCCCGCGCTTGAACCCACGCCTTTCCCGCTTGGTCAACCATGTGCCTCGTTTGTAACAGCAGACGTAAAAAGAGCGAGCTTTAGCAAGAAACGATTGAGCACGTTATGTGTTAGTGACTATCGTGAGCTATCGTCACCTCAAGGCTCCATCTAAAAAAAGCGGCAGGGTTTCCAAAACTCGGGGCTGCAATTGAGCTAGGTTCCAAGAAATTTCTATTATTTGCCAAGAGGTCGCAGTTTTTCAATAACGAAAGTCCTTTTACCTGTTTGGGGTTCTTTCGTCTGATCATCAAACAAATTCTAGTAATACTAAGGACATATTCAGTCTATATGAGTTATTTATTGACCAGCCAGTTCAACTTAAGCACTTTCTTCTAATTTTCTCCGGAACTCTTCCTTTTGAACTTTTACTATTTAAATTACTAATATAATTAACGCAGCATATTTGCCTTCATTAAAAATAATTAAAGAGAAAGTGGTTAAATGATTTAGCATTTTGTGGCATTTTGAATTTCTATGTAAAAAATTTCTTTAATATTATTTTCTTTTCTGATTACTTATTTTAACATTCGCATCATTTGCACATCTATTGTTAGTTCCATCAACTTTTACAAAGCAAAGTTGCCTGCTGTTTAAGTGTATTTCAGATCTCAGTTGTAGTTCCCTCTACGCACGATTCAAAGCACAAAGAAGGTTTGAAAAAGTTAATGGTTTAGTTAGAATCGGACCTGATATACCCTGTTGTAATTGCACAAATTTTTTATTTTTTTTGTAACTTTTAAAAATTAGCTGGGAAGATTCTTGATCCTCGAAATATGGTAAATACATTTTAAATATAGCTTAAGATTTCTGCCCGAAAGCCAGCGACAATTTTCACCAAATTACAGCTAAATAATTAGAGAATACATATAATAATCTCAATGCAGCGACGAAATCTGTTGTGGAGAAGCTTGCGAGCTTTACGAGCGTTTGAGGTTGAAGAATCTCGCGAGAAACTAAGTTGTCAATTTCTCGAGTTCCAAGTTTCTCGCATATGCACAAGAAGGCCTTGTAAGGTCCTTTTTGGTCGATCATGTGCAGCGCTCGCCTTCTTTTAATATCGCCCAATCTGATTGGGATGTCTTGTATAAAGGTTTCGAGGAAAGCGGCTTTTTTAGCTAAGTTATCCAGTTTTTCATTTCCATCTATTCTCATTTGCCGAACGGATGTATTATTTACGAGTACTCGTCGAACTGCTTGAGGATTTGTTTGACAACTAGCTTCCGCAGCAGTGGTAATAATACCCAGCCCTGCAGCGAACTCTGTCTATCGTTTTCGTCAAATTTGTATTGACAGTCATAAGTAAGACCAACTGAATCTTAATCAGGTTATGCTATGCCTCATATTTTAAGAAATTTGAAGCGTCTAACGCCTTTATTTAATTGTCTGATCAACGCCCTAGATTGATGAGGAGTGTGGTGACTAGTACCTAGGTCCTAACTAATTATTTTCTAGCTTTTATTGTTATTATTACTTAATGTGAGTATTTATTTTCAATAAAACCGTTTAAATTAAACATTTTTTTTAGTATTTTTGTTTTTCAAGTTTTTAGTCTTTATTTAACTGCCTATTATTATACTAAGCGTGCTTTGCAAACGGAGTATATTAACTTTGATTGGATAACGATTGGGTGTACAGGCATAAAGGAATCGAGATAGATATAGACTTGCATATATCAAAATCATCAGTATCGAAAAAATTTGATTGAGACATCTCCGTCCGTCCATCTGTCCCTTAACACGATAACTTGAGTAAATTTTGAGGTATCTTGCTGAAATTTGGTATGTAAGTTCCTAGGCACTCATCTCAGATCGCTGTTTAAAATGAATGATATCAGACTTTAACCACGGCCACTTTTTCGATATCGAAGATTTCGAAAAACCGAAAAAGTGCGATAATTCATTACAAAAGACCGATGAAGCGACGAAACTTGGTAGATGAGTTCAGCTTATGACGCAAAATAGAAAATTGGTAAAATTTTGGACCATGGGCGTGGCACCGCCCACTTTAAAAAGAAGATAATTTAAAAGTTTTGCGAGCTGTAGTTTGTCAGTCGTTGAAGATATCACGATGAAATTTGGCAGGCACATTACTCCTATTAATATATGTGTGCTGAATAAAAATTAGCAAAATCGGAAGTATAACACACCCACTTTTAAAAAAAATAATTTTAAAAGTCTAATTTTAACAAAAAATTTAATATCTTTACAGCATATAAGTAAATTATGTCATCATTCAATTCCAGTAATGATATGGTGCAACAAAATACAAAATAAAAGAAATTTCAAAATGGGCGTTGCTTCGCCCTGTTGCATTTAATTTGTCTACAATACTTTTAATGCCATAAGTCGAACAAAAGTTTACCAATCCTTTTGAAATTTGGTAGGGGCATAGATTCTATGACGGCAACTGTTTTGTATGAAAATTGGCGAAACTGGTTGAAGCAATGCCCAGTTTTTATACACAGCCGACCGTCTGTCCTTCCACTCGGCCGTTAACACGATAACTTGAGCAAAAATCGATATATCTTTACTAAACTTAGTTCACGTACTTATCTGAACTCACTTTATCTTGGTATACAAATTGAACGAAATCCGACTATGACCACTCCCACTTTTTCGATATCGAAAATTACGAAAAAAGAAAAAAATCCCATAATTCTATACCAAATACGAAAAAAGGGATGAAACATGGTATTTGGATTAGTTTATTGACGCAAAATAAAACTTTAGAAAAAACTTTGTAATATGGGTGTGACACCTACCATATTAAGTAGAAGAAAATAAAAAAGTTCTGCAGGGCGAAATCAAAAGCCCTTGGAATCTTGGCAGGAATACTGTTCGTGGTATTACATATATAAATAAATGAGCGGTACCCGACAGATGATGTTTTGGGTCACCCTGGTCCACATTTTGGTCGATATCTCGAAAACGCCTTCACATGTACAACTAAGGGCCACTCCCTTTTAAAACCCTCATTAGTAACATTAATTTGATATCCATTTCGTACAAACGCATTATAGAGTCACCCGTGGTCCACCTTTATGGCGATATCTGTAAAAGGTGTCCACCTATAGAACTAAAGGCCTCTCCCTTTTAAAATACTCATTAGCGCCCTTCATTTGATACCCAAATCGTACAAACACATTCTAGAGTCAGCCCTGGTCCACCTTTATGGCGATATCTCGTAAGGGCGTCCACTTATAGAACTATGGCCCACTCCCTTTTAAAATGCTCTTTAGTACCTTCCATTTGATACCCATGTCATAAAAACACATTCCAGGGTTACCCTAGGTTCATTTTCTCACATGGCAATTTTCCCTTATTTTGTCTCCAAAGCTCTCAGCTGAGTTTGTAATGTTCGGTTACACCCGAACTTAGCCTTCCTTACTTATTTCCAATTCTATTTAGATCATTTAGTGACTCATTATTACAAGGCCTCTTTCCTGACAATTTGTCACAATCTAAGTCCTCAATACATAATCCTTCCAAAGTCTATACTCGACTCGGCGCCACGTATGCTTGTCCCTCCTCGAACTCCAAAGTATTTTATGTCACTTCTACCGGACTGTATGTAATATTTGTTCCAAATATGACCCAAATCGGCCCAAAAATACGATTTTTTTGAATATCTCGATCGTTTCGCCACCTAGCGGTGATTTTTTTCATAGGTCGCTTTCTGTTCATGTATGTATTAGGTGTTCCAAATATGAGCCAAATCGGACCACAAATACGATTTTTTGAAATATTTCGATCCAGGCGCCAGCTATCGGATTTTTTTCTTATTATTGCTTTGGCAGTGGTCCAAGTTTGAAGCTTGTAGCTTATCGCGAAGTTACATATATTTTAATTACTAAATTCGTGTCGGCCGACAGGCCGGCCGCTACACAGAGTCAAGCTAAACAAAACCGTTAAAAAATCGGATATTTTGTGCTTCCAATCCACTAGTCGTTAAGCTAAACTCAGATTCTGTTTTTTCTTTGTGAAGTATAAAAGTTACGTTAAGGTTAAAATGGAATTTTATTTGAGTGTTGGAAAGAATTTTATAGTTTGCCTGAAACTCGAAAGTTAAGTCATCCACTAACATAGACGGATAATTTCTCAGTCCCAACCGTCCATCTTAGTAGATGGTAATCTTCTTTTTCTTGTAAATTACACATCTACGTTATATATTCATTAGCTTTGCATCGAATAAGTATCCACTCTTAAACGATAAATTTCAAAACTTATATAATTACTAGTAAAAAAATTACCTAAAGTTTGTATCAAAGTCGTGTCAAAAATGTTCCATCCGTCACTATTTGATACTTAGGCTGTGTGCGAGTTTGCCTAAATTGCTACCTAAATACAAAAAAAACCTAAATCACTGGAAACTGTCGGCAGGTAGTGCAAAAGAAAAAATTTAGAATTTTTTGAGCTGTCGGCAGGTAGTGCAAAAGAAAAAATTTAGAATTTTTTGAGCCTACTTTTCAACCTAATTTGAAATGTCAAACTTGAACGAAAAAATAGAAATTGATTTTTATTTTTATTTATTTTTGTCGATATGCGCTTATGCATGTAACATGGCATGTACCGTATTGTTCAGCGCATGGTATAAATATTACCAGGGAAAACCATTTACTCTTCTTGGCGGCCATGATGGTTTTTTGATTTTTAAAAAAATTTTAAAATCACTCTCTTAAACTTTGTGGAAATGCCAAACCAAAGAAAACACACAAAATTTGTTGGTATGACATTTTTCACTTTTTAAATGCCAAAAAAATAAAATGCTTATGAGATATGTAAGTGAAAAAATATTTCGAAAAGTTTTAAATCCGTTTTTATGTACATATATGGCAAACAAATTAGTTGCCAATATAGTGAATGCCTCAACACGTCCCATTTTTGCAAAGGGACAAAAGAAAAGACCTTACTTCTTAACCTCTTCTAATTAAAAAGCGAATGTTGGAACCACTCCTATTGATTTTTCATTCATGCTTCTTCGCGTGGTTGATACGTCTTTAACCCTTAAATATGCTGAAACTTCACTTAATAAGAGATCAGCAGTGTCAAATGTTCCTCACGGTTGGAAGATAAATTCCTTAATTGGCGCTTAACCGTTTAGGAGACGCTGGTCGTTGCGTAACAAGTCACTCCAGCTAACCCTGTTTCGCGATAACTGACGCCAACAGAGGGCACCAAGAGAGATCAAAGTCTTCCCGCACCTGCTTCACCTAAATCAGTGGCGATCTTCCCGTCTGCGTCTGCTGCCGTGGTCTAGAGCTAGTGTGTTGGCCTATCCATCAAAAATATTTAAGAAAATTTGTATAAATGGTATCGATTGTCCCTCGGCATTACCTTGGCACCAAAAGTTCGTTCGCCTTAGCAGATAAAGTTTTGGCTCGGAATAAAACATGTATTTAGGTGAGCCAGTTCGTAGAAAAATAAATACACGATACGTAGCTTTCAAATTGGATGGAAAGCTAGACCTTAATCTCCTCGGATATATGTCACACTAAATTGTTATTATTAGTAGCTATGTATCTCTTACGTACACCTTGGCACAACAATTTGTTGAAGAAAATTCCACAGAAGAGGATCGTGGCCTGAAGCTTCTTTTCGCGGGAAACCACAATACAATTATGAATTATAAATTCTGGAATGCGGTTGACCGTTGAAATTTCTTTGCCACCAAAAAAAGTTATTTCCACCAATAAAAAATTCGGTTTTGGATAAAATATCATAATATTAATGTTAGAACGCAACAATATATGGTAATTCTATACGACAGCATGACCCTGGTAATACGCGTTCAAAAGTACCGAAAGAGGTGTAAAAAGACTCGTATTAACCTCGACAACAATAATCCGAAGGCGGAAAATAAATATTTTAGATCGCTCAAAAGATATTAACGAAAAACCGAAAAATCACCCCGGAGTGCTCCGAAATCGAGGGTGGAATCCATAGTATTTTTGCGCAGAACACCTTTCTGCATTGGCGGCCTTTGACCGCGCTTATAAAAAATTACCTTGGGTGGGTCCAACACCGGTTTGTAGGCCAAAAATATATCCGCGCAAAACACTTATGTTCACAATTTTTTTTGTGGGTACGACAAAATCATCAAAATTACAACAACCACAAGAAAATTTTCAAAATTTCTTTTGCAAATATCTCTTGACAGACCCAAAATTTTTTACCTCCGCTTTCGGATTCCGATCCTGGGTCCAAAATGCGTCTTTTGATACCCCTCTTGATATTTTCGGACGTGTATTAAGAGGGTCATGCTGTCCTATAGAATTACCAAATATATTATAGTTTGTTATATTTCTGTTATGAAAACAAAACCAAAATAAAACAAGTAAGGAAGGTTAATTTCGGGTGTAACCGAACATTACATAATCAGTTGAGAGCTATGGTGACAACATAAGGGAAAATAACCGTGTAGGAAAATGAAACGAGAGAAACCCTGGAATGTGTTTGTATGACATGTGTATCAAATGAAAGGCACTAATGAGTATTTTATGAGGGAGTGGGCCATAGTTCTATAGGTGGACGCCATTTAGGGATATAGCCATAAAGGTGGATCAGGGTTGACTCTAGAATGCGTTTGTACGATATGGGTATCAAATGAAAGGTGTTAATGAGTATTTTTAAAAGGGAGTGGGCCTTCGTTCTATAGGTGTTCGCCTTTTCGAGATATCGCCATAAAGGTGGACCAGGGGTGACTTTAGAATATGTTTGTACGAAATGGGTATCAAATGAAAGGTGTTAATGAGAGTTTTAAAAGGGAGTGGTGGTAGTTGTATATGTGAAGGCGTTTTCCAGATATCGACCAAAATGTGGACCAGGGTGACCCAGAACTTCATCTGTTGGATACCGCTATTTATTTATATATGTAATACCTGTCAAGATTTTAAGGGTTTTTATTTCGCCCTGCAGAACTTTTTCATTTTCTTCTACTTAATATGGTAGGTGTCACAACCATTTTATAAAGTTTTTTCTAAAGTTATATTTCGCGTCAATAAACCAATCCAATTACCTCACCATGTTTCATCCCTTTTTTCGTATTTGCTATAGAATTATGGCATTTTTTTCATTTTTCGTAATTTTCGATATCGAAAAAGTGGGCCTGGTCATTGTCGGATTTCGTTCATTTTTCATACCAAGATAAAGTGAGTTCAAGTAAGTACGTGAACTAAGTTGATTAAAGATATGTCGATTTTTGCTCAAGTTATCGTGTTAACGGCCATGCGGAAGGACAGACGAACGACTGTGTATAAAAACTGGGCGTGGCATCAACCGATTTCGCCCGTTTTCACAGAAAACAGTTAACATCATAAAATCTATGCCCCTACCAAATTTCAAAAGGATTGGTTAATTTTTTTCGACTTATGGCGTTAAAAGTATCCTAGACTAATTAAATGAAAAAGGGCGGAGCCACGCCCATTTTGAAATTTTCTTTTATTTTTGTATTTTGTTGCACCATGTCATTACTGGAGTTGAACTTTGACATAATATACTTATATACTGTAAAGATATAAAATTTTTTGTTAAAATTTTACTTAAAAAACAATTTTTTTTTAAAAGTGGGCGTGGTCCTTCTCCGATTTTGCTAATTTTGATTAGGAGTACATATAGTAATAGGAGTAACGTTCCTGCCAAGTTTTATCATGATATCTTCAACGACTGACAAATTACAGCTTGCAAAAGTTTTAAATTACCTTCTTTTAAAAGTGAGCGGTGCCACACCCATTGTCCAAAATTTTACTAATTTCGTATTCTGCGTCATAAATTCAACTCATTTACCAAGTTTCGTCGCTTTATCTGTATTTGGTAATGAATTATCGCACTTTTTCGGTTTTTCAAAATTTTCGATATCGAAAAAGTGGGCGTGGTTATAGTCCGATATCGTTCGTTTTAAATAGCGATCTGAGATGAGTGCTCAGGAACCTACATACCAAATTTCATCAAGATACCTCAAAATTTACTCAAGTTATCGTGTTAACGGACGGACGGACGGACATGGCTCAATCAAATTTTTTTTCGATCCTGATTATTTTGATATATGGAAGTCTATATCTATCTCGATTCCTTTATATATGTACAACCAACCGTCATCCAATCAAACTTAATATACTCTGTGAGCTCTGCTCAACTGAGTATAAAAATTAAAATGTGAGGGCATTGAGAATTTTAAAATTTTTTTAAACGTCATTTCGGCTCTCACCGGTTTTACCTTGTAATATTTATACCATGTATTACAGTTTGTTATATTTCTGTTATGAAAACAAAACCAAAAAAAAAATTTTTATGTGAGAGCAGTAATATTTATACCATGGTTCAGTGGACGATGACTAGTTCTTTAGTTGGTGTGGCGACTGGGCTTCCAATATATTGTAGTGCTGTTGGCGGAGTCTCCAATGGTTTCTGGTGGATGCTGGACTTAGAAGATTGCAAAAGGAGGATCAAGCGCGCATAACAATCTTCTCACAATGACCAGCCATGTGGACCTAGAGTGTTAGTGGGATATAGTTCACATGCCGAGTGTAAGCAATATCATGGAGGACGTTCCTCTCCACCAGCTGAAAAAATGTGGCCAACTTCCCCGGAACCGCCGAACCTTCTTGTTTTCTATCTAGAGATTATTTAGCTGTCATGGATCGCAGTGCTCCCTACTCTGTGCATGCATAAATATTGCAAACGGGGAAAATGTAAAATTTTCTTATCATTTTCCTAGCATAATTAATCACTTAACTCGCAAAGTTCTGACAGCTTTTTACCTTAATTATTGCAGTGCTGGAAAGTTCCAGTGGAATATTAGTTTAGGTACCTAAAATTTAGGCGAACTCGCACCCAGCCTTAAACTATTTTGGTATACAACAAAGCAAGTGGGTATAAAACTTGTTTGAAAATGTAATTGGCAGTGTAAACGAAAAGAAAAAAGATTGCGTGTAATTACACTTTGTCTGCGTTTATTCACGCAACATTCTGCTTTGTTTATTTCATTTAAAAAATTTTCGTTTGTTTTTTATAAAAACATATGTACATATGTATATACACAGCGCCATACTTACATGCAAATCTTTCTATGTACTAAAAATCCTACCAGCGTAATGCGATCTTCAGTGTTGCCAAGTAACCAACAAAAACAACCAGTTAACCAACCAACCAACTGCCAAACCACCAACCAAACCATTGAAGGAAACCGACAACAGACCAACAACAAAGTCATTGCAAATAGCAAAATGCGGTTACACTTGCTACTTTCCTGTCACCAACTAACTTTACATAGTCTACATCCCACTTCACACATACATATACAAATAGAAGCACATACAAAAAGGTATATACTTACGTCTGTAGTTAGTTAAGTACGAACATACAAAGCAAATTTAACTTTTAATTGTGACTAAACATAAACACTTTTTAACCTCATTCGCAAACCTTTACTATTGCTTTTTATCCTGTTATAGGTTTATGTGTTTGTGTTTGTGTCTGCTTTGATTTCTGTGCTTGTGATGGCATTTTTGTTTGACTTTGTGCTTTATGCTTAGCGCAATGCGTTTTTCGTACTTTCTCTTTACAATTTCATATACGTATTAAGCTGGGTCGACTTATTAACCGATATCGCGCCATCGATTTTTCGATAGGATTTGGGCTCAAGAAAAAAGAGTTGCACTACGCATACCCAAAAAATTGTAAAAACGTTGCCGATAACAGTTTTTTGAAAAAAAAAAAAAATTTTTTATGTTTTGGGGAGTGTTTTGGTCGAAAAATTTACCCTTTTGCCATTTTTTTTTCGCAACTTCGAAAATTATTTTTTTTTTGGTATGCGTAGTTGAAATTTTTTTCCTGAGCCCAAATCCTATCGAAAAATCGATGGCGCGATATCGGTTAATAAATCGACCCAGCCTAATACGTATGTATGTATGTATTCGTATGTGTTTACGCATTCAGCATTTTCTAGTCTTTGATGTTTTTGTTTGTATGGTTTGTATAAATATTTTGTATTTGTGTTGTTTATTATAATAGTTTAGAATATTACGCTCTATGCACGTTGTTGTCGCCTGTGGTTTTCATGCCTCATGACTTTTTATTGCGTCGACATTAACTTTCTATTAACTTAAGCAGCAAAGTAAAAGCACAATCAGATTTTTAGTGTTTTGTATTATTTCCTGTTGTGTCAAATAAATATTTATTTTGCTAATGTAATTTAATTGAAATTATCTAGCTTTGGTGCAAATTGCATTGTTGTGTTCAGATAATTCTTTTTTTAGTTAATCAGCGAACTTTGCCATATATTAATCACTGGAACTATAATCAGCAAACAATTTGGTAAGAACAAGCAGAAGTAAGAATCTGAAAGGCTGTTTTATATGAACTTAACTCAAAATTCAACGAAATAAGAAACCGGAAAAATTTTTCCTATTAGTTATTGTTTGAAATGGAAGAAATTGATAAAAAAAAGTCGTTACAAAGGTTTGACTCTGAAAATAATAACCCGACGTTTGGGGTAATTTTTGTGTAGTGGATTTATATTCCCGTTTTTGTTCCAATTGCCGCGATGCTCAAACGCTATCACTTTATAACAAGCTTCACTAATTTCTTTTGAGGGTTAATATATCTTTTGCTACTACTTAAGTATGTGTGATTTGTTAAAAACTAACTTGGAATAACCTGGTTGGGCAAAGGTGCTTCCATTCGCCACTCACCTTAATCCCAGAGGGATTCAACGTATTTTTAGGTGGAAACTGAGGTTTTGTAGCGTCCCCAACCCAATTGCCTAGCAAACTCAATGTAGTCATATTAAATCGTTACCAAGTCGAATATAAATCGTCCCAAAACCTTCGAGTGTTTTTGTTGTTACAAAAAGAAGAAAAAAAGGATCAAAAATCGCTGAAAATTTATCCATATGGAAGTGTCGGCAGTGCGTCCTATATAAGGGCATTGTGTACCTGCTACCTTAGCCTTACCTCACCTTACTCAAATATGGACAGTGGCTTTTGAATTATTCAATCATACAGGAGATCATCAAGTTAACTTACTGTCTAATTCTGAAAAAAATTTGCAATTAAAGATCAGCTGAATTTCAAAGTTCGCATGAAAAATAGTTTTCAGTTTTGTTCCATTTATTTAAATCTTTTATAATTTTTGCGCAAATCTACGTGAAATGAGTAATCTCCAAAGAATCGACAAATCACGGACATAAAAAAAAAACTATTTGTTACAAGGGTTTCAATGGGTTGATAAGCGCAATGCAAAGCTTGATAGTTTCAAAGCTTCCGCAACCCGATTTTCAAGCTCGTCTACGCGAGGGGAATCCTGTTACAAATATAAATGTATCATACACATATTTAGCAGGCGACGCTCTGGCGAGGGGGGCGGGGGCGTTATGACGTTATGACACTATGATCCGGCTAATACCTTAATTGTGCTTTGTTACCGGATAGTACAGGTTCCATAGCCGGCAAAGCACCATAAACAACGATTACACTCCCCAAAACCTTCGACACACAAAAACAATAACAACTACATTAGTTATAAGATTATTTTTTCACAATAATCCGTTTAACAAATTAAATTTAACAATTTCTGTATTTTTACAAACATACGATTACTATGCTTAAAACTTAAAACGCTTTTCAGCTTCTCAGCACCAGCCTTGGAGCTAGTAAATACGTATCTTCTTGGGAGATATCAAGCAGTAAGCGTCGGTAGCTCCATGTCAAACTTTCTAAGTGTAGCCAAGGGTTCCCCAAGTATCTATACTTGGACCCTTATTAGTCGTTCTATATATAAATGAACTGCCTGAAATTCTTAAATATAATAGCCTCCATTAATAACTGCGTACGGGCTAGTCTTAAACCCAAGTAAGTTTCGATGCATCTTTATTTATAAAAAAAAAAACCATTAACATAGATCAGTGCCCCAAAATAGCATTGAACTATGCTCCGATAAACTTTGTCGACACGACAAAAAATCTTGGTGTCATTTTAACACAACATTAACTTGGAACAATCATATCTTTTCTACAATAGGCAAAGTATATGGCATGTTACGATGACTACGCACCACACACCACTTCACACCATAAAAATTATTAAATCGGTTTTAGAAATTGAAGTTAAATCCTCTCCATATTTAAAAAAAATTAATACGTTTTGGTATGGAACTCATTATGTAAAACTTCGATTACTATTTACGATAAGTTAAATCAATATTTAGGTTGTATATATACAAAATGAGTAATACAACTAACATAATTAAATGTTGACATTTTAAACTTGCAATTTATTTACCGTTTTGTTTTTAACTATACACATAAAACATGTAAGAAACACCTTGAATATGTATAAAACACTTTAACAAGAAATTGTTAGTTTACTAAATATGTTCCTCATTTCATTTAGATTGTTTGTTATGTACAAATGTAAACATGCATTAATGAAATGGGCTATAACACATTTATCCTTTTATGACTTAAAGCTTTAAAGCTTAGTATACAGGTGTAAATAAATTTGAACTTTTCACCACCAAAATCAGGGTTGCGGAAGCAGTTTTTTTTTCTTTATATTCAAAAATTCTACTGTATTAACGTCATTAAAGTTCTTCGGGTTAAATTTGATCCCAATAGCAAATTTATGGCATACTTTGGAATCGCGTTTTCATTCGAATCGAGTCACAGAATAAGTCCCCAGAAGTTTCAATTTAAGTTCAGATAATTACAACTGAAGTTCAGAAAATTTAAACTTAAATTCAGAATCTCTATATATAGTTCAAAAAAATACAACTTGGGTTCAGAATTTAAAATTGAAGTTCAGAAAATGTCAACTGTGGTTCAGAATTTAAATTTGTAGCTCAGAAAATTTCATTTGTAATTTTCTGAATTATTTAAAATTCAGAAAATTTCAACCGAAAATTTTTCTGAACTTCAAATGCAACTATCTGAACTACAATTGTAATTTTCTAAATTTCATCTGTCATTTTCTGAAATACAAATACTTCAAACTTCAATTGAAAATTATGAATTTCAATTTTCTGAACTTAACCTGTAAAAGGTGTAAACATTCAAAGTCAAAGAAAGCAGACATTGTTGTAAATAAGATTTTTGAATTCTGGACAGAAAGAAAAATAAAAAAAAAAATTGTTTACAGTGGGAGGAATTATACCCAAAGATCAGAATTTTAAAAAACACCGTTTTACATGAGGCCAAAATCGCAAGTATCTTTTAGGTTTATAAAATATATGAAATTTACTAAATTTTAAAAATGATTACCAAAATTTTTTCGGGTGAAACACCTTTTGTTTTCCTAAAATGGGTTAAATTTAAGCCGAAGACCTTAAGAGAGTTAAAAAGATTAAAACAAAATTTGAAATCAAATAACATTCAGGAAAGACGTGCAATGCGAAAATAAGGCCAGTTAACAAAGTTATTATTGATACTTTCATTTAAATTTGCTTAATGTTGTTTTTTGCTTTTCTTAAACCTGAATTCTAAGCTTTAACATAAAAGAAAATGCATAAATTGATTTGCCTAGTTGAAGGAAATAAGGATATTCAAACGTATTGCAGATAGCGTTTACTGGAAAAACTGAACCTATAATGTTAATAATATAGTTCCACTAAAAATTTATTTTAAAATATGTTAGTATCTTTAGAGTCGGTGGTATGTATGAGGTCCTTTTTGGGTATCGGAAACATATTATAGACATTTTTACATAAGTTCTTTACATAAGTTAGTTGAAAAGAGAAACGATAAAATGTGATAGAATGGTAATGGACATATGTAGGTATGGTACGGATAGAACTGAGAGTGGCCTTAGAGATCAAACACACAAACAAGAGCTTTTCGAAACGCAAATACATATATATCACATATTTTTACAGGCATGCTTTATTTTTTTTTAATTAATGTACAAACTGAAATAAAGTTTTAATAAAATTTCGAGTAAAAAATCTAATAATGATAAATAAAGCCAATAAAAATTATTTTTCAAAAACTCAAGTTATACATATCGAACTATCCTGCTAGAGAAGCAGTAACAGTTTTGTTACAAGGTACGTATCTCGGAAAATAAGGACAAAAAGTTTCGCAAATGAAAAAATGCGCATAAAATGCTAACAGTTACTTTGTATATTTTTGTTTTTTTATTTTTATTGGTATAGAGTTATATATTTATACCAGTGACGTGCAAAGAAATAGTATACATTTTTTCATTGCTGTCCATGGGACCGAACTCTTCTGCAGAGCTCCGACATCAAGGTTTGTACAAAGCCATACTGTTCGCCACATTCTTTTTACTTTTATAATGGTTTTTGTTGTTTTCAAATGTTTTGCTTTTATCAGAGCACTATATCTCTAAGTTGGCCGCGACAGACGCCCTTTGGATGGTTTCAAGCTTTTGCTATAATATAGCACATTGTTATCTTCGAACCAATTTTGGGTGACACACGCGTAATTTACTGGAGCTTAGTCCAGAAATAACATAGTTGGACCATTATGATAGCGTAGGAATAATATAACACGTTATGAAGGCAATCGTTCACGTATATTTCTGTGTTTATGGTTCTCATCGTAAAGAATGGTATGGGTTTATTATGCCCACATTTACAAATAACTTTTCTGTTTGGACAGTTTTTTTTTCGATAAGAAAATATACTATTCACACATAATTTTCCAATTCAGAACCTTTCTGCGAAAACTTTTCTATTGGTATGGGTTTTTACGAAATAGGAATGTCCTCTCCGGACTGCAAGCAGTAGAACTGGACAACGTTTCTAGGTCCATTTTCAAATACTTTTGGTGGTCCATAATTTTTTTCCCCAATTTCATCTTATAGAGCTTACGTGCAAGGGAAATACATTTTGAATTTTTTTTTGGAACTTTTTCCTTTTTGTACGTTTTAATACCGTGTTTTGCTTGGTACGTGTGACTCTAACAAATGGGTTGGCATGGTTAAGTTTTTCCTAATTAGGGATGATGAAAGATTATTATCCAACTGTGCGTCTGCTGATAGTTTTGGTTGGCCAATATTTGGCTTGTTTTCACTAAGCAAGATTTATTGAAGCACAAAAACGTTCTTCGGCAGTGTGATAAGATGATCCTGGGACTTTCGTCAATTTTTTTGTAACTCAAACTAGCTTTTCCCCAGTATTCATATTTCCCGTTGTTGAAGGCTTGACCTCAGAAGCTTATACATTTTTTCGAAAATGTTTAGAAACAGCAATTCAAAAATAATTAGTTCAAAGCGTATTTTGTGCCAATTGCTAAAAAATTTGTCGGGAGTTTTAAATTTGCAGAACTTTCTGTTACATTCCTTGCTTGTTCAAGCTGCAAACTTTTTAAGCGGGCTCTTGGGATATGTCTTTAATATTGATCTCGCTGAGATAAATGCTTGTTAACAAAGCTTTTAAGTTACGATCTTTCTATTAGGATAAAACGCTACACAATAATTCAGAAAGTTTTCGATAGTATTACATTTTTATTTTCTTACCCTTAATTTCGTTGCCTCTTATGGCTGCCTCTAAGAAAAGAAACCAAAAAGCTTTGTTTTTAATGTTTTTTTTTAGTTTTTATATTTTTCATTTTCTTTCTTGTTCTCTTTATAAAATAAAATTATAAACTTACAATCAATAATCACTTAAACGTAAAAATGTCTAAGATTTACGCGACAATTACAGATTTTAGTCAATCTCTTTCTTGCTTTATACCAAATATCTTTCATTCATTCTGGCTCTTTCATCTAATTTCAACGGCTCCGAAATTCATTCGTTTCGTCGCTTACTCTCCAAACTCTTGTACTCTTAATGAAGGCGTAAAGTGTTTATGCTCTCAAATAGAGTGTAATTATGCTGATATTTAACTTACTCTTTTTGCTTTATTGTTTTTTTTTTATTGTAAATTTATTATATGAGTATTACTTCTAGAGAATTTCGAAAGCCAATTTTTTATCCAAAATATAGTTTATTTTTTTCTTGTATAAATAAGTTAAATTTTTTTTAACGCATATTTAAGTTCTTCGGGTAAGATAACCCTTGAAAATTTTTGCTTGTGAGAGTAGAAAATAGAGACAATGAGTTGGAAGAATTTAAAAATTTCGGAGAACTCGGCATATTCAATAGACAGAAAGTTGATTTTTTATGAAATGTGATCATTTGGTACTCGTCTAATGCGAGTATGGAAAGTTAAACAAAGGAAAAGTATAAGGTTCACATAGATTGTGTAAAATTATATGTGTGTGTTTGTACGGAGGGAAGGGGATTTATGAGAGATATTTGTTTACGACGAGGAAGCAGCAGCTGCTTTGGCTTTTGCTGTATTCTTAGTGCGACCTTCGCTATTTAATCCAGCTAAGAGTTCACTTTTGCGGATGCTCTTCAAGTCCAAATCACCATAGTAGTCTTCACTGTAATTGTATAATGTGGATATGATAGAGAATGTAAAAAATGGGTTAGAGGATGTCTCAAAGAGAGCAAACTTAAAACTACGAAGACATGATTTTGTTGAAGGGAAGGAAGCTCACTTGTATAAAGTTTTAAGCGTGCCAATATGCAAAAGTGAGTGTGAAAGGATTTTTTGTGAGGTTACAAAGCGTGCAGAGATAAAAGTGAAAGAATTAGAGCGTACGTTATAATTAATGATTTAATAAAATAGGGTACAAAAAACAACTATGAAAATGAAAAATGTGAACGTGGGTGTAGTGAATAGCTGTCCTAATAGCGTGCTTTTGATTTAAAACCGAGGTTTAAGAAAATTGCAATATAAACATAAATAGTAAAATTCAAATTAGTCACATAAAACAAACACCATTTTAAATCATAAATAAGTGAAACTAATTAAGTGAAATATTAGCCCATTAAAAAAATAAAAAATTTTATAAAACCGTGGGCAATTTTTCTGTAACTTACCATCCGGGAACATCCTCGGGATCTTCACAGTTACCAGAACCATCAGAATCACCAATTTTGAAAACAGTACCAATTGGGCAACCATATTCACGGGCAACACCCTCCATGCAAACATAGTATTTTCGGCAATCTTCTGGATGAGCATGTCTTGAGAAGGTACCAGCATTGGCAATTTCACCGGCAGCAGGGCAACTGAAACCATTAGCAACTTCTGCACAACACAAAAGCAGTAACAATTGGTGAGTATTGTGGAAAATATAATGAATTTATGATAAAATGTTTACCTTCGTTTCTGCATTCTGGCACTTGATCAGCCCACATGCACACACGTGCATCGCGATCGTAAGCGAGGCCGGGCGAGCATTGATATCTGGACGGTTCACCGTTCCAACAATTCCAGAAGACATCACATTTCGCCTCATCGGGGAAGATACCATAGAGGCGGGAGCAGTGAGGTGTTGAAATTGGGGGTTCTAGAAAGAAAATAATTTGTTAAAAAAAATCAAAATAAATAAAAAGATGATAAAAAAATTTTAAGGACTACCTTTATATAAATAGACCAAAAAATAGAAGAAAATTTTTCCTTTAATATAGACATAGTCTTGTTGAATTTTGACTAAAAAACTTTAACAATAGCTCTTGCAAAAAATGTTGGGATTTAAAACTATAAAAGTGGAGCGCAATCTTTCAATTTAAGGCAAACAAAATGTACTTGGGGTTAACTAATTGATTATTTAAAATTTAAACATTCGCTCTACCTTTATAATTTTAAATCCCAAAATTTTTTACAAGAGCCATTGTTAAAGTTTTTTATTCAAAATTCAACAAGACTATGTCTGTATTAAAGGAAAAATTATATTTTTTGGTCCATTTATATATAGGTAGTCCTTAAAATTTTTTTATCATCTTTTTATTTTCAATTTTTTAGTACTGCCTACAAAAAGGCATTTGCAACTTCGATTAGTAATTTAAGTAATTCTTAAGTGAAAATTCTTATCTTTATTTATTAGTTCAAAATAGCAAGATTTAAGAGAATTATTGGAAGTTTCCCTGACAACACTGACGAAAACAACAGAATTCCACCTCGCCTCATAACAAGAGAATTCCACCTTTTGTGTCAGCTACTTAATTGGCTCAGCTGAAAATCGTGGTGAAATTTGCATACGCCTTAAAGTCTAGAAGAATCGTGGTGAAAGTGGCGTACGCCTAAAAGTTGAGTTGGACCTTCAACGAGGTGGAATTCTACAACGCCTGCAACACTCAGGAGGCTAGGCATGAAGGTATGGCCGAATCTTCTAAATTGTTGGACTTGTGCGTTACATAGCTCAAATTTTTTGATCAAACATTGCACTATCACCGAGTTTTAAACTATGTTTCAGGTTTCAATTCTCTAGATATCCAGAAAGTTAGTTAAAAATCGATTGCAAGATTTCCAATTTAAAACTATTTTTCTCAATATCTCGATCCATGCGCCACCTAGCGGAATTTTTTTGATAAAATATTGCATTGTCACCGGATTCTGACTTACGGCCCAAGTTTCTTGTCTCTAGCTCATCGGGAAGTTACTCGAAAAACGATCACAACATTCCCCCTCCCTTTTTAAAGGATTTGCAGTTATCTTGACTAGCGCGCCACCTAGCGGAACTTTGTTTTCTATAAGTTGTACTGTCGCCAGGCCTCTAACCAAGTGCCAAGCTTCAAGTCTTTAGGTAAACGGGACGTTAGTTAAAAGTGGATTGAAAGACTCCCAAATTAAAATTTGTTTTCTTACTTACTTTTTTTTTACCAAATGTTGCATTGTCATCGGGTTCTGACCCACGGCCCAAGTTTCAAGTCTCTAGCTCCCCGGCAAGTTATTCAAAAGTCGATCGGAAGATTCCGCTCCTTTTTCAGGGATTTCTAGTTATCTCAATTAGCACGCCACCTAGCGAAACTTTTTTTTCTATAAATTGTATTGTCACCGGGTCTCGAACTATGTGCTAAGTTACAAGTCTCTAGGTAACCGGGAAGTTAGTTAAAATGGACTAAATGATTCCCAAATTAAAATTAATTTTCCTAATATCTCGATCAATGCGCCACCTAGCGGATTTTTTTTGATCAAGTGTTGCATTGTCACCGGGTTCTGACCCACGGCCCAAGTTTAAAGTCTCTAGCTCACCGGAAAGTTACTCAAAAATCGGTCGCAAGATTCCCCTCGTTTTTCAGAGATTTGTAGTTATCTCAATTAGCACGCCACGTAGCGGAACCTTGTTTTCTATAAATTGTATTGTCACCAACTTAAAAATCGATCGCAAGATTTCCTGTATTTTTTCAGGGATTTTTAGGGATTTTCGTTTATCTCGATTCGTCTGCCACCTGGCGGCATTGCCATCAACTCGCAAGCTATGTGCCAAGTTTGAAGTCTCTGAATCACAGAGAAGTTAGTTAAAAGTCGATCGCAAAATTTCCATTTTAAAATTAATTTTCTCTATATATATCGATCCGTGCGCCACCTAGCGGATTTTTTTCACTTGCATTGTATTGTCTCCCAGATCTGAACTATGTTCTAAGTATCAAGTGTCTAGCTCAACGGGAAGTTACCGAAAAAGACTTTTCCGTGGGTCAACAATTCGTAATGGAATGAGGGGACAAACATGAAAGGGACTTAATATAAAGGTAATAAAACGGTGCTTATTTCTGAATTATTGTAAATATTTCTACAACTTCCGGAAAATTTTTTAAGTCTTCTCAAGTCTGAAAATAAGTTACAACCTAGAAAGGAATGGCATTCGGTACGAAGTTAGTAAAAAGTGACTCAGACAACGTACCCTAGGAAGAGCAGAGCAAATATGAAGTCGAAGGCTAGTCTCAAATGGGACCACATAGCTGTTTTTTTCGAATAATTTTTGCAAAAAGTTCTTAGGATTGTGGAATCTGTTAATATTTAGATAACTCGAGAGAAGTCCAATGAATGAAATAAAAATGTAACCCCTTGTTAAGACATTAAAACATTTGAGGAAATTGCAAAGGGGGAGAGAGATGAAAGGTAGTTACGGTAATCTCAAGGAAGAAAGAAAGTAAGAGTAGAGGGAGATATGAAGTTAGATAGTGAGATAGGCAAAGGGAGGAAACGAAAAACGATAGGCAGATAAATTGCAGAGAAAAGGTGAGAATAAAACGTGTAGAGAAAAAACAGTGATTGATAGAGGAAGAAAGAAAAGCATCGCTAGTTAAAAAAGGGAATGGGTTAAAAAAGGGAAATTTGAAGGGAGAAGAATAATCAGCCTACTTTTTGGGAAATTTTCAAAGAAGTATATCTTGTGTACTTGGTATTTTTCGGCTATAAAAATTTTTGGATAAGTAAGCGGGCCCATGCCCTCGGGCAATTTAAATTTCATTTTGTCAAAGATCTGAGAATGTTTGGTTCAAAGTATCCTCAAATGCCAATACTTTACTGTATGTATGTCCATATAGAATTTTGGGAGAGTGGGCAGTGCTACGCTCACTCTTTAAATTCGATATATCTCTGCAATTATTTGAAGTAGGTATTCAATGTTCAGTATAGAGCTTCCATTTATAAAGAAATTGAAGTGTGCGAGGTTATGGGATTAGGAGTGTGAATATTAATGAAAGTGTGAGTGATAGTTGCAGTGGAAGGGAGAAAAAGGAGAACAAGTTAATTTGGGTAATGGGGAGAACATGAATAATAAGGAGGACATTTACAGACAGGGCAAAATTTTCCGATCACGCTAGTAAAGAAATAGAAGAAAAAAGTGTCCAAGTGACGTATTTGAGAATTATGAAATGAGGCATCTTTATAATACTCTGAAATCTCATTTTTACATATGTGGGACGATCTCAAGTAAAAATGTTTTCATTTAATTGAAATTGGCATTTTTTGTCGCACACGATCGTTATATTTCCTGGAATCTAGCATACAGCTTCAACTCGTTAGTCATTATTACACTGCGCATTAACATGCAAAATTCAGCGCCGAAAAGTATGCGCTTTTTCGTAAATTTGTTCAGTGGCGGTTTTAATATTTTACGAAAGCATTTAGATGCTGCTCGGTCGAACATTTTTTCAGATTTGGACACTCAGTGGAAAAAGTCAAAAACAATATCCCATATTCAAGTAAATATGGTTGAGTTAAATAAGAATTTTCAAGTATTCAAATTTTTCATTCTGGAGACCTTTTACTTTTCACTTTTGTTTCAGAGTTTACTCTTCTTATAGCTGGCAAAGACCTAGCAGGCCCAAAATGTTGGAAACAATTTTTACGGTTTCCAAGTATTACTAACAACATAAACGGTATATGAAAGTAAAGGGCTGTCGGGTCGACATAAAATATGTTCCTGGCAATAACTTAAAGAGCTGATTAATTCAATTTTGTTAATAAATACACTTACCTAATTGTGAGCGGTCACCACAATCCACATTATGCAAATAATCACAGTTCTCCGTAAGGAATTTCGGATCTGAAGCATCGAATGCGAGTCCATTACCGCATGTCTTCAATTCCGCAACATTATTGTCACATTTCCAGTATTTGTCGCACGAGAGATCATGTGGATAGAAGCCGAAATCATCAGGACATTTGAAACTATCTTGTGCAACGGCTGTAAGAAAAAGAAACAAAAATAACAAATTAGCATCATTTGTATTAAATATATGTGTAAATTTTAAATAAAATTGTAATAATATATGTACATTAGGGTGGTACTTATAAATAAAAAAAATATGTTTTGCAGTATCACCCCTTGGTAATACCTAGATAAAATATCATATAAGTCCCGATTGAAGACGTTTTAAATGCGTCGCACAGGAGTCGAAATTAAGTTTTCTCTATGAAGATTTAAAAAAATAAAATTGAGTTTTTTGAATTTCAGTAACATGAATCGATAGTACTTTAGTTAGCGATATCACATATAAATTTTGCTATCGATTTAAAACGATTAAGGCATGCTGTACAGGGATCAGAAGACTCATATATATAAAAAACTGAAATTAAATGAGTGTTCGCCACCCTAATCTCAAATCGGGACCAATATTTATAAGTGATACTTTTGACTTAGATTTTACCATGAAAAAATCGTTTATTAGATTTATGAGGAGCACCCTAATTCATGCCAACTAATTTGAAATATCAGCAGGAAAAGCGAAACATAACGGTAGTATTGTGTTCTTGTGCAGCATTTATTGTAAGATGGCGTCAAAAACTAGTATCTTGCTCAGTTACTTAGAATAATTTTCTAAACTTGACTCACGATATAAAATATTAAAATGCCATATAAAAACGAAAGCCATTAACATAATTATGCAAAACAAAATCTCATATACTATAAAAACATATACTTGCATTAGTATTCATGTCTGTATAATTTTTCATATGAATATTTTACAATTCAGCATTTCGTTGCATGGCATCTCTCAAAATGCCTAGAAAATTTGGTAATTCCATTGGCTATTCGCATATTTTTATCTGCACTCGTCCGCTGAGTATTGCTGACAACAAATTTGCTTAGTGCCACATGCAACATTTTAAATTACATATCGTTTGTGTGTGCATATAAATACAAACATACAGGTAATAAACGTGTAATAGTTTTTAATCTCGTTGTGCGGGGCCGAATTACAAAAACAACGCCAAAATTGCGAGCCATCATTGAACATCCGCAACCAAGGCCTATCGAATTGGTAAATGTGGAGATATCCGTTAGTTGATGGAATGTAGTTATTCACATACATATATGTATGTACAAATTACACTGGATCACAAATTCCAACTTTTTTCCTACACCAGAGACCCCATTATGAAATTCCTATGTAAAATCACCGCCTGATTCCGGAAATCAATGTTATTTTTCATTCTATGCTAACGTTTTTGAGATATTTACGAATTGCCGTTTTAAAAAAAAAAAAAAACTTGGGTCCACTTAATCATATATATCCCAAGAATGAATTGAGCAATTCAAAAACGGTTTGAATCTTTTAAAAGGTAATAAAGTTTTCTATAAACTGTGCGTACAACACTTTTTCCTGGACACTGCAGATTCTAAGATAACGTACAATCATTACGGATTTTTTCAATTTTTTTTGCAAAAATATAAAAAAAAATTGTACTTTGCGAGGAAGGATTTCGAAAACTTTTTATTTTTTGCTGATTTTTTTTCTCTCTAAGCTCTGTTTTTAAATAAGCTTTCACTCCACAAAATCGATGGACTAATACAAAAGTTATAAGCATTAAAGTAAATATATCCACTTAATACTTAATTACTCTACTGGTACATATGTGTTAGTATTCGCTAACTAACTGATATACTGATACCTACCTGATAACAAACTGATATACGAATACTAACACATATGTACCAGTAGGGTTCTTAAGTATTAAATGGATATATTTAGTTGAATGCTTATAACTTTTGTATTAGTCTATCGATTTTGTTGAGGGAAATCTTATTTTTTTGTAATAAAACAGAGATTATAGAGAAAAAAAAATCTGCAAAAAAAATAAAAAGTTTTCGAGATCCTTCCTCGCAAATTACAAATTTTTTTATAATTTTTCAAAAAAAATTGAAAAAATCTGTAATGATTGTACGTTATCTTTGAATCTGCAGGGTCTCGGAAAAAGTGTTGTATGCACAGTTTATAGCAAATTTTATTACCTTCTGAAAACGTTAAATCTTTTTTGAATTTAATTCGTTCGTGGAATATATGATTAAGTGGACCCATTTTTTTTTTTTAACGGTAATTCGTAAATATCTCAAAAACGTTACCATAGAATTAAAAAAAAACTTGAATTTCGGAATCAGGGGGTATTTTACATAGGAATTTCATAATGTCGTCTCTTGGGTATTTTGGTTGTAAACCAGTGTTATTATTCATGCCATTTTATTTAATCAATATAACTCGTGTTAATAAAAAGGCGAGAAATTTACTTAGTTTCTCAAATCGATTCAAGATTTTGCAAGTTATTTCTTGTTTGATTTTGTACAGGCTCGACTTCCAGATTTTTATAAGTGACGATGACGAGTTTTAAAATTTTTTCTAGCGATAAGCCCATTTATACATTTTTTCTTGTTTCTAGTTAAGGTATTTTGATAAAACAGAACATAATCTATGATTATTTGCCGGCTCAAGGTCCAAATTAAAACACAAACGTTTCGTCTTTTTTGTTAATATATTTCGGTTACACTTCGGAAACCATCCTCAGGACACTATTAACAACATAACAATATAAAACAATGTACAACATAAAAGATTAGTAAACAAAAAATCAAAAAATCACATACATGATGATCCGTCTAATGTGTCTATTGTTGTCGCTTGCTCTCCAACAAATGCCTATACAAATGCGCGCTGTGGTCTATGTCCGTTTTGAAGTTCATTCGTTCAACGTACCTAGTTGATTATGTGAAGCATTTCCAATGTAAATCGTTTCCCGTAGTGTTGTTTTTGTTGAAGTATAGTTCCTCTGTCAAAGTTAGGAGAATGCCCGGTACTTTTAAAGAATAAAATAAAACATATGTAGTCACTTGATATAATAAAATATTTGTTTCACATGACTCCTTTTAGTCACAAAATTCGCCCTGTCGTGCAGTGTAGGATCTCCCCTTTATTTATGCAAATTCAATCTTAGTGCAAAATTCTTCATTACATATAAGCCAATGTGTTAAACTTACTTTGGGATTGGGCAGTGCTCCAAAACTAATTACAATTCATATATGAAATAAGTTTTCTTACTCTCTCGTAGTACTTAACAACATAACAAGAAGTGGCCTAAATGCCTCATTAATTGGACCAATTATTTTGATGTGTATTTAAAAGTTATCGATTTGTTAGCAAAACTTTATTTATTCCTATAGAAATATTACCGGCCATTTATCGAAACACAATCGATATGCTATCAAAAATTTATCGACTTTTTAACAAAAATATTGATTTGTAATTGATATATTACGAATTTTTTATTGGCGAACTTCACGAGTACTTGTGTTAGGACAGGTTAAACTAACTGGTTATTTTACGACCAAACTGAAAATCCCTATCAAAAACCGGACTTATGTTAGAAAATAACTCCTCTAGCAAACACTAGAAGCTTTCTTGCCACTAGCTGCTTCTAGATATGAAAGCTGCATCATTCCTTATAGCTGGAGTCTTTGTCTGGCAAGAGCGCAAAACGTTCTCCTCCAAGCCGCACTTCCTACATTTACTTTTACTGACCAAACCTAATTTAGAGGCAAAAGGTTGCACCAAAAGGCAGTGCTCAGTCGGAATTCCCATCATGTGTCTACAGTCCTCTCTCTTTAACGAGTACTTGGTACTCACGCTTTTTTTGTATGAGTCCTGGAGTACCCTGTAGCACTTATGCGTGTATTCATCACGAGGTTTTGTGGCTTCATAATAATGTACATTATTATAATATTTTATTTTGCATTTACGAAGATGTAAATAGCTGTGGAAATTTTATGCAAATTTCTTCATAAAAAAATTTTCCATGTTTTTATTTAAAAAGTGTGTTTTAAATTTTTTCTATACGAAAGGCGCATAGTCTCTCTTTTTTATACGAAATAAAAAAATTAATAATGCTTCGGAAAAATATTTTTATAATTTGAAGCTTTTTTTTTAAATATTTACAAATTGACATTTAAGACATAAATTGATTGAGTTTCAAAATTTTATGCTCAAAACAACTTTGAAAATTCTTAATAATGAACTCTAAATTTTCATGGGTTCTCCAAATTTAGAACAAAAAATTTCAAGTTTTAATTTTTTGGCGTTTTTTTTTTTTGGTTTCTCTTTGTTGTTGTTGGAGATTTTAAGGAGTGATCTCTATGTTGATCGTTCTTTGCCGGATATGGAACCGGTATGTTCCGGTAAAAAGCACCATTAAGTTGCAAGCCCGTCCAAAACGGAAGCGATATATTATGGCCGAATTCAACTTTCTAGGCCACCTATTTCAATTCAAGCGCTCTACCTATTGGCAAAATGTATTGAATTTACGCTAAGATAGGGCGCTTTTGAAATAATGATAATTATCTTATTGATATTAGAGAATAATTACGCAACACTGCTCTATTCCCATTTTATACACACTTTGGTACATTTGTATAAATACGTTTTTGGTCCCAAATTATGTGGAATATATTTCGGCACGTTCAACAAAACCTGCTCAGTATCTATATTTTGTTTCTGTAAGCTGAGTTAAAAGCATAATCAAATATAAAATCAGGTAAAGTTATAACTTAGCCAACGCGATTTTTAAGATTTTAAAAAATATTGCGATGATAAATATATTTTTAATATAAAATTTTCACGTAGGTGTATTTAAATTTTTGTTTTCGAGTTTTTATTTCTTTTTTTTTATTAAAATTCGTATTTTATTTTATTTTATTTTATTTTTGACATTTAAAAATATATAGTTACGAAGTCAATTTATTTACTCTTAACTTATTTACTTATTTTTAAATGCTTTTTTTATAAAACAATTTACACAACTCTGTAACGATGCTTAATCGTGCCGTCGCTATTACCACAATGCATGATGTTGTAAATGAATACAAGTATTGTGTGTCTAGATGTGTACACATTTATTGTTTGCTAAAATTTTTTCAATTTAAGATCCAGTTAACTGAGTTTTATATGCACATATGTATATAAAAAATAGTGTAAATTTATTTATATATTCACTCAGAATCACCTTCACGCTGATTTTCGTTACAATTAAATTTCTTTCACTGAAAATATTTAATTAAAATTCCGCCAAAAACAACATCAAACATGACAAAGACAACCAAAATAAAATAAATACATACATATTTGCAATAAATAAATAAAATTATAATAACAGCATCAAAGGGTGTTCAATACGAAAAGCCACAAAGTGTTGGTAAATTTGTTAGTAGCAACAAGGGGAGGAACGAGAGACAGCAAGGCAGCAGCGCGAAACAAAAATTGGTAACGCAGTCACTTAACAGTTTAGTGGCATTGCCTGTCCAATGCATGCAATACAGCGCTCGTGCCAATGCAAGGCTCACATCGCGACGCGTCGGTTGTGTGTATGTATGGAGGTGTAAACGAATGTGGCATTTGTTTTAGTTGCCAACTCTCTTGTGTGGCCGCTTCTTAGCTAGCCAATATAAACAAAAACCACCAACCAAAATTTACACTGTTACAATAACAACAAATGTTTTATACAATTTAGTGCGGGAGTGTAAATAAATAGTAGCTGTAAATCAAAATATACCACTACAACCGATTGTGGTCTTTGAAAGAATCAGAAAATAATAATAATAATAATGTGCAACATTTTTAAAAGCAACCTTTAGTGTTGTCTGGCTTATTTGGCATCTTTGGATTTTTATTATAACAGTTTGTGGCCAAGCTTTTTAAACGGTTTTATTTAGCTTGACTTGACAGGCAGGCCGCACGGCCGTATGCATGGCTGTTGTGAACGAATTTTGTAATTGAAATTTAAGTAACTTCCCGAAAAGCTGCAAGTTTGAAACTTGGAACATAGTTCAGAACCCGATTACAATGCAATAATAAGAAAAAAATTGCCGCTAGGTGGCGCAAGGATCGAGATATTCACAAAAATCGTATTTGTGGTCCCATCTAACTCATATTTGGAACACATAATACATACAAGAATAGAAAGTCACCTATGAAAAAAATCGCCGCTAGGTGGCGCAAAGATTGATATATTCAATTGATAGTCATATATAAGACCAACTGAACCTTAGTCATATTTTAAGAAATTTCACGCGCCCAACGCTTTTATTTAATTGTCTGATCAACGCCCTAGATTTATGAGCAGTGTGATGACTAGTACCTAGGACCTACCTAATTATTTTCTAGCTTTTAGTATTATTAATACTTCATGTAAGTATTGTTTTCAAAAGAACCGTTTAATTTAAAAATTTGTTTAATTATTTTATTTTATAAGCCATTGCGATATGGACACGTGTATCACTTTCCCGACCCTATAACGGTCAATAAGGAACTGTACCGCGGGGAGCAGAAAAACCGAGGTGTGACCAGTATATAATGCTTGATGCTTGTATAAAGATTTTATCTCTTGTCCTTGGGACCGGCCGGCTATTGAGAGATTCGTAATGGCATGCTTAATGGAGCTAAGCAGTGTCTTCTCCGCTGCAGTTGACCATAAAGGGGTTTTTTCGGAACAATGCGGTCACTTCAGCGTTCGAAGAAGATAATGAAGCATTATCCTAGGAATAATGCGGCCTCCTTTATTGGAATGTTGCCAATGAAGGTTCCCTTTGGTTCGCTCACAAGCAACCTCTTTACTAATTCTAACGTTAGCATAAATATTTCAAAGATTCTTCTGCGGAAGGTCAAAAAAAGGTTGAAAATTAAATTGTTCGGTGTGTCCTGGATGTAAATGGTGACGAGCCAGTGCCTATCGTTTGTGGATAACAGTTTTGGTAATGGTAAGACTGGGTTTGAGCTCACTATTATTTTTTAAATGTTTTGAACTAGCTTTGGGATGTGCTTAACAGTTGACACCGGACCAAGGGTAAATGTGATTAGTAGCTGTACCAGTAGTATATTCTGCAACGAACGGACATTTCAATTCGATGTTACGAAAATGTTGTTACCACATGCTTTAGTTGTGATGTAGGATATTCTGGTGCTCAAAAAAGGTTGTTCATATCCCTTAATACTTGTATCAAAATTGTAGAATTTAATCATGTATGTGGCAGTGTTCCAAGCATCAGAATTGATGCGGCAAATTATTTGTGCTTGGAACAGCATGGTAATGGAACTCAAGGTGGAGTTGCCTTGCAACCGCATGCCATTATTTTTACGTTACCAAAGCCAGACCTTGTGATTGAACACCCGATTAGAAGCTAATTTGGTACAAACGATTAGGCTACGAAATATTTGGGCATGGAACTTTGGCCCGATAATTGGGGCACCGATCATTCAATTAGATCCGTTGTGTTTAGACACCATGAAGCTAGGCCTTAAGACAGGTACTCACGTTAAAATCATACTATAAGTTCTAATTTTTTATAAAGATCCTTGGATTGTGCTTGTTAAGATATTTTCGCTTAAAATTTTTTGTTGGAATCATTGTTTTATCATTGTGCTGATAATGTTACACAATCACAACGTAGGCAGATGGGACAAAAAATAGCTACGCACACAGGTACACAGGAGCTAAGAACGTAGATGACATTACACACATATGTACACGGCAATAAAGAGCGCAGACGACATTTCGCACACAAATATATATAGAAGACAACAGTGCATGTGAGACGCATATTTATGATAGAAGTAAATAAGCAACTAAGTACCCGGAAAACTGTTCGCGAGGAGTCTAGACTCGTGGAGAAATAGGCGTACAATGCAACTAAGAGTATATAAGCAGCACAGTCTGGGAAAGATTCAATCAGTTTGATTTGGACACGTTGTAAGTGAAGTACGCGAATAATTTCGATTGTAAATTTTCCGAAAATAGTAGTGCTGTAAATAAAAAACATTCTTATAAACGCCGGATTTGAATTATTCGATAGTTCAGTGATTCAAATGATAAAGGAAGGCAGATAATATTCGACAACACTTGCGATTTGCCGCAATTTACTTAATTTATCTGCTTATTTTTTACCAAAAGCACAGCTAATTAAGAATAAAAAATACAATTTTTAGACCACATTAACTAGGCCTTCCAAGCTATTGAAAATAAAATCAATTAAGTGCATTTACAAATATAGCGTGGTTACCCACATTTTCACGCCACCAAAAAAAATTTGAAATAATACACATACAAATTGTTTATTTGCTGAACAAAATTAATTTAGCTTCGCTGTTATCTCACTTAAGCTGTCAGTGTTAAAATGTTAATTAAATAACACAGTTTTTTTTTTATAAAATTTGTAAATAAACAAGTAAGGAAGTCTAAGTCCGGGTGTAACTGAACATGACATACTCAGCTGAGAGCTTTGGAGACAAAATAAGGGAAAATAACCATTTAGCAAAATGAGCCTAGGGTAACCCTGGAATGTGTTTGTATGACATTGGTTTCAAATGGAAGGTATTAAAGAGTATTTTAAAAGGGAGTGCGCCATAATTCTATAGGTGGACGCAATTTCAGGATATCGCCATAAAGGTGGACCAGGGGTCACTCTAGAATGCGTTTGTACGATATGGGTACCAAATTAAAGGTATTAATGAGGGTTTTAAAAGGCAGTCCTTAGTTGTATATGTGAAGGCGTTTTCGAGATATCGGCCGAAATGTGGATTAGGGTTATCCCGAACATCATCTGTCGGTTATCGCTTATTTATTTATGTATGTACCCTGCAGTCAAACCAACTAGTTGTATACTAGAAGAATACTAGTTTGCCAAAAATTCCAACTAGTATGAGTTCTATCTTTTTTCCATATTAGCAACTGGTATTTTTAACACGGCGATGTTCTGCGAAATATCAATTGCCAGCCTCTGCATCAGCATCATACCAATTGACAAACTAGTCATTATATACACCAACATCATACCAGATGACATACTAGTCAGTGTATTCAACATCAACATACCAGTTGGCATACTATTCAGTCTATGCATCATTGTAATAACAGTTGACATACTAGTCGATATTTGCATCAGCATCCTACTATTTAATATACTAGTCCCAGTTGGGTTGAAAAATTACTTGAAAATTGATAAATTAGCTCAAATTTATGTTATTCATTATATTTCATATATATAAAAGATATGTATATATATATACATATGTATATAACTTTAAAATTTATATATGTATATAACTGAAAAATTACTTGAAAATTGATAAATTAGCTCAAATTTATGTTATTCATTATATTTCATATATATAAAAGATATGTATATATATATACATATGTATATAACTTTAAAATTTATCTCTTCAATACATTATACTTTGGAATAAATTTTAATAAAAATACGTACATATATATGGAAACTAAAAAGTAACGGAATAACATATGAATGTGACGCAATCTCAAGACGCAGGGCTAAGTTTATGGGTTCACCATAGCCAGAACATTCCCACATTAAATTCCTCAAGCCAAGAGAACTGCTAGGGTTCATCATGGAAGTCGGATGGGATGAGGTGCTGACCAATGGTCGCAGTGCAATCCTCAATAAATTATCTATCTATCTAACGGAGAAGGAACGAACCAGTAGTGGCTGACTGTGTCAAAACAGGCCAAGCTGCACTAGCGCCGTCCTGTTATGAGTGTTAATGGAGTTCAGAATGGTAGTAGTGATATGCACTTTACGGAAGTCATGCTGATGGCAGGATAACCGAACAATTTCATTTACTTGAGGGAATAATAAAGGCTTTAAACGTTTTCGATACCGACTAAAGGGATAATATCGGTAGATACCGACTGGGTTTCCGGTCTTTCTCTGTTATTCTGGAAAGGAATAGGCTTTTAATGACAAGTAGAAAAAATGTCCTAGGCTACTGATGCCCTCATGGCCAAGGTGTTTTGGCATCGGTATAGGCCTTCCTTCTGGGACTGTTGATATGGAAGGCTTGGACTTTTCAATAATTTCTTTAACCTCTGTTGAGGTAACGGGGAGGGTTGACTCGTCATGCTTGTCTTTATGTGCCCGTTGCTTTGGACGATATCTAGCATTGTCAACTGATGTATGCATTGCAAATTGGCTACAGAAAGCACTCGCGCATTTCCTCGAGCCGACAGACGAAATCCTCATCAAATGAGTTATTTAAATACTAACTAGTATTAAGAACACCACAAAGTTATAGTCAATGAACCATTCTAAAACCGAACAGTATGATGAACGCCACAAAATTCTAGTCAATTAACTACTGATACACTAACTAGTATGAATAACACTACAAAATTATAGTCAATGAACTATTCAAAAGCTGACTAGTATGAATAAACCCACAAAATTCTAGTCAATGAACTAGAATGTTTGCTGACTACTTTGGCTTTTGACTGCAGGGTAATACCACGAACAGTATTCCTGCCAAGATTACAAGGGCTCTTGATTTCGCACTGCAGAACTTTTTCATTTTCTTCTACTTAATATGGTAGATGTCACACCCATTTTACAAAGTTTTTTCTAAACACATTTTGCGTCAATAAACCAATCCAATTACCATGTTTCATCTCTTTTTTCATATTTGGTATAGAATTATGGTTTTTTTTCATTTTTCGTAATTTTCGATATCGAAAAAGTGGGCGTGGTCATAGTCGGATTTCGGCCATATTTTATACCAAGATAAAGTGAGTTCAGATAAGTACGTGAACTAAGTTTAGTTAAGATATATCGATTTTTGCTCAAGTTATCGTGTTAACGGCCGAGCGGAAGGACAGACGGTCGACTGTTTATAAAAACGGGGAGTGGCTTTAACCGATTTCGCCCATTCTCACAGGAAACGGTTATCGGTATAGAGTCTATGCACACACCAAATTTCACAAATATTAGTAAATTTTAGTTCGACTTATGGCCTTAAAAGTATTCTAGGCGAATTAAATGAAAAAGAGCGGAGCCACGCCCATTTTGAAATTTTGTTTTATTTGTGTATTTGGTTGCACCATATCATTACTGGAATTAAATGTTGGCATAATTTACATATTTACTGTAAAGATTTTAAATTTTTTGTTAATATTTGACTTAAAAAAAAATTGTTTTAAAAGTGGGCGTGTTCGTCATCCGATTTTGCTAATTTTTATTTAGCGCACATATAGTAATAGGAGCTACGTGCCTGCCAAATTTCATCAGGATATCTTCAACGACTGAGAAATTACAGCTTGCAAAACTTTTAAATTACCTTGTTTTAAAACTGGGCGGTGCCACGCCCATTGTCCAATTTTGTGTTTTGCGTCATAAGGTCAACGCACCTAATGAATTGTCGCACTTTTTCTGTTTTTCGAAATTTTCGATATCGAAAAAGTGGGCATGGTTTTAGTCCGATTTCGTACATTTTAAATAGCGATCTGAGATGAGCGCCCAGGAACCTACATACCAAATTTCATCAAGATACCTCGAAATTTACTCAAGTTATCGTGTTTACAGACGGACGTACAGTCGGACGGACGGACGGACATGGCTAAATGAATTTCTTTTTCCACCCAGATCATTTTGATATATAGAAGTCTATATCTATCTCGATTAGTTTATGCCGTTACGGATAACCGTTATGCGAACAAAGTTAATATACTCTGTGAGCTCTGCTCAGCTATGTATAAAATGGTGGTCTCTACTAAAACACAAAATTGTTTTTATTAACACGATTTTTCCACTTTCTGTGAAAAAAAAAAAATTATTTATAGATTTATAAATTGAAAAAATAAAAAAGAACAAATGTGTATTCTTAAATTAGGCGCAACTTTTTAGCTGCACATCGGTGGTTTGCTTCTCATAAAAAGATTGTTCTGGCCTTGAACTTGAATTTGAACCTGGAATTCTTTATCAATAGGCCAGCAAAACAAAAAAATTTTTTTTAATAAATTCCCTGCACGTAACACGAGTTGCCTTCTGATCGATTTTTTTACGTTAACCCATTATTTGCCTAGAAAATTTGGTTGAAGGCTAATAAATCGACTTGGAAGTCCACCCAGTTAAGAGTTTTATTCTGAAAAGTCAGATTATAATTATGTCGATTTTTGTTTTTTCGAAAAGTAATTTCAAATATACAATTAGTAGATGTCAATAAAAAATATTCCCCCTTTTGTTAAAAATCAGTCCTTTTAATTTTAGGACAAATTGGCTGTATCCTATATTAAGCATTCCAAACAATCTGAAAACGCATACAAACTAGATATGTCGACCCCGGAATTCCGGTCGTTTTAAGTCCCTAAAATTCTGGGATTATTGCACTTGAATCTCGGCATTGTTGAAAATAGCATTTTATTATACATTTAAATAATTACAACATGTTCCAAAAATATTCTCTCTTTTAAAGGCAAATAAATATTATAACAAAAATATGTGGAAAGATTTTTGTTATTGGTTTCTAAGCGCTATCTTTGCACAGAACCTTAATCTGAAATCAGGTTTTCTAAACTCGTTCAGGTTTTCGAGAAATGCGTGTTTAAAATTGTAAAACACGCTTTTTCTGCTATCTCACGGGCTGATAAAAATCCAAATGAATTTTTTAACCAGAAAAAGTAATGCACATTCTCGAAGATTTCGATGTACTGAAAACGAATCTCAGTCAAAAGAGACATGGCACATCAATTTTTGAAAAATTCGAACACCAAAAGTAACAATTTATCGTTAGATACATTTCAGGTCGTGCTTTTTCTAGCATTTTTTTTCAGGTAACGGCTGCCAACGTGGTGTGATAGTAGCATGCTCCACCTACCACACCAAAGAACTGGGGTTCCCGCCCAGGCGCAAAGCAAAATCAACATTTTAGAAGGCAGTTTTTTCAATTAGAAGAACATTTTTCTAAGCGGGTTCGAACCTCAGGTGTGTTTGGCAAGCACTCCGAGTGTATTTCTGCTATGAAAAGCTTCTCAGTGAAAATTCATCTGCCTTGCAGATTCCGTTCGGAATCGGCATAAAACAAGTAGGTCCCATACCACCAAATTGTAGAGAAATTTAAAAAAGGAGCACGACGCAAATTGGAAAAGAAGCTCGACCTAAAAGCTCTTAGGAGTTTATCGCGCCTTACATTTATTTTTATTTTTTATCATTATTTCTAGCTTCACTCTTACTATTTAAAATCGATCTTTTAAAGAATCTTTTGTTGCGTTTGAGAAATCGTCTATTGAATTTAGTGAGTTTGGAAAATTCGTAAATTATTTTAAATTTTTGTCAAAGACCATAAAGAAACCATTGATTTCGAGACATTCCCGAGATCCCGGGATTGAATTTTCAGATCCCAAAGATCTCGGAATGCGAAAGATCCAGAAAATCGTCATTCCTAATACACACGCATTCAGAAATATACATACATACTTCTAATTAGCTTTTTTCACTACTATTTCAAAAGCCTTTTTTCCGAAAAATGTGAACGATAAACTAATTGCAAAACCGCAAAAGTATGGCAGCGCTCATCAAAACCATTTGAAGCTGGCGTTCATTGAAACATATGCATCCATGTAGGTACACTTCAGTGGAACAACGAGGCGCTTAGTGAGAAAAATTCTAGTTTAGTACTGGAGTCTTTTTTACTGCGATAGAACTAATTCAAAAAAGATAAAATTTTTACTCATGGCAAATCTAAGTTTTGGAGAATGGGCTCAGTGGCAAAACTTTCAACATAGTCTTTTATTTTTAATTTATTTTTCTGGAAAATGTTTACAGTTCATAACCCCTCCGAAGCACTTATTTACATTACAACTTTACATTGTTACAATAATCGTTATTGTAATGCAACCATAATCCTATATTCTCCAGATCTGCTTTATATCTACATACATTGAAAATTCCAAAAGTTGCAGCAACTAAAAAGGTCTATCCACGTTAACCAACATTTGACTGATTGCCAACAAAATAAATGGCTAACGTATAAAACATAAATATGAAAATAACGCAACCATCAACAAAAAAATCAGCGATTGTAAAAAATTACAATTAACAATACTTTGACTGCACAATGTTAGAGTGATAGATGAGAAGGACGAAACGAGTAACGCGTACATTGCAACCACATAATGCAACATAAACAAATGCTACATCAACGGCAATAGCAACAGCAACAAAACACTGATTAAGTAAATAAAAGTCACATAAAAAAAAAAAAAAAACAAAAAAAAAAAAAAAAGATTTGTGTAAATTAAAATCTCGTGTAGACACATTTGGTGCATTTACGTTTGCATGTGTGCGTCAGAGGTGGTTGTGTGTGGGAGTATTCGTTTGAGCAACTACTTAAAAAGCTTAGTCAGTAACCGCAAAATTGAGCGCTGAAGTCAAAAAAGCAAAGTGCAAAATCAAATAAAGAGTCTGCTGTGCAAAAAAAAGTTGTAATTAACATGGCGATTTTTATTAAATAAAATGAAACAAAGTTGAAAAAAGGTGCTTTAGTGAAAAATGAAAAAAAAAAAATGTTAACATAATCAGTCTTATATGAACTGTGTTTTTTTTAATGGACGTTGGGGCAGCGCGCTTCCAGGCTAATCCTTTTCACGCGATCGATTTACATATATATCTATATCATAACTTTTTTTTTTTTGCCGAGTCTGTGATGGGCAGCGGTTTGTCAAGCGTCGAGATCTGAGACTGCTCAGCTACAGAAGAGATATCATTCGCCAAACGTAATGCTTAAAAAGAACAGAAGCAATCGTTTTATAAATTAATTATTAAGAGTGGCGAGAACAGTCTTTTTTATAGAAAAAAGTGAGTCCGAGCTATCAAATGTGTTTGAGTGAGAGTTATAATCTCGGCATAAACACCGAAAAGGTTCATTTAGGTCGAAATTCGTTCTACATTGTTTCAGCAGGAGAGGTTTGAAGTGTCTCGAAGTTCGAGAGGGAACACAAAAGCTCACTTCATTCAGAAGCAATGGACTTGGAATTGATCCATTTAAAAGTTTTGTCATAAATATTGGAGCAAGCATTTCCCTTCGACTAGCGAGAGTTGGAAGATTGATAAGCTTTAATCGATTAGTATAAGGTGGAAGATTATATAGAGTCCCATTGAAAATTTCTTAAGGCAAATAGTAAAAATTGTTTTTGTATTGATTCGAGATTGTCTGCGTGAACTTCCAGATTACTAAGCCATATTCTAATATTGGCCTAACTAATATTGTAAAAAGTGCTTTAGTTACCTAAGTATCGTTAAATTTTTTTGACAATAACACCTTTGCTTTATTCACTGTAGCATTAATATGAAGGTTTAAACTAAGTTTGGATTCCATCATGACTCCCAAGTCAACAAAACTATTTACAATTTCTAGACTATAGTTGTTAATTGTATATGAAGCTGGCGGCGAAATTCTCCGAGAAAAACACATAACTTTACATGTTTTAAGATTGAGCGGCATATAAATTGCTTTGCCCCAGGTAACCAAGTGATTTAAATCCGCTTTAAGCAAGGAAATTTCTTCAACAGACGCGTATGATTTGCAAAGTTTTACATCGTCAGCGTACAACAAGATTTTTGAGTATTTTATTGTATTGGATAAATCGTTTATGAACAACAAGAACAGAATCGGACCAAGGTGGTTGCCCTGAGGAACACCAGAAGAAACATTGAGTACCCCAGAAAGAGTATCTTTAAAGATTACTTTTTGCATAGGATTACCAAGATACGAAGAAATCCGACATATAAGACTGGGTTGAAAACCAAGTTGACCGAGCTTATAAATAAGTAATGGATGTGATACTTTATCGAAGGCTTTACTGAAATCGGTGTAAATTACGTCGGTGTGAATTATTTTTTCTAAATCCATTAGCAACGTGAGTGGTAAATTCCATTAAATTGGTGATAGTTGATTTGCCCTTACAGAATCCATGTTGCGAGCTTGCAATTATGGGGGAAATAGAGAACGTTAGATGGTGGTCAACATTAGCTTCAAATAACTTTGGGATTGCGGATAACTTTGCTATGCCCCGGTAGTTTTCTATTGCAGACCTGCTTCATTTTTTATGGGGCGGGATAAGAAAAGATTCCTTCCACATTGTTGGGAAAACACCATATATTAAAGATAAATTAAATACCCTGGTAGCGGCTGATTGATGTATGCAGCCCATTTTTTAAAAAAGTGTGTCAGGATCCTGTCAGGGCCGTATGTATATGATACTTTTAAAGTTTTTAAATAAAATAATACATCTTGTGAAGATATAAATGGCGCTCTGATTGAATTACATGTACCAATATTGTATGGGTATTCATTAGGCGAAACGCTGGTCTCGATAGAGTAATTTGATTTGAAAAATTCCGCAAATAAGCCGGCAATCTCTTGATTATCGTTGGTTTAAAGCAAATATTTTTGCTTCAAGTACTAGTGAACTCTTTGTTATTACCAAGTGAAAATTAATAGGAAGGTGTCTTTCTTTATTATACTTAGCTTAGCAGAGCTCAAAGAGTATATTAATTTTGTTCGCATAACGGTACCCTATAATGGCATAAGCTAATCGAGATAGATATAGACTTCTATATATCAAAATGATCTGGGCGAAAAAAGAAATTAATTGAGCCATGTACGTCCGTCCGCCCGTCCGTAAACACGATAACTTGAGTAAATTTTAAGGTATGTTGATGAAATTTTGTACGTACGTTCCTGGGCATTCATCTCAGATCGCTATTTAAAATGAACGTAATCGGACTATAACCACGCCCACTTTTTCGATATCGAAAATTTCGAAAAAATGCTATAACTCATTACCAAGGACGGATAAAATGATGAAACTTGGTAGGTGGGTTGCCGATATGACACAGAATAGAAAATTAGTAAAATTTTGGGCAATGGGCGTGGAACTGCCCACTTTTAAAAGAAGGTAATTTAAAAGTTTTGCTGTCTTTAATTTGTTAGTCGGTGAAGATATCGAGATGAAATTTGGCAGGAACGTTACTCCTATTACTATATGTGGGCTAAATAAAAATTAGCAAAATCGGATAACGGACACGCATTTAAAAAAAAATAATAACTTTAAGTCAAAATTTAACAAAAAAAAGTTAAAATCCTTACAGTATGTAAGTAAATTATGTAAACATTCAACTCCAGTAATGATATGGTGCAACAAAATACAAAAATAAAAGAAAATTTCAAAATGGGCGTGGCTCCGCTCTTTTCATTTAATTTGTCCTTGTGAAAGTTGGTAACGGCATAGCTTCTATAACGATAACTGTTTTCTGTGAAAATGGGCGAAATCGGTAAAAGCGACGCCCAGTTTTTATACACAGTCGACCGTCTGTCCTTCCGCTCGACCGTTAACACGATAACTTGACCAAAAATCGATACATGCATTCACGTACTTATCTGAACTCGCTTTATCTTGGTATTAAAAATGGGCGAAATCCGACTATGACCACGCCCACTTTTTCGATATAGAAAATTTGGAAAAATGAAAAAAATGCAATAATTCTATACCAAATACGGAAAAAGGGACGCAAAATGGTGACTGGATTGGTTTTTTGACGCAAAATATAACTTTGGAAAAAACTTTGTAAAATAGGTGTGACACCTTCCATATTAAGTACAATAAAATGAAAAAGTTCTGCTGGGCGAAATCCAAAGCTCTTGGAATCTTGCCGGGAATAATGTTCGCGGTATTACATATATAAATAAATTAGCGTTACCCGACAGATGATGTTCTGGGTCACCCTGGTACGATATCACGAAAACGATTTCACATATAGAACTAAGGTTCACTCCCTTTTAAAACCCCTACTAATACCTTTAATTTGATACCCATATCGTGCAAACACATTATAGAGCAAAGCACAACATATTTCCGATGCTTTCATCCCATAAAAACATATACATCAAAGTTAAAAAAGTAAGTTTCTTTTTCAGCTTATAAAAAATAATAATTTTCTCAAGAGAGATACAAATTTACGTTGCAATTTTTTTTTTCGACCATCACTAATGTTCGTAGCAAAGTATGGAAAAGATGCTTCAGAATGCATTTAAAAGGTTTAGATTACAAAATATAAAATAAATAAATGTAAGGCGAGATAGCCTCCGAAGAGATTTTGGGCCGAGTTTCTCTTCCAATTTGCGTCGTGCTTCTTTTAATTTTTCCCACCAATTGGCGGGAGAGGACCTACTTGTTTTTTGCCGACAGCGAACGGCATCTGCAAGGCAGAAGAGTTTTCACTGAGAGGATTTCATGGCAGAAATAAACTCGGAGTACTGGCCAAACACTAATTGAAGAATTTATTTCAAAAATTTTAATGTTTGCTTTGCCCGGTACGTGAGCACATGATCTTTGGTGTAGCAGGCGGAGCACGCTACCATCACATCACGGCGGCCGCCGATTAAAAATATGCAAAGCAGTAAAAAACAATTGAGGACGGGACTATCTTTGGCTGTGCCGAGAACCGCATAACTTTTATGAATGGAGCAGAGAAATAATCTATCCCATTCGTAATATAATAATAGTCGCCTATATGAGTTGTGTAATATGTGAAGAACAAAAGAGACATTTTCGATATATATAAATTTAAAATAGATCGGTAATCCTCACTCTAAGTCTCAAGTTCTTGTCGTCTGCATAAGATAGCCACCACTTGTGAATATATGACGTAAACGTGAGTATTCGATTAAATTTGAAACATTCAGATTCTAAATTACGAAAAATTTCTTATCTGAACAATCGGTTGTATGGGATATATACTATATATACGACCGATATATACAAATTTTTCAGGCAACAATAAATGCCGTTTACGTCAGCATTTGAAGAAATTTATAAGTTCTAGCTGTTGAAAAGTGGCAGAATTAATGAAGAGTTTCTTATCTGAACAATTCGTTATGGGGGATATATGTCATATACACGATCGATCTGTTCGATTTTTTTCAGACAACAATATGTGCTATACACGAAAGCATATGATGAAATTTGAATCTTCAATCTGATAAATTGGGAAGATAAAAGAAAAGTCCACTTTTCTGAAAAAGAAAGAGTGGTTCAATTCGACCAGTTTTGACAAATGTCTAATCGGACACCTAAATATACTTGCTCACCAAATTTTATCAAGATATCTTAAAAACTAAGGGACTAGTTTGCTTTTAAACAGACAGACAGAAGGACAGATGGCTGAATCAGCTCAGACTGTCATCCTGATCATTTCAGTATACTTATTAATGGGTATATCTCTTCTCCTTTAAGCACTTACAATTTTGAGATTTGTGGCAAACTTAATACATCATTTACAAGATAGGTATAAAAAATTAAATCATGCTTCCGTGCTTAACCTAATTAAGCTTCACAGTCTTATAAGGGTTTAAAATTTTATATACATAATTATATGGACGTTCAAATGACAAACCTTTTCTATGTCCAATCTTGGTCATATAGCTCTACCTGAGAGTTGCCAGACACATGGTCATACAGTGGCTCATAATTATGGTTTTTTATAAGAGCTCGATGATACTGCAGGAGACTGCAGGTACTTTTCTACTGCGCTTGGACCCTATGCCGCGATAATTAACGCCAATTCGAGGGAGGTCGAGTCCTTCTCAACCTGTCACTGCCAGCTCAGGGAATGCCTTTAACTTCTTATTCTTCAAAATGGCAGTATTATTTAGAACTATCCGTAAATAATATGAGCAGACCATGCTCCAGATGTGTTCCGCACTTCGCTCCTCCCTTTTGACTACAACGGTTGTGGTATTAACAGTCGAAGCATAAATTTGCGCACAATAATCTATGTTACTTATAAATGTAAGGCGCGATAACCTCCGAAGAGATCTAAGGTTACTTGGTATGAAGTCAATTCTATTAAGAATTTTGGAATGATCATTGCTCTTAAGTCTACATCTGTGTCTCGAAGCCGAGTCTGCCAATATCCTATCAACAATGTTCTCCGCTTACCAGTTTAAAATTGTATTCAATATCAGATTTGATGTTTTAGGAGGAGGTCCGCTGATTGCAATAAGGACCATTTGTTTCACATTTTGGAGCTTTTTGACATAATTACCAGTGCCTAGGGTGTTCCAGGAGGTCAAAACTCTACAGAGGATAACAGGCGGTGTACTAAATTTGTTGAGGTGCCTTAACGCTTTTCAATGACCTTGGGTCAGAAGTACAAGTTGAACCAGCCTATTTTAATCTATGCTTTATATAAAAAATCCTGATAGTTTAATACCAAATATAATGCGGATGTACCTGGTCCTATCCTATAGTTCCAGTGGTAGTCTTACAATAGAGGGTCCTTGTTTTGTTGCGGTTTACAGCTAGTCCACGTGATTCATACTATCCAACCGATGTGCCTAGCTATACCTGCAAAAGATTTTGTGGCATGTCCGGAAATCTCCCTCAGATGGGAACACCAGTTCATCAGATAGGCAGCCCCTTTATTTAACGTCTTGAATTTGTTCGTTTGCGATGGCGCCACTGAATACGAGTAAAAACCTTCACCGGTGTAACCGCCTCAACTTTTTCTGGGCCACTGCACTCCCTGCTCCGCTGTGATAATCCTGACGCTCAGCCGAAAATGGGAACATGGGTGATTTCCCTCCCAGTCACATAATCCAAATTTTTTTTAAGATGGTGTATCTCAATTTCAGTATTTCCTCTCTTGTATATCCCGCACGCAAAAAGAGGAATCCACAAAAAATTACGCAGGGTGCAGTTTTAATATGTGTATGCAGCTCTTTTAGTAATGCTTGTTGCACTGTGTTAATTATAAAATAATATCTTAGATAAAATATTGCAAAAACTACACGCTATTTCCACTCACTAACCCATTTATTTAATTACTTAGATTTATATTTTTAGATTTTACTCTCAAAGTATTTTTTCTTACAACATCAGTTCATGTCACACATAATGTTGTTGCCAGTCTATTGGCAAACAAGAAGCTTAAAGAAGTAAACATAAACAACAAAAAAACAACTTTTATATTTTCTACACAGCACATAACAGTTTTTTGGTAGGTACATCTTTAAAATGCAACAGCTGTAATTACAAGAGGCAAGCGGCAATCTGCCACAAGGTTGTGACATCAACAAGGCATAAACGAATGTAGATAAATACAAATTTTATATACATATATATATATCTGCATGCATAGGTATCTGTGTACATTTATACCCGCTAGCAGATGGTGCTGATACTGACCTATTGAATTCGTAATTTTTTTAAGTTACCTAAATCTACGAAATTGTAACTAAGCGCGCTGCAGGGTATAAAATACACGAGTACTTGCAACAAGGCAGCAAGCATGTTTGTGGCAGCAACAAGTCGGTCAAAAGCACTAACTGTTATAGCAAAGGCAAACAGGAAAAAAACAACGAAAGGTAAAAATAAAAAATAAAGTAAAACACGATTTTAAGATACCTTAAAAGGAAGGGGAAACTACTTGCCTGACAATTTTGTCGGTTGCGCTGCTTCTTCTTTGTACAACAAACAACCGACTGCATGCCTGCATGCTTCTTCTTTAGTTGTTTACTTGCTGCGCTGTCATTTTACTGTAAATTGCAATTCTGCAGCCTGGTTGCTTTGGCTCTTTTTTGCGTACTTTTCGTTGTTATTCGTTCGGCTGCTCATTACAGCATCGACACCATCATCACAGTCAAGCTATATAAATAAATATCTTATACTACTTTATATGTATGTAGCTTTATTTTAACTGACATCCAAATTGCAGACGTTGCACAAAAGTACCATCGCCTTTTCCTTTTTAAATTAATGCACTTTTGTGCACACGCATACATACATAGGTAGATAACGAGTAAGTTTGCAAGTTAAGTGCAGACGCCAATCTCTATGAAGGACGTGCATTTTTTTTTACTATTTTGGAATTTCTGTTGTATTACATAACAACTGGAGCACCTTGAATGGGTTTAAAGAGTCATTACGTAATAAACTGGCAAACAATCAAAATGCGTTGGGTAAACACACGCAAACATACACACAATTAAACGTGAATGCTTTTTTTTCCAAAAAATATGCATTAAATCAAACTCGTTCCTATAATTGAATGTTTCACTTTGTTCACCTTATTCTTGTATTTGTTATTTTTTTGTGCTTTGGATAAATGTGTTTCATTTCACTTTATATGCATTATGACATATAAATTATTAATGCGACTAATTAATGATAATTATAGATTAACACTTGACAGGTTGTATATTTTTATACTCAGAGTGCTTTGAACACAGAGTATATTAACTTTGACTGGGTAACGGTTGGTTATACAGGTATAAAGGAATCGAGATAGATATAGACTTCCATATATCAAAATCAGCAGTATCGAAAAAAATTTCATTGAGCCATGTCCGTCCGTCCGTCCGTCCGTCTGTCCGTTGACACGATAACTTGAGTAAATATTGATACATCTTCACCAAATTTGGTTCACGAGCTTATCTGGATACAGAATAGATTGGTATAGAAAATGAGCCAAATCGGATGATAACCACGCCCACTTTTTATATATATAATATTTTGGAAAACACAAAAAACCTGATTATTTAGTAAATAATACACCTAGAATGTTGAAATTTGCCGTGTGGACTGATATTGAGACTCTTGACAAAAATTTTAAAAACTTTTTTAAAATGGGCGTGGCACCGCTCACTTGTGATAAAATCAATTTTTCAAATATAATTAACCCTCTAGCCGGCAAGCCCGCCTTTAGACGGGGTTAGATTAAACTGGTAAAACATGTGTACCTCCAATTTTTTCGTACAATTTTTAATGCATCATGTTCGCTAATTATTAGATCAATGCGGCTGCCTTGACTTTACAGTTGTAAGTGTTAGCAGGGTGCCGTTATAATCATTCTAGTTGGAAAAATAGAGTGCACTGACTACAAATATTATTTTTGCAAGAAGTGGTTTTGGTAACTATAATATAAGTGATAAAACATGTTTCGATCGTCAAAAAAAAATTATTGGTAAGTAGACTAATTGTTAAAGATTGAAATATGTGAATATGATGTGGAATTATAAAAAAAGATTATAGTATTATTGGCCAAAACGTATAGTCTGCCTAAAGGCGGAGTTGCCTGTTCCGCTGGCTTTTTTTTTACAGCGAAAATCATACTAACCATACGTTTGTTCTTCAGTAGACGAACTTATATTACTGAAATGGATTACTCCAAAAGGCTCAAGTTGTCACAGTTGTCTGATGAAGAAATTGCAGAATTCATGGAAGCTTTAGGTGACGACGATGACCGTTCTGAAGATGAGATAAGCGAAGACGGGAGTGAAACTGAAGAGTTAGTTATATCAGATAGGGATTTTGAGCAAATTGATAATTCCATTCAGGAACTAGGAAATGCTTCTACTAGCGACTTTCTCGCAAAAACTACTAACCGAATGCAGCTCATATGAAGATGATGTGTGCTTTGCGATAATACATGCCAGCTAAACCACACAAATATGGAAAAAAGTTGCCCAGGCGACTCATACGGGTTCGCGTACAGATTTGAATTTTGTAAAGGTGCAGGCGACAACGATGTATTTGAAGGCGTCCCTGATTTGGGGGCAACCTCAAATGTCGTTGTTCGTTTGTCACAAACGATCCCTGATTTTAAGAACTACAAATTGTAGTTTGATAACTTTTACACATCGCTTCCACTTTTGGTTTACTTGCGAAGTCGAGGAATTCTATCCCTAGGTAGGAAGGTGCCAATCGAATTCCAACCTGCAAGCTGTCTAAGGATAAAGATGTTTGCAAAAAAGATCGAGGTTATTCAGAAGAGTTTCTGGGTACTGCTTATGGTATTGAAATAACTACTGTTGTATAGAAGGACACAAAAGCCGTTGTCTTGGCTTCAACATACGCAGGTGTAAAGCAGTTTAGAGTTGCATCTGATGAAATGCCACCAAGAAAGACAATTAGATACGACAGGAATTATAAGCAATATATTGAAATGGCCTGCCCTAATATTATTACACAACTATCATATGGGGGGGGAGTTGATCTCATGGACGCCTTACTAGGACGCTATTATATTCGGATGAAAACGAGGAAGTGGACGCTTAATATATTTTATCATCTTATAGATATGGCAATGGTAAGTGCATACCTGCTCTATCGTCGAATTACCGCAAATCACCAGCTTACAAATGTGAAACTCCCGGATTTTCGAGTTAAAGTACTTGAGATACTTTGTAGCTCTCAAAAACTTTTAAGGAGACCAGTGGGGCGACCAGCTAGTGCTTCTCCAAGTGCCCAATGGAAGCCGAATAAAAAAACCAACGCACCACCGATTGATATTCTTTACGATGGCATTGATCATATACCTGATTCTTTGGATCGGAGCAATAAAGGGTATGCAAAATGCCTGGTTGTAAATCAGAAACTCAAATATTTTGCACAAAATATAATCTTACGTATGCTTATCAGCTATAAATAAATGTTTCCAATTATTCCATAAACAATAACTCAATACTCTTTTAACGTTTTTTGTTAATAAAAATACATAAGAAAATTCTTTCTCGTTCATTTCAAGTACCCGTAAACAGGCAGGTCCGCCTAAAGGCGGAGTGGGGTTTTTCAGCCCTGGGGGAAAATTATTAACTGTTTTGGTAATCTGACTTCAAATTCGAGTTTATCGCACTAGAATTAATAGGTATGAGTTTTTTCATTGAAAACAAAAATTGGCCGGTTAGAGGGTTAATCATAAATCAAAAATCGGTAAACCTATCATAACAAAATTCGGCAGAGAGGTTGTCTTTACTATAAGGAATGCTTTGAAGAAAACTTAACGAACTCGGCTAAGGACCACGCCCACTTTTATATAAAAGATTTTTAAAAGGGTCGTGGCGAATAAAATAAGCTATATCTTTGCAAAAAAAGAGCTTTATATCAATGGTATTTCATTTCCCATGTGTATTTATAACAGTACATATGAAAAACTTAAAATTTTAAAAAGTGGGCGTGGCACCGGCCCTTTTATGACTAATCAATTTTCTATGTTTCGGGAGCCATAACTCGAAGAAAAATTATATATACATATAATTTTCCTATAGCAGGAACTATTTCTAAAAAAATGGACGAGATCGGTTGAAGACCACGCCCACTTTTATACAAAAGATTCTTAAAAGGGTCGTAGACGAAAACAATAAGCTATATCTTAGCGAAAAACAGCTTTGTATCAATAGAATTTTACTTTCTAAATTGAATTATAACATTAAATTTGAAAACAATAAATTTTTTTAAAATGACTAAGCAATTTTCCATGTTTCGGGAGCCATAACTCGAAGAAAAATGAACATATCGTAGTGAAATTGTGTACAGATATTTTCCTTATAGCGGAAAATATTTCCAGCAAAAATGTACGGGATAGATTAAAGACCACGGCAACTTAGATATAAAACAAGTTTAAAAGGGTCGTGGACTAGAGTAATAAGCTAAAACTTAGCAAAAAATAGTTTTGAATCAACGATATTTCACTTATCAAGTTTTATTGTAAGAGGAAATTGGGAGACATTTTTTTTAAACGGGCGGTGCCACGTGTTATGTGGAAAAGTAATTTATCTGAAATGAATTGTACAATTGAAGCACACGCTGAGTATATAATGTTAGGTTACACCCGAACTTAGACACCTATATTTGTTATATATATTTTTTTTGATTGCGTGTGTGTGTTTGTGCCTCGCCTGTTTAGCTGTTTGGTGTGCTCGCAAAGGGGAGTGGGTAATGCGTTTGAATGGGATAAAATGCTTAAAGTTATTAGTAAATAATGCATAAATTATTTATTCAAAATTGACGCCTTAATCGGATAAAAATTGAAATATATGAACATTTTGCAATAGTTTATTACCACACATTGAAATTAATCAAATTTAAAGCTGTGTACAGCGACGGTGGCTGTGAATATTTCTGTTGCGGGTCAAGATTTAGGATAGGACCCAAATTGTAGTCAGTTGGAAAACAAAAATTATGATATTTTAGCTCTGCTATCGCTAGTTTCGTTTAAGCTTCCATATTTTTATCTCAATAACTTAAAGTCAAATTCGCATAAATCTTATTTCTTAACTTCACTCATTTGTTGTAAGCATTAAAAAAATTATGATCATTTTTTATCAAAAATTAAATAAAAAACATTTAAGAATAGCAAAGTGCTTCTTTTAAATATTCTAAAACTTTAAGCTTAAATTTTGCAAATTTTTTCACCAGTCTCCTTTCACATAGGTTGAACTGGCTGGTCCGTGAGGACCTCACATAGACTGAATGAGTCCATAGTTTTAACAGAAGTTTGTTTAGCGATCAAATCGATTAAAAACCAGGACCTATGTTATAAAATAACTCCGCCCTCTTGAAAAATACTCAAATTTTTCTAGGACATATATTAGGCTGCTTCTAGATCTGATAGCGGTATTACTTCTTATAGCTAGTGCAGCGATCTCCAGAAACATCTTAAGGAAGCGTGACCACACCTACTTTAAAACAAAATTGATATCCAAAAGTACGGACCTAGTAAAAATACACTGTAAGAAAATTTATATACATATTTTATTTTTTTGAAATATTCAAAGTTTATTTTATTACATTAAGATTCCAAAAAACGATCTGCGTATGTACGTCACAGGATGCCTACAGGTGAGCCAAAAAAATACCCTAGAATATTACTTCGAAAGTCCTTTTACACTAAATTATAGCAGTTTAGTTTGTAATGGGCACAACAGATAACGTAGGCGAGAGGATAGAATGCGTGCACTTGATGCTTGCCTAAGGGTTTTACAAAAACTATTGGGTGAAAGCGCTTATGGTGTGACGTCCGCTGAGCTTGCGTCTTAGTCTAGCAAGCGCAGGGCACGAGCACAAAACGTGGTCAATAATTTTCCCCTCTAACCAACACTTCCTACATCTGCTTTCACAGTCTAAGCCTAATTTAAAAGCATGTGATTCCAGAAGGCAGTGTCCAGTAATAATACTAGGCTTAAGATATATTTTTAATAAAAGGTGTAGCTTTATTAGTCTAAGGTTGAAGTACCACTTTGCAGCACAGTGGCTTTCCCACTTGGTCGATCATAAGCAACTCTCGCTTTCTCTTCTCTCCTGCCCATTTTGATTGGAACGTTTACACATGCTTGCACCATTTTAAACTAGCTCATAGAGATAGTAAAACTTCGTACTCCTCCGCAAGGGGAAGGACACCTTCGGTGCAATTACCGAAGGAGCAAAGACGACCTAAGGGCACGAATGCAACAAGGGTTAAGAGGGCCTCAAAAAGAGGAAATAGCAACTTGGTGGGGTTTGGCACCAGTACGGCTGCGGGTGGAGTTGCGCTGGCAATGGCGCACGCCACCGCACCTGCCGATGCCGAACGCCGACCAAGCGCGGGCACGGCGGCCTTTCTTCCCGCGGCTGTAACAGGGGTCTCACGACCTGGCCACTCCGAGCCAAGGGAAGAGGCAGCCGCAATTTTAGGTACATCTGGGGACTGACCGCGATGGCAACTACGGGTCGGTTCTCCCCAAACCGTAGGAGGGCTCAACAGCTTCTAGCGACTCGGTGGGGGCGAGTACCAGTAAGGCTGCTACTGTGCGCTCACCAGACGCCAGTTCCGCAACCGCTCTCCCTATGGCCGGAGCAGGAGTTGCGAGACCCGCTTGCTCAGGGGAGACGGAAGCGGCAAAAAAGCCTCAAACCGGTAGAGCGACCGCGGAGTAAAGTTCGGGTCTGAACTCTGCCAGGGACACTTCTCCTGGTGGCTCAGGTCACCGGGAAAAAAATCGGGCCGCTAAGGTCCTCAAAAAGTACGAAGGGTACAGCTGGACTCACTGCCACAGACTGCCGAGAACGCGGTGGAAAGGGCGCAAGCCCTGCTGTCAAATTTCCGAAGAACTCTCGCGCCGGCTGCAAACAGCGCTACCCCCCTGCAAACGCCAAAGGTCGGACGAGGATATCAAACCTCCTCCGAAAATGCAGCAACTACACTCTGGGGCAGGTAAGCCCAGCTTTGATGACCAAGGTCACCGGTACAGCAGAAGAGGAAGCGGAGCTCTCCGGCGCAGAGAGTATGGTTTCCGCCTCGTAAAATTGTGCAGGTGCTCTGGGCAATCTGACGATAGAGGATTACATGCTGCATAGCGAAGCGGAAGAGGCCGACGTTACGGTAGTGGAGGGAGGGGAGTCTGGATCAACTCAAACTGAGGGTGCTACAGATAAACCTCCACAAATTTAAGCAGCCTCGGCTGCTCTCATTAGTCGCCTTTCTAAAGGCGACTTCGACGTGGTCCTCATCCAAGAACCCTGGGTAAATAATTCCAGGATCTGTGGTTTGGCGGCCAGTGGGTGGTGGCCGACTTCAGCAAAGGCCACTTAATTATCAGAGCAGACGCAATTGCGTAATACGTGCAATGGGGTAGTTCCGATATCAACACTCGTGGTGAGTCACATTTTGATTACCTTTTAACAACTACCCTGATAGTTTGCAACATTGGTAACGAACCAACTTTTATTACTAAAAATCTCAGACTACTGCTACATTGTGTTTGTGATAGACTTTTTGGTGGAATAACCCATCGTAAAACGCAACCCGCGCAATGCGAACTGGGAAACCCACAATTATCTCCTATCTAGGGACCTACAGGAATTGCCCTCGCAAAGCCCCTCTTCAACGGAGGAGCTGGAGGATCTGGTATCGACCTTTACAACGGCACTCTCTAATGCCCTCGAACAGGCTTGCCCAGAGCCAAAACCCCGCGGAGAGCGCAAACCCCACTGGTAGTCCCATGACTTAGACTTACTTCGCAAATCCTGCAGGACACAGTATAACAGGGCAAAAAGCCTAGACAATAGGCCACAATGGCTATTATACAAAGACAATTTAAGGGCATACAAAAAGCCCTAAGATAGGCGAAGAGAACTTCGTGGAGAAACTTCTGCACAGGAGTAGAAAGCGTTAACGATACAGCAAAGCTGCGATGATCTCCAGCTTTCTTTCAGACTACCTGATCATTGCAGCGTCTTCCAAGCAGAAGTAGCAGCTATCATGGAAGCCGCGACTCAAATAGGCACACATAATACCGGCAAGGAAATCTTTATTTTCAGCGATAGCCAAGCGGCACTAAAATCCCTTGGTCCCTAATCATTCAACTCCGAATTGACACTAAACTGTCGCCGATCTCTTCAGGAGATAGCCCAACAGAACCGTGTACACCTCACATGGGTGCTGGGACACAGGGACATAGAGGGAATCTGCGCCGCAGACGAACTTGCTAGGCAGGGTACGACCAGATAGATTCTTCCTGACAAAGAACGCCTAGGTATGCCTTTTGCCACTTGCAAGCTAATGCTAAAAGAGTATACCTACAGTCAAACCAACAAAAGATGGCTACTAACCCCGGGATGTAGAATATCAAAGCTTTCCTGGCCTAAATGGGATACTAAGAGATCGCGTCACGTCTATACCCTAAGCAGGGACAAAATCGTCTCACTTGTAGGAGTTCTGACTGGGCACGTCTTCATCGGAAGGCATGCGGAAAGATTGGGAGCGCGCTTCCTACGATGCTGCAGAAGTTGTAAAAAAGACGAGGTAGAGGATACGGTGATGCATCTCATCTTCAACTGCCCGGCGTTAAGTGACCTCAGACAACGCTGTCAGGGAGCTCTTTCCCTGAGCGATCTCCACCAGGTCTGGGAGCATTATATAAGGGACTTGGTAGCTTTTATCAAGTCCTCGAAATGGTTCTAAGAGGAGGGCTAATGGTGTCTTTCTGTGGTACCACAACGGGCGAACTGATACTGGCCTATGTGTGCCCATGGAGCAGCCACTACTACCTAACCTAACCTAAACTAGCTCATTCGCTTTTCCTTTTTCATGAAGTTCCAAAAGCCCTGGGACCCGATGTATATAGATGTATGCATCTCCCTATCCAAATTCTTTTCATTGCTAAGATTCTTACACACTTCTAGATGTTGTCTTATATGCGATACATTGGGGAAACGAAAAAAAGGTACCAAGTACCCATGAAATTCGATGTTCATATATACAGATATACGTCTAGAAAGCCACAATTCTAAAAATAACAAAGGTCGCAAAGGGCTTGAAGTTATGCCAAAACAGAAGCAATTTTACCAGAAACAAATAATTTCGGGCTTTCTGAAGAGATGGATATGTTTTGATTTGTTATCGTCGAGTCATTAGCTTCTAAGTGGTTGCTTATCGGCTTGCGAGCGAGGGGTTATAGATGTTTCATGGATTTTGTGTTGAACTTTTATCGGCATCTGATTCATATCGATGAGTCGTCGTTGACAAATCGATAACAGGCCGATAAAAAATTGGTCACAGTGTTTTAAGTAAAAGATAACTTCTCAATTATGTATCAATATTTTTTGGTAGTAAATCTTTAAATTTTCGAAAACCTATCGAGGACTTTTGAAAACACGTCAACAAATTTTCGATAAATTATCAATATTGTTTTGTTAATGAACCGATTTTTTATGTTAGCGAACCAATAGCTTTCGATAAGAAATCGTTAACTTTTTGATAACGAATCGGCAAATTTTTCGCAAGCAAATTGATCACTTTTTTTATAATATTTGGATACATTTCTGAAAATTATTCAATAAATGGCTGATAATAAATTGGTAGTATTCCGATTACAAATCGATATTTATATAATTATATAATTACGGATATTAATCGTTAGCCGTTCGATTAGTTGGGTTAGGTTAAAGTCGTTGCCGCGAGACTACATATATAGACCAGTGACAGTAAATTAAGCCTGTTATGATACCATACGATTCCGTAACAAATCGATTACTTTCTCACAACAAAACGAAATATTTCCATAGCAAACCGATTACATTTTCATAACATGCTGATAACTTCTCGATAAATAAGCGATTCTTTCGATACAAAAAATCTAGAAACCATCGGTAAAAAGTCGACAACTCAGCGATCACCGTTTTTATTTATAATTCAGAAATTAAAGAAATGTATTGTTAAAAAATTAAAGCTAATATAAATTTTCAATTAATTTTATTTCTGCACCACTTTTTTTTGCATAAATTTTTTATACCTTTCATGAACATGAAAGTGTATATTAACTTTGATCCGATGTTTGTAACGTTGAGAAATATAGAAGATAGACTCACCATTAAATATACCGAATTGATCAAGGCGACGAACTGAGTTGATATAGCCATGTCCGTTTGTCCGTCCGCCCGTCGGTCTGTCCGTCCGTCTGTTTGTTTGAACGCAAACTAGTTCCTCAAATTTTGAGATATCTCAAAAAAATTTGGCACAAGGATGAATTTTTGTATTATATTAGACATTTGTCGGATCCGGTAGGATCGGACCACTATGACATATATCTCCCATACAACCGATCGTTCAGATAAAACGATTTTGGTCATTCCTGCCGAAATTTAGAAAGTATAAACGTGAAACTCGGTGATATATATTATAATATATCATAGAAGATATCCTGAAAATATCACTTTGATCGGAGCTATATATAGATATATCCCATACAACCGATCGTTCATATAGAAAGATTTTTGGCTATTTCTCCCTTAATTTAGAAAGTATAAACTTGAAACTCGGTGATATATATTTTAATATATCATAAAAGCTTTTCTGTAAAAATCATTTCGATCGGAGCAATATATAATATATATCCCATACAACCGATCAATCAGATAAGGGGGTTTTTTGCAATTTTTTATTTTATATTTATCTTAAAAATCGTTTAGGTATTTACACCTGTTCACTATATATTTCTTATCTTGTACATCCGATAGGAAATTACGAACGGGATAAGATTGATGTTCAGCCCATTCATGAAATATATGAAGTCTTCGGCACAGCTGAAGACAGTCCCGTCCTTACTTGCTTTTAACTGATACAAATTTTAGATTCTTCTTTTTCAATTAATTGTGGTGTGATATATTAAAAATGTATTGGCGTTGCAAATTATCAAGTAGGGCAGTTGAAAATCGGCGAAAATATACGATTTTTCATCAACAGCTCGTTACACAAATAATGTTTATAAGGCATATTCATATGTAAGTGTGTAGCTGCAACATGTTGTTTAAACAAAATCCACTCGGCAAAATATAAAAACGCACATATATAAAAAAACCCTGTTTGTCCTAAAAAAAAAAAAAACATAAAAAAGAGGTTTGTAAATGAAAATGTGCAAAATTAAAATAGCACAACTTATCGTTAGCAACGCATCTTTAGAGGCGTTAGCAAGTAACAAAAGTGCAAGCAACTACATTAACTTTAATGACTTGCTAATAGTGTGACAAGGCTACAACATGCATACATATTTAGCTTAAAGAAGTAGCATTATTTATAACAAGCAACAACATTGACTTGCTACTAAATAAGTACGATACGCCCATATGAGTGTATGTGGTTTTTTGGGCGCATACTTTGCATGCAACATATTTGCAAATATATGTATACATCATTTGGATATGGATGTGTATATATGTATGTCAGTAAATATGTGTGTAAAAATTATGCTTAAAGGCGATTTGGTAGAAAGCAGTAGATTGTGAAAATACAAAAGAAAAAAACCAAGAAAATTTAAACAAAATATGTTGGCAGGAAATTTGTGTAAATATGTATGTAAAAAAATGCAAAAGGAAACAAATAATAAAAGTCAAATCAAAAAAAAAAATACTATCAAACTACAAAAAGCTATCAAACTACAAAATGGCATTATTTCACTTGCTATGTGCTTACATATATATGTGTATGACATTACATATTTTAGCTATTTGCATATGCTTTTGTGTGTGTGTAAGGAATGGCAGCTATGATATTTAGTGAAAGAAATGTGATAGAAAAATTTAATTTTATAGCCCGAAAAATAATGAAAGCAAAAGGAAAAAAAAAGTTTTCGTTTCATACTTAGTAAAAGTTTTCGCCACACATAAACAACGTAATTAGGTTACCTTAGCCATTCACCTTCACAACGCGCAAAATTTCTGTTGCATTCACTTCTACACACACACAAACACCAAGCTCTATGTGTAATACAAGTAATTAAGGTATATGCTAAAAATCATACTCATGCTTGTGAATTTACTTTTGAATTACATACATATGCCCATAAACGAACACACACACACAAACACATGTGATATTACAACTTTCATTCAACGTCGTCACCTTTGGTTGATTGCCCAGCAGCTGTGCTTTAGCTTTTAAAAAACATTCATTTACACGTATATCCTATATATGTATGTATGTTACATGCATGCGTACATGTTGCTCTAATTATGAATTTGCATGTTTCTTCAGTATATAGTTATTATCGCACTTGTTGTCGTTATACTTTATTTTATGAAAACAAACATTTAACAACTATTTGGATTATTATTTTTATATTTTTCATTGTATTACAAATAATTGAATATTTTGCTAAAATAAATGCGTAGCCATGTTACAATTACTTGATGTTGCTAAAATTTGTTACAAGTTCAACAACAAACACGCGAACAATTGACACGCCTTATGGTCTACGCATGCAAGTTTACATAAGCATTTACGTATTTATTAATATGCTTATGTTGCTAAGAAATATTTCTAAATATTTATGTATGTAACAATGTAACAAAATCAATTTAGAACGTGAATTATTTCTTACATGATGAACAAAAACTAACATACATACATATGTACGTAATTACATATCGTCGTAACCATATCCGTGCAACATGTTTGTTGCCGCTGTTTACAGTCAAGGTGAATGCTACAAGTTTTAATTAATTTGCATGTAACTATTTTTATACTCAGTTGAGCAGAGCTCACAGAGTATATTAACTTTGATTGGATAACGGTTGGTTGTACAGGTATAAAGGAATCGAGATAGATATAGACTTCCATATATCAAAATCATCAGTATCGAAAAAAAATTTGATTGAGCCATGTCCGTCCGTCTGTCCGTTAACACGATAACTTGAGTAAATTTTGAGGTATCTTAATGAAATTTAGCATGTAGATTGCTGGGCACTCATCTCAGATCGCTCTTTAAAATGAACGATATCGGACTATAACCACGCCCACTTTTTCGATATCGAAAATTTCGAAAAACCGAAAAAATGCGATAATTCATTGCCAAAGGCGGTTAAAGCGATGAAACTTGGTAGATGGGTTGAAGCTATGACGCGGAATAGAAAATTAGTAAGATTTTGGACAATGGTCGTGGCACCACCCACTTTTACAAGAAGGTAATTTAAAAGTTTTGCAAGCTGTAATTTGGCAGTCGTTGAAGATATCATGATGAAATTTGGCAGGAACGTTACTACTATTACTATGTATGTGCTAAATAAAAAATTGGATGAAGAACACGCCCACTTTTTAAAAAAAAATTTTTTTAAATTCAAATTTTAACAAAAAATTTAATATCTTTACTGTATATAAGTAAATTAAGTCAAAATTCAACTCCAGTAATGATATGATGCAACAAAATACAAAAATAAAAGAAAATTTCAAAATGGGCGTGGCTCCGCCCATTTTCATTTAGTTTGTCTAGATACTTTTAATGCCATAAGTCGAACAAACAGTTACCAATCCTTCTCAAATTAGGTAGGGGCATAGATTCTATGACGGTAACTGTTCTCTGTGAAAATGGGCGAAATCGGTGGAAGCCACGCCCAGTTTTTATACACAGTCCACCGTCTGTCCTTCCGCTCGGCCGTTAAAACAATAACTTGAGCAAAAACCGATATATCTTTACTAAACTTAGCCCACGTACTTACCTAAACTCACTTTATCTTGGTATAAAAAATGGCCGAAATCCGACCATAACCACGCCCACTTTATCGATATCGAAAATTACGAAAAATGAAAAAATGCCATAATTATATACCAAATACGAAAAAAGGGATGAAACATGGTAATCGGATTGGTTTATTGACGCAAAATATAACTTTGGAAAAAACTTTGTAAAATGGGTGTGACACCGACCATATTAAGAAGAAGAAAATGAAAAAGTTCTACAAGGCGAAATCAACAGCCCTTGGAATCTTGGCAGGAATACTGTTAGTGGTATTGCATATATAAATAAATTAGCAATACCCGACAGATGATTTTCTGGATCACCCTGGTCCACATTTTGGTCGATATCTGGAAAACGCCTTCACATATACAACTAAGGGCCACTCCCTTTTAAAACCCTCATTAGTACCTTTAATTTGATACCCATATCGTACAAACACATTATAGAGTCACCCCTGGTCCACTTTTATGGCGATATCCCGAAAAGGCGTCCACCCATAGAACAAAGGCCCACTCCCTTTTAAAACACTTATTACACCTTTCGTTTGACACCCATATTGTACAAACGCATTCTAGAGTCAACCCAGGTCCACTTTTATAACGATATTCCGAAATGCGTCCACCCATAAAACTGTGGCCTACTCCCTCTTAAAATAATCTTTAATACCTTCCATTTGATACACATGTCATACAAACACATTCCTGGGTTACCCTAGGTTCTTTTTACAACATAGTGATTTTCCCTTACTTTGTCTCCACAGCTCTCAACTGAGTATGTAATGTTCGGTTCCACCCGAACTTAGCCTTCTTTACTTGTTTTCTCTTAACTACAAATATTTATGTATGTATGTATGTATGCAGCTGGAAGTTTGTAATAAATGTGATGTAAGTACATGAGGCTCTTTGCATTCTGATCGTTCTTTATAGGTCAATAGTAAACAGTATATCTGTGGTCACAAATCATTATCGCCTAAGTAGAAAGAGGATGAGTCGCAAAATCAATTTTTGAAAGCCTGAAACCGAAACTAAACATTTTTTATTTTAAAAAGGAATAACGGTTTATATTTGTACTACCCATTTTGTGTGATATTTGTGTTTATTTGGCTTTAATATTCAGGCTTTGGAGCGTTTTGTATAGCCTTTCCGATGGCGTGATTTTAGACCTAGGCTGTTATGACTTATGACCACAGATTAAATTATACAAACTAATTTAAAAAAAATTATTAAAAGTTGGATTAAAAAGTTAACACTTTGGTCATGTATAAAAAAAAAAAATTTAACTTGTATTTTTCCTCAAAAATACAAATTCTTACAATTTAATGTTGGAACAACAAAGACTCTCCTCTAACTTCACCAAACATATTTCAAATATAATTAAAAATAAGTAAGGAAGGCTAAGTTAGGGTGTGACCGAACATTACATACTCAGTTGAGAGTTTCGGAGACAAAATAAATGAAAATCACCATGTAGGAAAATGAACCTAGGGTGACCCTGGAATGTGTTTGTATGACATGTGTATCAAATGGAAGGTATTAAAGATTATTTTAAGAGGGAGTAGGCCACAGTTTTATGGGTGGACGCATTTCGGAATATCGTTATAAAAGTGGACCTGGGTTGACTCTAGAATGCGTTTGTACAATATGGGCGTCAAATTAAAGGTATTAGTGAGGGTTTTAAAATGGAGTGGCCCTTAGTTGTATATGGGAAGGCGTTTCGAGATATCGACAAGAACAATATCTGTCAGGTACCGCTAATTTATTTATATACGTAATACAACGAACACTATTCCTGCCAAAATTCCAAGAGCTTTTGATTTCGCCCAGCAGAACTTTTTCATTTTATTGTACTTAATATGGAAGGTGTCACACCCATTTTACAAAGTTTTTTCTAAAGTTAAAATTTGCGTCAATAAACCAATCCAATTACAATGTTTCATCCCTTTTCTCATATATGGAATAGAATTATGGCATTTTTTTCATTTTTCGTAATTTTCGATATCGAAAAAGTGGGCGTGGTCATAGTCAGATTTCGGCCATTTTTTACACCAATACAAAGTGAGTTCAGGTAAGTACGTGAACTGAGTTTAGTAAAGATATATCGATTTTTACTCAAGTTATCGTGTTAACGGCCGAGCGTAAGGACAGACGGTCGACTGTGTATAAAAACTGGGCGTGGTTTCAACCGATTTCGCCCATTTTCACAGAAAACAGTTACCGTTACAGAATTTATACCCCTAAATGGTTAATTTCTGTTCGACTTATGGCATTAAAAGTATTCTAGACAAATTAAATGAAAAAGGGCGGGGTCACGGCCATTTTGAAATTTCCTTTTATTTTTGTATTTTATTGCACCATAGCATTAATTGGGTCGAATATTGGGATAATTTACTTATATAATGTAAAGATATTAAATTATTTGTTAAAATTTGACTTTAAAAAAAATGCTTTTTTTTTAAGAGGGCGTGGTCGTTCTCCGATTTTGCTAATTTTTATTAAGCAGGTATAGGAATAGGAATAACGCTCTTGCCAAATTTCATCATGATATCTTCAACGAATGCCAAATTACGGCTTGCAAAACTTTCAAATTATCTTCTTTCAAAAGTGGGCGGTGCTACACCCATTGTCCCAAATTTTACTAATTTTCTATTCTACGTCATATGGTCCACTCACCTACCAAGTACCATCGCTTTATCCGTCTTTGGTAATGAATTATCGCACTTTTTCGGTTTTGCGAAATTTTCGATATCGAAAAAGTGGGCGTGGTTATAGTCCGATATCGTTCATTTTAAACAGCGATCTGAGACGAGTGCCCAGGAACCTACATACCAAATTTCATTAAGATACCTCAAAATTTACTAAAGTTATCGTCTTTACGGACGGACGGACGGACATGTCTAAATTTCTTTTTTCGCCCAGACCATTTTGATATATAGAAGTCTATATCAATCTCGATTAGTTTATGCCGTCACGGATTACTGTTATGCGAACAAAGTTAATATACTCTGTGAGCTCTGCTCAGCTGAGTATAAAAAATAGGTATGATTTTACGATTTTTTTTTATTTAACACAAAATATCCCACTTTGGCACGAAATATATAAATATATCTCCACGTGCACCACCTATCGAAAATGTTCCCGTTATTTTATGAATTATCTTTGGTTCTGAACTCTGTTTGAGTTACTACGTTTGCAGCTATATGGGACATATCTCGAAAAAAGACCGCCCGGGCTGCAGAAGCTTACTCTACCCTCTAAGATACCACATCTGTGTAAGAAAACATATCATAACATTGTACGTGTTTAATCAACATTTTCGAAAAAGAATCTATGACTTACAGCACTTTTCACAAACGAAAGCTTTTGCTTTGTTTGTTTCTATTTTTAGAATTTTAAAATTTTTGGACTTAGCTGCAAAGCAATTTCGATATTTTAGGCGTATTGTTCAATTATGTTTAAAATGTAAACCCTATGAATGGTTTAAAGCTTAGGCTCAAATCTTAATCTTGTATGGAAAATTCCAATATCTCTAAATATTTCGGTCCCTCACTAGTCTAGAAGAACTTGTATCTAAATACTGCATTTTGTAAGGGCTTTGAGTTTTTTCAAAGCCTTAAGTCCCTAGATTGCAGGGAAGTTACATAAAACCCGACCGAAAGATGTCAAAATTTCGGCGACTTTTTAAAATATCGCGATATTGCGTTACTTGGAGACAGACCATGAAGTTGCATTGCTTTCCAGTTTTGAAGTACATATGTTAAAAATTTCAATTCAAATTTTGGACTAAAATTTGCAGAAAAAGTAAAAAATATTATCATAAAAATTCTGGGTTTAATGCACCCTGATGTTCGAGCATTGGTTAGATTCGAAACTCGGCAAGCATTTTCTCATAGACCTATTACCATAGCTATTATCCGTCCTCACCGGTGGATACATCTCTAGGCATTTAGTCCATAATCTGAGTAATGTTGGGAAAGATTACACTGCAAAAGGGTATGATATATCTGAAGGTCTTTAATTTGCTGTGTGCGGCAGGACGCCACGTCCACTGACATCCATTGTCTAAGGAAAATATTTCTTATTACAACAAGTGATGAATCAAATTTCACTACAAAGCCTTTATTTAAGAGAAATCTATAGAAAAAATAAGCATGTTATTTTATAAAAACCAATCAATATATCCGCATCACCTAAAAATATGAATACCAGTGCGTATACGCAACATTTTTTTTATTATTTGGTTTAAAATATAATCTCATATACGCGCGTTAAAAAATTTACCTTTGGACTGATCGACGGCTCCTTCTCGCATTTTTCTATAAATTTGAATCGGTGGACTCTACGCAAAACAATCTGTGTTGTTATCGAATAAAACATAAAGCCAAAATAGCACAGGATAAAGTTAAGTATATAAAATCGCTGTCAGCTTTTAAATTCTAATTCACCGCATTTGCTTCGCCATTTGGTTTGCTTAAATTTCGGTATCATATTATAAATAGCAATTATTTTGTTTGGTAGTTATTAACTTTGATTATAAAAACAGATCTTGTAAAGTGCAATGAAAATTTAAAGTAAAAACACTGTTATCACCACAAATCTTCAGTGCTTTCTTGACTTAGCTATTTATGTTTCAGCTTGGAAGTTTTTAAATCAGACCCTACATAATAAGTGATAATTGCAATTTTAGTACCCAAACGATGCAATATTTTCGAAAAGACTTTTCGTGAGTCGTACGATAAATTTAGTCATTCATTGAAGATAGAAAAACTCTATACAAAATGTTTAAGTATGCCTAAATTTTCGGGAAAACTTTTTTCTCGAACACTCCAAGAGTCATCTCATTTTCTCTCAACACTGTCTAAAATTACAATGATGTATAGCTCAGCATATGTATGACAAACGACTTGTAAAACATGATTTTTGTTCGTCAAGAGTCAGCCCAAAGTAGCATTTGGTGGCAAGAGTTACTCTCGGTTTGATTTCTAAGCTAGCATTGTTTTTGCTGTTAATGCTGGTTCCCAAATAGACGAAATCCGTCACAGCCTCAAATTCATGTTCATCAACAGTGACGTTGCTATTGAGGCTAGAATGCGCTGATTATTTCTTGCATGACGGCAAGTACTGCATCTTGCCCTGATTTACCCACTTTTTTGTTTCTCTATTTGACTCCGAGAAGGCCAAACACCCAGTTTGTTTGTTCAGGCCAATAATATCAATATCATCAGCATGCGCCAGTAATTGTACGCTCTTATAGTAAATGCAGGGGAAAACGATACGCCTTCCTGTATCTCAAAATATTCTAATTTTACACAAGGAAATTAAAAAGTTCAATACGATTACTGAAATACCAAATGTTTAACATAACAATATGAATTCATTTTGAAAACATTTCTGATAAATTTAACCAACCTGTATATCTTGAACCGAACTTTGAAGGCTTTTTTTCTCCACATAAGCAAATGCAGCTGTAATCGAAAAGTTTTTTCATTCACAAAGATATAAATTAATTTTGTTCGCCTTCAGGGTATACGAACACTGCACTGCATTCAATAACTTTCACTTTCATTGGAAATTAACCGCAAATGCCATAAAAATTTGCATACAATCCAAGAAAACTTAATTATTGAATATTCCAATCGAATAACGACGCTGATCAATATAACTCAATTTGATTATTTACTACTTAGTCCCCGTTTTTCAGTAGTTAGTTAAGCTAAGCTTAAACTAAGTTTGCTTAAACTTTAGTCCAGTTAAACTACTGAGCAGTTTTTCAGTCACAATTTAACGCCGCCTTTGGGGTATTCTTTTTTGTATGGCAGCATTGATTGTTTATTATCTAGATAATTCATAGATACGGCAACAGCTGGATTTTGTTTACCCAACATACAAGGAAACAATATCTCTCGAGCGAAATATATGTCTAGCTCCAACATCACTATTTAATTATTCTTAAACCAGATAGTTCTCGACTTGATATCGAATTTAAATCTCCAATCGTTACCCAACCTTTGAGAAATTTTGTAAAATTCAGAGTTCTCGAGTTGATTATCATTATCAAATTATTATCCAACCATTGAGAGATTTTGGGAAATGTACAGTTCTCAAATGAATATCCAACATATTTCTCCAGTTGATATCCTACATGGAGTTGATATCGAGTTGAAGAGGAGTTGAAAAAAATCTCAAAGGTGGTACCACCAAAACGAGCAGCAGTTTATTGTGAGAAATAAACACCTGTTTGGTAGCAGTAATGAATCGTAGTTAATCAAAAACACGTAAGGAAGGCTAAGGTGTAACCGAACATCACATACTCGGCTGAGTGCTATGGAGACAAAATAAGGGAAAATCACCATGTAGGAAAATGAACCTAGGGTAACTCTGGAATGTGTTTGTACAATATGGGTATAAAACGAAAGGTGTTAATGAGTGTTTTAAACGGGAGTGGGCCTTAGTTCTATAGGCGGACGCCTTTTCGAGATATCGCCATAAAGGTGGACCAGCGTGACTCCAGAATTTGTTTGTACTATATGGGCGTCAAATTAAAGATTAATGAGGGTTTTAAAAGGGAGTGGTGGTAGTTGTATATGTGAAGGCGTTTCCGAGATATTGACCAAAATGTGGACCAGGGTGACCCAGAACGTCATCTGTCGGGTACCGCTAATTTATCTATATATGTAATACTACGAACAGTATTCCTGCCAAAAATTCCAAGGGCTTTTGATTTCGCCCTGTAGAACTTTTTCATTTTCTTCTACTTAATATGGTAGGCGGCACACCCATTTTGCAAAGTTTTTTTCCAAAGTTATATTTTGCGTCAATAAACCAATCCGATTACCATGTTTCATCCCTTTTTTCGTATTTGGTATAGAATTATGGCATGTTTTTCATTTTTCGTAACATAGTCGGATTTCGCCATTTTTTTACGACAATACAAAGTGAGTTCAGATAAATACGTGAACTGAGCTTAGTAAAGATATATCGATTTTTGCTCAAGTTATCGTGTTAACGGCCGAGTGGAAGGACAGATGGTAGGCAGTGTATATAAACTGGGCGTGGGATCAACCGATTTCGCCTTTTTTACAGAAAACAGTTATCGTCCTTGAATCTAAGCCCCTACCAAATTTCACAAAGATGGGTAAAATGACTGCCAAACTACAGCTTGCAAAACTTTCAAATTATCTTCTTTTAAAAGTGGGCGCTGCCACGCCCGTTGTCCAAAATGTTACTAATTTTCTATTCTGCGTCATAAGTTCAACTCACCTACCAAGCTTCATCGCTTTATCCGTCTTTGGTAATGAATTATCGCACTTTTTCGGTTTTTCGAAATTTTCGATATCGAAAAAGTGGGCGTTGTTATAGTCCGATATCGTTCATTTTAAATAGCTATCTGAGATGAGTGTCCAGGAACTTACGTACCAGATTTCATCAAGCTACCTCAAAATTTACTCAAGTTATCATGTTAACGGACAGACGGACGGACATGTCTCAATCAAATTTTTTTTCGATACTGATGATTTTGATATATGGAAGTCTATATCTAACTCGATTCCTTTATACCTGTACAACCAACCGTTATCCAATCAAAGTTAATATACTTTGTGAGCTGTGGGAATTAAAATTGTTCAACTTAAGTAATAGCATTTTTTGTTTTAAAAAAATTCCCTCTTTTGCTGTGTACGCTATAATTCCCAAGTAAAGCAACCCTTGAGATTTTTGAAGTATGTCTAGTTATGAACATGAGCTCTAAGCCCAAATGCTTGTTTGGTATATACGACGCCACTTGGAAAGAATGCAAAAAACTGATGTGTTACCTAGAGCTCAGCCGATTAAGCACAACTTAAACTTCGATTAAGGTTAAGTGTAGTTTAACTGACAAACTGAGTTGAACTTTTACTGAGAAAGCGGGCCTTAAACACACAATTTACGCCAGGGGTGTGATTGAACTCTTCACTCTATCTGGTATACTGGTATGTAAAAATGGTAGCTACTACCAGTTTTATAACACTTTATTACAAATTACAAATATTATCTTAGTGAAACATTGTACGAGATTGCTTTGTATTGAAGTGCTAAAAGCAATAGAGAGAAAAAGTAATTACAAAGACACTTTTCATCTATAACTGCATAACAAATGCAATCAAAAATAAACAGCTTAAGTAATTAAAAAATTTAATTAATTTAATAAACGTACATAAGAGGACACTAAATACATAATAAACAATCAACCAAAGCAAAATCCTTATCGAACTTGTCTGTACGTAACAGCAATGCAATGCAATTCAATATAAGTGTGTGTGTGTGCTTATGTGTATATTCTTGCAGCAAATAAATAATAATTGCCTGACCATGAAAATGCATAATTAAAATGAAGCAAAGAAAAGTACATAAAAAAAGCATATAACTATAAATAACAATAATATTAAACGAGTAATAACCGCGTGGCAACAACTGCGACAATTATTGCCATTGAGCTATTCAACCAGTCATTATAACTTAAATGTGATTGCAAATTGTGTGTGCAACGGTCATTGTCATCATCGTCATCAGCGTGGCCATCATCGCTGACATCGTCGACACACTTGACGTGGTGGAAATTATGCGGTTAATAGCTTCAGCCAATGGCAAACATTCTTTGTTTGTTTGCTTGCTTGCTTGCATAGTTGTTAAGATTGCTGTTATTGTTGTTTGTACGGCGGTCACTGGCTGGCGGTCACAGCTGCTCGCCTTTTTTAATTGCATGCGTGCTGCAGTAATTGCACTTATACATGGTTAAAATAAAAATTACGCTGTTATAAATACATAATTATAATTGTTGCAAGTATGTATTTAGTTTGGCGTAGTGTGTGTACTCTTTATGGATTTTGCTGATTTGTATGTTCATAATTGTGACTAAGCATCGAAATTTTATGAGAAAAATATTACAAATGATTGTGTAAAAAATTACTTAAAAGCTCTCAGCAACAGCTTTCATTTGATATCCATAATACACACACATTCTAGGGGTGCCCAGGTCCACGCTTTGGCCTATATCCCGAGACCCTAGTCACCAATAGGTATGAAAACTACGCTGTACTAAAGCACTCATCAACAGCTTTCATTTGATATCCATATTGTATAAACACATTCTAGGGTTTGCCCGGGTCCACTTTCTGGCCTATATCTCGAGACCCTAGTCACCGATAGGTATGAAAAATACCCTGTACTAAAGCACTCATCAACAGCTTTCATTTGATATCCATATTGTATAAACACATTCTAGGGGTGCCCGGGCCCATGTTTTGGCCTATATCTCGGGACCCTATTCACCAATAGGTATAAAAACTACCCTGTACTAAAGCACTCATCAATAGCTTTCATTTGATATCCATATTGTATAAACACATTCTAGGGGTGCCCGGGTCCACGTTTTGGCCTATATCTCGGGACCCTAGTCACCAATAGGTATGAAAACTACCCTGTACTAAAGCACTCATCAGCAGCTTTAATTTGATATCCATATTGTATAAACACATTCTAGGGGCGCCTGGGTCCACTTTTTGTCCTATTTCTCGAGACCCTAGTCACCAATATGTATCCTGGTCCAATTCCCGGAAGAAAAATTATCCGACATTTTATTCTAGATATAACGCTACCTACATACCAAATTTCAGGCAAATCGGGCCATATATACGACAGTTTAGAATAAATCGGTCCCTGGTCCACTTCCCGAAAAAAAAACTTTTCAAAAACACTCCCCGGGTTCCTATTAAGTTATCCTAAAAATTTCATGGCAATCTTTCTATCCGTTCTCGAGTTATGGAGTGACAATCAAAATGTATAAGTTTGTTTTTTATATATATAGATAAATAAAAATGTCGTATGTGAGAGGGATTCTCCGAAAATTTCTAACTGGTTCTGGGAAAGCTTTGCCTGCGCCTCTAAATTGAACTAACTGTGGCAACTACATATGCAGGTACTTCCCATATCAATTATTGACAGAAATGGGCGCTGCCACGTCCTCAGACAAGCAGTTGCTTTGATTTTTCAGAAATCCGAGCTATTACGTTTAGATCTTTTGATACGTAAGTATGTATATTAGACTGGGTCGATTTATTAACCGATATCCCGCCATCAATTGTTCGATAGTTTTTGGACTCAGGAAAAAAGTTCCACTGCGCATGCCCAAAAAAATAATTTTTGAACCTGCGAAAATTCATTTTTTTTTTTTTACTTTTTTTCGACTTTTAAGGTGTTTTCATGACCTACTAAAAAAATTTTCATTTGCTTGTAAAATTTTCATGTATAAAAACTGTTATCGCCAACATCTTTAGCAAACATTTTTGGGTCGTACAGGCTATACGTATGAAATTTTTTTTAGTAGGTCATGAAAAAACCTTAAAAATCAAAGTCGAAAACAAAACCAAAAAAATTAAATTTGGCAGGATCGAAAATTATTCTTTTGGGTATGCGTAGTGGAACTTTTTTTCCTGAGCCCAAATCCTATCGAAAAATCGATGGCGCGATATCGGTTAACTCTCGTCCATACAAATCGACCCACCCTAATGTATATAGCTCTTAAAGGAGTACTATGTGCTATGTTTAGCCCCATTCTGGAAAAATTAGATATCCAGACGTTTGTTAAACGTTGTATAATGAGATGGGTAAAAGAAAGGAAGGGAAGGGAAAGGAAGGGATCGGAAGAGGAAGGAATAGCTAGGAAAGAAAAAAGCGAAAGGAACGTAAGGGAAGGGAGGGGACGGGAAGCGAATGGAAAGGAAGGGAAGGGTAGGGAATAGAAGGGAAAGGAGGAAAGAGAAGGAAAGGAATAGAAGGGAAGGGACGCACTGGGAATGGAAGAAAGGAGAAGAAGAAGAAGAGAACAGTGGAGAAAGAGGAGTCAGTTTCAAGTATACAAATTTTGGCCAATATTTTAAGCGGACTAGATATTTGCATTTGAAAGATGAATAAGTATGCAATATCGACAAAGTCGGTGGTGGCACACCCCTTTTCAGAATTAAACAAAACTCATTACATCCTTCAACCGTGTACGTTCCTGCCGGAGGACTCAGTAGAGGGCGCGGGGTAAGCATTTACTCAGATAGCCAAGCAGCGCTCATGGCGCTATACGCCCGCATCACTTCGTCTAAGACCGTCAGCAGCTGCAAGAGGTTGCTGCAAGCCGTAGCTAACTTCGCAAACCCTTATATGGATACCTGGTCACAGAAGGATAGAGGGGAACGAGGAAGCGGACGAACTTGCAAGAGCAGAGGCACTGCTGAAGGCCACGGAGGAAGTTGAGATGCATCGTCCTCTAACAACAATCAAAAGAATTAGTACTCCTCGGACACCTGCAAGATAACCAAGCAAACGTGGCTGAACTACGACAGTTTGAGAACAGAGGACCTACTAAATAGGTCAAGGAAAGAAATCTTTATGATCACTACCTCAATCACGGGCAACTAGCTGCTTGTCCTGCATGCTGAGAGAACGGGGATCCCTTTTAACAGCTTTTAGGAGCTACGGCGAGGAGGGCAGCAAAGAGGCAGTAGCGCACTACCTGTGTGAACTACTAGTTCAGGTTTAGACAATGTTTCTGGCTATGGGCACTTATATACTGCCGGAACTGAAGAAATTAGCTAAATGCTCTATAAAAGATATAAGCAATTTCATTGTCTGCAGAAAATGGTTCGAACGGAGTGCCGACCAGCAACACGAAATCAGCATAAATCGGTTCCAGGGAAAATGTGCATCAAAGCGGCGCCACGTGTGACACAGCAACCAACCAACGAACATCCATCAACTATTTAGGGAGAAATCGAATATAAAGTGTAATAAACATAAATTTAAGGGTGATGAATGAGAAAGAAAAGGAGGGAGTAAAAGGTAACGATAAAAGTGGGAAATGGAAAATAAGGATAAGAATAAGAGAGAGTGGATTGAAAAGAAAAAGTAACATATGACGGAGTGGAAGAGGAATCGGAATAGTAGATACTAGAAATATCGTTGGAGCAGGGCAAGAAATCAAAAATAAGAAGAGAATTAGAGTAAGAAAAGGCCAAAATCAAGATAAAGAGAAACAGATTGGGAAGGGGAAAAAATATACAATTAAAAGGGGAAGGCTTAGAAAATAAGGGGATAATCAAAGGACGGATAAAGAGATAGGGAAAAGAAGAAAGGGGTTGGCAAGAAGAAAACAGAAAAGGGGAACGAAAATCTAAGTTCGAAAGAGATCAACATAAAGCATACAGTGGAACAGTGACAAAAAGGTCAGAAAAAAGCCAAAAGTCATTAGACGAGTCAATGCTTTTGGATTCTGGGACGCTGAGCAAGAATTCGTAGTCAGAATTCAGAAGTTAAGTCTTTTTTCATTTCTAATCAAAACTATTTTTTTCTAAATTATAGCTTATTATTCTAGTCTACGACATTTTTAAACTTGTTTTATAATTAAGCTTCCGTGGTGCTTAACCGATCCCGTCCATTTTTATTAGAAATATTTTCTGCCATAAGGAAAATATATGTATACAATTTCATTACGATGTGTTAATTTTTCTTCGAGTTATGGCTCCCGAAACATAGAAAATTACTTAGTCATAAAAGGGACGGTGCAAAGCACTCTGAGTATAAAAAAGTAAGTTTTCGCCACTAAAAACGTTGCCACTCCAAATCTGAATGGGAAGAGACCTATAACTTGTACTTTGTGAGATTAAAACTGATTGGAATACAAGATTGAATACTGAAAAAACAATCAGACAACTCCAAGTAAAAAGTTCGAAAAATTTGGAAGGCTTTTTCGAAAAGAAGTTTGAGATCTTTTCGCATAGGATTAGTTATAAATATACAGGAAGTGTCCTTTTTCCAAACATTGAAAATAAAAAAGAAGAACTTAATTGACGAAATTAAAAAAAAAACAAGTAAGGACGAGACTGTCTTCGGCTGTGCCGAAGACTTCATACCTTTCATGAATGTGGCTGAACAATAATCTTATCCCGTTCGTAATCTCCAAATTATCGGATGTATAAGATAAGAAATATATAGTGAAAAGATGTATATACCTAAACGATTTTTATGATAAATATAAAATAAAAATTGCAAAAAACCCCCTTATCTGAACGATCGGTATGGGATATATATTATATATAGCTCCGATCGAAATGATTTTTACAGGAAATCTTCTATGATATATTAGAATATATCACCAAGTTTCACGTTTTTATTTTCGAAACTAAGGGAGAAATGGCCAAAAATCTTTCTATCTGAACGATCGGTTGTATGGGATATATACTATATATAGCTCCGATCAAAGTGATTTTTTCAGGATATCTTCTAAGATATATTAGAATATATATCACCGAGTTTCACGTTTATACTTTCTAAATTGCAGCAGGAATGACCAAAATCGTATTATCTGAACGATCGGTTGTATGGGAGATATATGTTATAGTGGTCCGATCCTACCGGATCCGACAAATGTCTAATATAATACAAAAGTACATCCTTGTGCCAAATTTCATTGAGATATCTCAAAATTTGAGGGACTAGTTTGCGTTCAAACAGACAGACGGACGGACAGACGGACGGACAGACGGACATGGCTATATCAACTCAGTTCGTCGCCCTGATCAATCGGGCATACTTAATGGTGAGTCTGTCTTCTATAATTCTCAACGTTGAAAACATCGGACCAAAGTTAATATACCATTTCATGTTCATGAAAGGTATAAAAAACTGCCACTGTTATATTTCTGTTCGCTGCTATGAGTGCTTATGAGCATATAATTCACCTCACACATCAATTTATAAGCACACAAGCTTCTATACGAGAAAACATATGCTTTACGTACGATGATCGCTATTGTTGCAAAGTTTTATGTTTTGTTTTCCACATAAGTACTACAACAATGAAACGTGTTTGTAGGTGTTATAACAAATTTTTGTATTTTATGCTACATTACTGTATACATAACTATTCCTTACAACAACTTTAAATGAGCTGGTGTAGACCACTTAAACTACAACAGCATATTGTTGTAGTACTCTTTTCCCGATGTCTGGCAGCCAACAATATTTATGCTGTTGTTTTTAAACGCATTAAGAACGTGTTACAAGCGTCAGTCGACCGGGAGGTAAATCGACGTGCTACAAGCTTACAATGCATAGAACGGGTACAGCCAAATGCTACGACTGCCTTGCAGCAAACAAGTAATTGTGTAAAGTATTTGAAGTACTGCAGCAACATTTGTTGTATAAACATGTGTACAAATTGAATGCAGAGCATATACTACGCATGCACATACTTACTTACACATCGATATACATACGTGAGGATAAGTAAATGTTCATAAGTATGGAGTAGGTGGAGTATTATGTTAAATTTATGGGTACATGTGCACTAGTAAACAGTTTGATAGTAGTAGTTATGCACCACACTATATCGCAACCACTTGAACGTACGTACACACGTGCATACATGCATACTTAAATTTTGTTTAGGTGTTTATATTTTTATGACTTTTGCTAGCAAGCTTTTGTGTACGTGTTGTTTTCATTTACTGTTGTTGTTATTTCAATATGCTTTAGTTGTAAATTTTGTTGCATACAAAGACGACATACACATTTATACGTAATTTTTATATTTACTTCTTTTACAATACTGTTACTTCTGTGCATTCAACTGTTTGGTGCATTACACCCTGTCAAGAAGTCAACTAGGACGAGCATACTTGATGATGTGGACAATGCTAAGATCGAAGCGACGTCGAAACGACAACGCTATGCATACAAATATTTGTCTACGCGACTAACATTTCCTAGAAATTTAAGAGTATAAATTAAACTACTTTCAGATGAATTGAATTTTTTAAACAAAATAAAGACTTTGTGCTTTCTGGAAAATTTCTTTCGTTAGAGAGATATTATTGTCCGATGGGCTCTTTCGTAGCTTTGAGTGATAGAAATTGTATAACAATCACTTATAGACTGACGTCCGTTAGAAGCTTCTGCTCCTTTATAACGTTTAATAGTGAATGCCATGCAGATCTTGACGAGCCGAATTTCGAAGTGCACTGAATAGAGCTCATTACTCTGAAACATACGAGTGAATGCACTTTTAGGGTGAAAGGCTCTGTGCATGTTTTTTATCGCAGCTCTTAGACTGGAGACCTGGTTCTGTTGCTGCCAAGCCACATGCACGGCCCAACGACTTCACAAACTAAGTGTTAAGCACAAAACACCTATGAAAAACTTGCCTGAGTAAATATTAGAATCGTATATATTTTGTTTTAGAATAAGATGCACATTGTGTGCACGTTTTTGCGTGCCGGAGTCAGAAAAAAAATGTGAGCAGACGGGGCAAGTGCTTGTTTCGGCTCTACTCCGATCCTAAGCACGGAGATTATACTACTTGGAAGTAATATTTTAATATCTTACAGTGGCGGCTGTTCCTTCATTAACTGAGCAATACTTCAAAATTAAAAGTTAGTTCTAGTGTATCTCTAGTTTTTCCGCCTTGCGTAATTTGATGTAATCACCAGTCAAAGCTTCTCCGACACTTGTGAAAATAGTAGTAACATATTTATTAGTTTCACGTTTTTTTGTTATTGTTGTTTTAACGACAGAGCCACTCCCCGAAAATGTTGGAGAGTGCTATCGGGGATAATGATCATTTGTCATATATTTGTAGATCCCGTACGTTTTATCAACTAGAACCGTTAAAGTAGAATCCCAACCATTCCCAAAAACGTTTACATACGACCACGTTGAGCATTATATGTTATCCCACCATCATCTCCTATGTTCATGAGAATTTTGGGGTCGCCATTGCCCCTTCAGCGTAATATGTCGCGTCATAAACATTGTGACCTGACTTAAAAGACATGCACTTTAGGAGGTTAAAGGTCAGCGAGAACACTGCTGCAGGCGAAAACTGTTTGTGAGACCGACATCTCATCCACTCTAAAGTTTCACATAAATATCACTGGGTTATTTTTTAAGGCCGATATATTGAATAAACCAAAATTTTGTGTGTGTTAAAAATAAATTATCTCTTCACTTTGTTGTCCAGTTTAAATTTATTTCAACTATAAACATATATACTTGTTAGTTTATCTCTCTGCTTCCCTTCACTTTACCTCTAAAAACCTGTACAAATTACTCAATAATTTATTTACCCTTTCGCGTAATCGATTACGTCTCGCATAAGCAAACAGCTAGGTAATGCTATTTACCTTTACTCTCGCTTTTACTATCAACTTTTGAATGCGCATACAGTTACAACAACTACCGTATATAAAATTGAGCTCAATGATTGACTTTGCTATTTGTTAATTCCCTGCAATAAAAACACCAATATAATCATCAAAAAGACTGGTTCTTCTTTTAAATTTCACGAACAAAATCTAACTAGTCTGAAAACTACAAAGAGACATAATGCCTCGGGGCAGCTTGAGCGCAGACCATACGGCCATGATATTATAGCGTCATCAAATATTGGACGGAAATAGGTAGTCCCTACCTGCGCTTCCATGGGTCTATTAGAGTCACAGTAGATGTGAATGGTAGGGTGTGGTACACGTGTACACCGGCGGTTCCAAAGTAATAGATGGTGGGAGTGGTCTGCGGTATACTGTACTGATATGTAGACGTCCCAATCAGATTGGGCGAGATTAAGAAAAGGCAAAGTCGAAAATCATGTGCAGTACTTACAACCTTAGACTAACAAAGTTATTCTTATCATTAAAAAGAGAGCACTGTGGGCGTATGGCGGATATTCCAGCGGAACACTGACTTCCCACGTCACAGGCCCCTGAACTAGGCCTTGTTAGTGAAGCAGACGTAGGAAGTGCGAGTTGGAGGAGAAAAAAATCGAGCATGCTTCGTGTCCGTGCTTTGCGCTTGCCTCGGTCTCGGTTGTAAGAAAGTAACCCATTGAATCTATTACGGCAAGGGTTTGTATGAAGTTTTACCTTCCTTATAAGAAATAAAACTATGTCATTAGTTGAGATTTGATTTATATCTCTTTAGAAACTAGTTTTCTATTAACTAGTTACACTGCTGGGCATTTGCAGGTCTTTCTTTGCGTTAGCCCTTAGCTGAGCGAAGTTTGTTTGTTATGCTGCTGCCATTATGTCACGAGCTGCATAGAGCGACAATAAGAGCAGACATCTAAACTTCAACAAAAACAACAATAGCAAAAACCAACAAAAGCAGCAGCAACAACAAATGCTTAAAAGCAAACGAAATGTAAACAAAATTTCGGCGCTACAATCGATTACATAAATAATAAGGTAATTGGGCGTGTCACATATCAAGTGTAGTCCAAACTTCACTTAAATAACGATACCATTTCACAAGAGCTTCAAACGCTCTCGAACACATAATCACGCACACATTCAGCGGCATGCGTGGAATATAGAAACAAAAGAAAAGTCACTCACTTATAAAAGCGCATTGCATTTTTCGACGTTATGGTGCGTGTGTTTGCCCAGTGATTGTAGTTAGCCACTTTTCTAGGTTAGTAAATCGTTGTGTTAACAAAGAACTGGTTTGACTGATATTTTTTTTTTGTTTTTTTTTTTGTTTTTTTTCGTAAATTATCATCGCTTGACTTTACAAATTAACGTCAATAGCGCATTTTTATCTCTACAATAGGCCGGGTCGATTTGTGGGGAGGCAAAAAAATCGCCCATTGCTCTGTGGAAATCATATTCTAGGGATCGAAATAAGAAACTTTGCCGAAGGAACCATACCTCTAAAACGAATTTTGATGTCCCCCCCCCCTTTGGGTCGTAGGGGAAAATTTTGAAAAATCCCACTTTGAAATGCCTATGTTTTTTCTTTTTGGAGTTTATTTTTCTCTTTAGAAATTTATTTAGTCAGAACATATGTAAATGAAAAAACTAATTTAACTTAGTAATAGAAAAGAAATTAAAAAAAATTATTAGAAATTAGCGTTTTTACAACCCATTTTAAAACCAAGACATCACTGTGATGCATTTGCATGTCGTAAACATAGTTGTGTGGGTTTTTTATTCAACCTTTTTAAAAAAATGAAGGTATCACTGTGACACAATTGCAGATCGTAAAATTGCTTGTGTTGTTTTTTTTAAGCCACCACAAGACACAGCAGGTAGAATTGAAATTGCCCCTACCCAAAAGTTCGACCCAAGGGGGGACATCGGAATTCGTTTTAGAGGTATGGTTCCTTCGGCAAAGTTTCTTATTTTGATCCCTAGAATACGATTTTCACAGAGCAATGAGCGATTTTTATATCGACCCACCCTACTTTACAATCTTCCTTTTGTTTATATGTTTTATGAATTCGTAATAAATTTTAGTGTGAGTTGAAATACTTAAGCCGCTGAAATTTAAAAACAAAAAATTTAAGAAAAAAAATTACAGCTTTGAAACCGAAAAAAGTAGAGAAATTAATTTGAATTGGATTCGACACCAAATATAATGAAAAAAAACCCTATGATGTCGCGGCATGGCCGTATCTTTAGCACCATCAAAATGAGCCACACATACAGCAGCGAATGGAAAAATAGCAGCGGCAACTTTTTTTTCAATTTAGCCAATTATATGCTTCGGTTTTTTTTTCGAAATTTTAAGAAAAAAGGTGTATGAATTTTATAAAACTCGCAAAATTCGAGAAAATGTTGCCAACATTTTGAAGCTTTATTGCAGTTCTCTAATTTAAATTTTTTTTTTTAGAATACAGTTTTGTTGCACAATCAATTTTTGTCTTACAAAGTGAAGACCTAAAATTCGCATTAATTTTTAAAAAATTTTTCCGAGGGGTGTTTAAAATTTTCTCCCATATAAAAAAAAAACAAAACAAACTTTGTATGGAGAAAGACCTACACAACCTTCGAACAATTTTAAGAGACCTATAACTTGTTTTTTATTGAATTAAAATAGATTAGGCTACAAAACTACATACCCAAAAAAAGTCAGAGAAATTCTAATAAAATGTTGGATTTTTATACCTTTCATGAATATGAAATGGTATATTAACTTTGGTCCGATGTTTGTAACGTTGAGAAATATAGAAGATAGGCTCACCATTAAGTATACCGAATTGATCCGGGCGATAAACTGAGTTGATATAGCCATGTCCGTCTGTCCGTCCGTCTATCTGTCCCTCTGTCTGTTTGAACGCAAACTTACTTACTTACTTAATTGGCGCTTAACCGTCTAAACGGTTATGGCCGAGGCTTGTTTTTATATTTCATTGGAGTATGGTTTTACGTGGCGGGTCCCAAGCCCAGCGCAAAACCCGCTCAGCGTGGGTGAAAATATTACTTGCACGTTTATATAGCGAGCCGCTTGTTCCAAGACAGACGCCCGCTTACAGCCGCGCCTAGAGGTGTACAGACGCTGCCGATGAGATTTCCCCCGGCTAGCCCTTAAACCGATTATGTCAGAGTGGCCTAGCCAGGTTATCGCCTTCTCACATTAGCTCACCGCTAAACGGATGTTTAGCGGCTACCCAGAGGATACTTGGCCGCAAGCGACCGGCAGTAGTGAGCAGCTTGAACCGCATGCAAAAGAATCGCTCTGGCCATTCCCAGGTGAATGGCGGTCAGAAGCTTTCCCCACTTCCGTGGACATCTACACACGGCTCCACACTCCAAACGCAACTAGTCCCTCAAATTTTGAGATATCTCAATGATCCGGATCCGGTAGGATGGGACCACTATAACATATATCTCCCATACAACCGATCGTTCAGATAAGACGAGTTTGGTCATTCCTGCTGCAATTTAGAAAGTATAAACGTGAAACTCGGTGATATATATTCTAATATATCATGGAAGATATCCTGAAAAAATCACTTTGATCGGAGCTATAGCTATATAGTATATATCCCATACAACCGATCGTTCAGATATAAAGATTTTTGGCCATTTCTCTCTTAGTTTCCAATATAAAATCGTGAAACTTGGTGATATTTATTCTAATATATCATAGATGATTTCCTGAAAAATTATTTCAATCTGAGCTATATATAATATATATCATATACAACTGATCGTTCAGATAGAAAGATTTTTAGCCACTTCTCCCTTAATTTCCAATATAAAAACGTTAAATTTTGTGATATTTATTCTAAATATTATAGAAGATTTCCTGAAAAAATCACTTTGATCGGAGCTATATGTTTATAGTATATATCTCTCCCATACAACCGATCGTTCAGATAGAAAGATTTTTGGCCATTTCTCCCTTAGTTTCCAATATAAAACTTGAAACTTGGTGATATATACTCTTATATATCATAGAAGATTTCCTGTAAAAATCATTTCGATCGGAGCTATATATAATATATATCCCATACAACAGATCGCTCAGATAAGGAGGTCTTTCGCCATTTTTTATTTTATATTTATCTTAAAAATCATTTAGGTATGTACATCTATATATTTCTTATCTTATACATCCGATTATTTGGAGAATACAAACGGGATAAGATTATTGTTCAGCCCCATTCGGCTGTGCCGAAGACAGTCCCGTCCTTACTTATTTTTGTTTAATTTTTCACGAGCTCCATGGTCGATTCGAGCTCATATGGCGATATTTTTATTTAATTTTATTTTTTTTTTTCTGAATCGAACCTAAAATCCTTTGTCAATTGTACGATAAAACAAAAACATTAGTCATGAGCTTTAAAGTTTTTTCGAAACATTTTCAAGATGTATTTGCAGTTAGAAAATACATACATTTTTTTAATAAAAATATCAAAAAAAAAATAACGAAAATTCACAAAAATGTTCACTGTTTTCTTCTGCTCGCTGCTGTATGTAAATGCTTTTCATCTCAACCTATAGCGGTCAGCATAGCTACTACCAATTATGTAATATTTTTTGGCACTTGCGTGTTAGTTTTTTTTTCTTAATTTTGTTTTTTCTCGGGTTATCTTTTTTGATGCATACTTCATTTGCATTTTATAATTTTTATTTTGCTCACCATATTTGGTTGAGCTTAGCTTTTGTTTATTTGCTTTTTATTATCTGTTTTGAAGTTTTTCATAAAGTTAATTTAATTTATTTGTTGCAGTTTTTTTTTTGTATTTTTTTGTAACGTAGAACCGGTAAATTGCGCAATAATAGTTCGTATGCAGGTAATAAAAATATTTTAGTATGTAGTCTTTTTAAATATTGCGCTGACGCATTGATGTGCTAATATTTTTCGATGACATCGGAATATTAGCAACATTTAGGGTCGTCTTCTCATGTTAACTATAAGTTTTATCGCTTAGATAAAAAAGTTTGTTTGTGAACAAAATTTTTGTTTACAGGGAAGATGAATTTTAAAGCTGACATTAGAAAATGGCCATTAGTTGAACTTTAAATTTCATTATAGTAAAAAAAATTTTTTTTTAGTTGTGAATGCGCAAACTTGGGAAGTATACCCGATATATGAGGCATTGAAGAGTTGATAAGCACCCCGACAAAATAGTAGGATCCCTGAGTAAATTCGCATATAGATCTTCTTCGATTTGCTGTGGAACCTCTGTACCTAAAAAGTCTGTAATCTATAGGCTATAGTTTCTAACCTGATCGGCAACAACCACACCATCCCATTATGTCTAATCGGTGTTTTTTTTTAGTAGTTTTGAAGCATTTTCACGTTTGATAAAATTAATATTTTATCACATAATTGACATGCCAATAAACCAATTTTTTTTCTTTGCACTAACAATTTTTTTTTCCTACAACAATCACCCATTCATATATCGCCTAAAATCAACATTGCGTATACGAGCATTTTGTTGTCAATTGCATAACAACACGCAAAAATATGCAATAATCGTTAATAATTAAACTTTGACATTTGATATTTTAAGCGTTCACGAAAAAACACATAATTCTATGACAAGCGCAGCCATTCACTTTTGAACTCATTCTTTGACTTGATCACTTGATGTTGTGTTGCTGTTGATTTGTGATGTGATGTGACATCTGCATGATTTGTTGATTTATTTAGATTTTTTTTCAGTAGCATACGATAGTAGAAGGAAGACAGTTGTGTGTTTTGGTGCGTAGGGAATTAAAAGAAAATCGATTTGAGGTGGGGTAATAGCGCACAAATATTTTGCTTTTTTTTGTTCTTTAAGGAATTGCGTTTGAGAATAGCATGTTATGGGGAAAAACTCGAATGACAAGCTTTGTTAAATTTAATGTTATTTATTACTTTTTTTGTGAATCACGTTATAGTTTAAAATTTTCAAACATTTATTTATATATAGGTGTATATTAACACACCTCTTAAATAAAAAAAACACAATCGTTCTTAACTCATCACTGCGCAAAGTAACACGTGGCGTATGAGCAACAATACCCTGCGGCGATTTCCAACAGTTCCGAGCTAGCGCAGAACTTTATAATCTAGAGGCAGTACACTTTTAACATTGTGTTGTGCTACGAACTGGCAATTACCCCTTCTGCAGTCCTCTTTAAAGCAGTCTTAGCTAATTCAGTAGTAGGTGGTTTCGAAATAGTCGCAACCTAATAAAATTTATTTAAAATAAATATAGCTGAAATTTAGGCGCTGTTGGCACATTTGTGGCTACCAATTGTGCCGCTCTGCATCCGATTAGCACCAATTCGTATATAGTCTATGTTTTACTCCTTTTCTTGAATTGAACCGTCCAAAAAATTATGAACTATTTCTTGCAACAAAGTAACCATCGCATTCTTCAGAAAACACACTTTGTGCAGATCATTTTGTTGAACATACTTATAGTCAAGGACGTCTGAGTTATTTTTTATTTACCCTTAAGGATTGAGGGGTCAAAAGTAACTCTTGGCGAACTTGCAACAAATCTAGAAAAGTTACAATTTTGTTGTTTCAGTAAAGATTGCTCCACGTACATTGCTCAAAACTTCATAGTTCTACCCCAACTCTTCTAGATTAGTCCTTCCATGGTTTTTAACTCAAAAGGAAAAACGCCGAGTAAGTCCTTGCATCAACCTGCAGCAGCTTCGGAAAAAATGTGAAAAAGTGGTGGAAGATGAAATGATAGAGTTGCTAAGTGTTGGTAAGAAATGTTAGTAATTTATAAAGTTCAATATTGGTGAGAAACACACAGAATTTTGCATAAGTGGGCTGGGGATATGTTTTGACAAGTTCAAGCTTCAAATGTAAATTAAAAGCAAACCAGCTGGACTTTAAGTTTGTCCAGAAAAATTTGTCTGTGCAATGTTCCTTTAGAGGAAAATACCATGGCTAGTTCGTTGTCAGATTTCCGCTGTGTAGTGTTACTTACGGAAAAGGTGGGCTTGGAGAAATTTTTTTTATTTTCTAGTTGAATCTGGTAAATGAAATAAATTTTAATGTTCCTTCACAGCCTACTAAACATTTTAAACCTCTTTCCCTAATACAATGAAGAGAGCCCTTTGAGTTAAGTAAGCACTTCATAGTTTGTATATGAATCATAATTTTCCTCTAAGCATAATCAATAGTTCGTGATTGCTTTTTATCATTAAGGAATCTATCCTTTCCTCTTTTAACAATAAGCAAATCATTTAACCCGCTTACCTAGTAATTTTTTTTTACAACAATAAATAATATGTTATGTTTTAACAAAGTTGTTTATACCTTTATATTAAGTCGCCTTCATGTTTTTCCCCTCATTTCCATATGAATTTTTGACCCACGGAAAAGTTTTTTTCGGTAACTTCCCATTGAGCTAGATACTTGATACTTAGAGCATAGTTCAGATCTGGGAGACATTACAACGCAAGTGAAAAAAACCGCTAGGTGGCGCACGGATCGAGATATACAGAAAATTTATTTTAAAATGGAAATTTTGCGATCGACTTTTAACTAACTTCACGATGATCCAGAGACTTGAAGCTTAGCACATAGTTTGCGAGTCGATGGCACTACAATTCGTGGAAAACAAAATACCGCCAGGTGGCAGAAGAATCGAGATAAACGGAAATCCCTGAAAAAACGCAGGGAATCTTGCGATCGATTTTTAAGTAACTTCCCGGTGAGCTAGAGACCTGGAACTTGGGCCGTGAGTCAGAACCCGGTGACAATGCAATATTTAATCAAAAAAATTTCGCTAGGTGGCGCACGGATCGAGATATTAAGAAAATTAATTTTGATTTGGGAATCTTTCAATCCATTTTTAACTAACTTCCCGGAGACCTAGAGACTTGACACTTGGCACACATTTCGAGGCTTGGTGATGATACCATTTATAGGAAATAAAGTCCCGCTAGGTGGCGTGCTAATTGAGATAACTACAAATCCCTGAAAAACGAGGGGAATCTTGCGATCGATTTTTGAGTAACTTGCCGGTGAGCTAGAGACTTGGAACTTGGGCCGTGGATCAGAACCCGGTGACAATGTAACATTTGATAAAAAAAAAAATTCTCTAGGATCGAGATGGTAAGAAAACAAATTTTAATTTTGGAATCTTTCAATCAATTTTTAACTAACTTCCCGATTACCGACTTGAAACTTGGCACTTATTTAGTGGCCTAGTGACAATATAACTTATAGAAAACAAATTTCCGCTAGGTAGCGCTCTAGTCAAGATAACTGAAAATCCTCGAAAAACGAGGGGAATCTTGCAATCGATTTTTAAGTAACTTTGCGGTGAGCTAGAGACTTGAAACTTGGGCCGTGAGTTAGAACCCAAAATTTCAAATGCCTTTTTGTAAGCAGCACTAAAAAATTGAAAATAAAAAGACAAAAAAAATTTTAAGGACTACCTTTATATAAATGGACCAAAAAATAGAAGGCAATTTTTCCTTTAATACAGACATAATGTTGTTGAATGTTGACTAAAAAACTTCAACAATAGCTCTTGTAAAAGAATTTTGGGATTTAAAATTATAAAGGTAGAGCGCGTGCTTAAACTTTAAATAATCAATTAGTTAATCCCAAGTACATGGTTTGCCTTAAATTGAAAGATTACCCTCCACCTTTATAGTTTTAAATCCCAAAATTCTTTTACAATAGCTAATGTTAAAGTTTTTAGTCAAAATTCAATTTATATAAAGGTAGTCCTCAACATTTTTTTATCATTATTTTTATTATATATCGGTTGTAAAACCTTATCAGTGTTTAACTTAGCTGATGAGTTTACAAATTATGTGTCGCTAAGCGGCTTGAAATCTCGACTCTTAACGGATCCCTACCTTTCAGTGACTCGACAAATAAAAATAACAAATCCATGCGTCATGTGGATGCGCCGCTCGAGTAGTTGGGGCGGGCTTTGGTGGGTAAACCGTTGCAGATTATTATTATTATTAAATTAAGGAGAGGTGATTTTACGCTAAGTGTTAATAATTTTGATTTAAAATTTCCAGTGCAAATAAATGTTGCATGTTAGTCTATTTTGGGTCTATCTAATTGTACGCTGTTGTTCTAGCAGTGGCAGGATACCCCGTCCGGCAAGCACCATGCCCATTTCAAAGTAAAACACTTTATCTGTGTGCTACAAAGAACAAATTTTGTTGTGACTATATGTGACACAAAGGCAGCCGACGTGTTAATTAGATGGCTTAACCCCTTAAATACGAGTTAATTTTTGTTTTATTCTAATTTGGCACAAAGTCATCATTAGCAGTCTTTGATTAGTACAGAAAAAAATTTAACAAAGTAAGCCTTTTATTGGTTGATTACATAACAATTATGCTATCTGCTCAAAGCGCTAATTGCTCATTTAACAGCTGACATGAAGTTACACACGCTCACTCACAGCTGCTCATATTATTGACGTAGCCGTGTGCAGCAATCGGCGTAATGCAATCATATCGATTTGTTATTGTTTTTGTTTTACATTTACACTTTCATTAATACGAATATAAATGAAAAGTAGCAACAGCAGCTAAATTGAATTAGTGCAACTGCCCATGTGTTTATACCGACTGAATTAAAATGTAAATGATTTGTTTATTTATTTATCTTTTTTCCTAACTGTAGAAATACAATAACTACGTAAGCGTGCTGTCGGAAAGCGAAGGTGATTCCATGCTAATGAAAATGAATCAAATACTAAAATTCATTTATGGATCATATTTTGTTGCATTTGCATGGTAAGCTTGTATCGGAATCTGGATCGCTGTTCATTGGAACACCACGATAAGCTTATGAAAAGGAAAATAAGAGGTGCTGAACTCAAAATACGTATTACAGAGGAGGATTTATCTACGCTGGTTAGTTTTCTTGAATAAATGATCAAAATTTGATTTCCAAACCAAACCAGTTATCTGACATATCATAACATATATATATACATATATTTCGTGCGTTTGGAAATGAAATCCTATTAAGTCACGATGAAATTGTGTGTGTTCAAAGGGATTTAAGAGTGCTTCATATAAACAATTTTGTCCGTTTGTTTCTAATCTTTTCAGGAGATGCACCGGGCGCCGACTTATTCCTAATAGACGAGCTTATTATATGATGAACTATATATGAATAAAGTGGGGTGAAAAAGATAGTTGGAGTGTGAGTGGGACAAGGAATGAAATTGGGAATGGGAGTAGGAGCGGAAGTTGGAGTGTGAATGAGTTCAGAAATGGAAGGAAGATAAATAGAGATGGACACGTATATTTAAGAACAAAGAAGAAGATAAAGGGAAGAGACTGAAGAAGAAAGCGAGGCTCGCTTTTGAAATGTAGGCAAACCAATTGTCAGGCAGAGCAAAGCTATAATATAAATATAGAATATAGTTTTCAGTCGTTTAGTAAATATTTGAACATGTCATTTGTCGAAGCGCCACATATCGGTTGCGCGATCGTGAAGCTCTTCGACATTTTGTCAACGAAATTACCGATGCGACGTGCATGCTTTAATTGTATTTCAATTTCAAAAAAATAGCAACAACAAGAAATCAACTTAAATGCAATTTACAATAACTCTGCATATATTTTGCATTAGCGTGTTGAGTATTTTGTTTCAACTTTAATATATGAGCAGTTAATTAGCATAATGAATGCACTCAATTGCATTTGAAAAACCATGCCTGTATGTGTGTGTGTATATTTGCATTGGAATTAAAAAGCATAAATAATTTATTAATCGTATTTGCACTAAACGCTCACAAAAAGTAAATAAAACTTTCGTTTAACCAATTTTAATTATTAAAAAATTATTAATTTACATAACCATAATTTGACAGTATGGCCTGTCAAACTGTGGTTTAAAACTCATTGCTTTGGGTTAAATGTTATTCAATTATTGCGAAATGTTATTATCGATTTTTGATTTATTTGCTGTGGTACCGCGGAAAGTATTTTTTGTTTGTTTTCAATTTGTCAATATTTGTTTGTCAATACTTTTTATTTATTGGTATTTATTTAAACTATATATGAATGGATTTTGGCCGACATGGTATGCTGTTTATGACTCTCCTACAGATGATCCTGGGTCAGATGTGTACATAAGAGCTTCGTGGAGCAACGGAACGGTACCCACCTGCATGTAACGAGAGCGCAGCGACTGGTATTCAGAAGTTTATCAGTTTTCGGCATGTACGCACTTTCTCCTACAAAAAATGTTGCGTTTGTGTTTGAAGCTCTGCTGGTGTCTTGTGTCTTTCACCTAGGTTTAAGTCTCGCAACGGGTAATACTTTTACAATTGAAATTACAAGAGTTAATCGATTGGCGGCCGCCGTGGTATGATGGTAGCGTGCTCCGCCATCTACACCGAAGATCCTGGGTCCACGCGCCGGGAAAAGCAAAATCAAAATTTTAGAAACAAGTTTTTTCAATTAGAAGAAAATTTTTCTAAGCGGGGTCGCCCCTCGGCAGTGTTTGGCAAGCACTCTGAGTGCATTTCTGCCATCAAAAGCTCTCAGTGAAAACCCATCTGCCTTGCGGAACCGGAGTCGGCATAAAACAAGTAGGTCACGTCCTGCCAATTTGTAGGAAAAAATCAAGAGGGGCACGGCGCAAACTGGAAGAGAAGCTCGGCCTAAAATCTCTTCGGTGGTTATCGCCAGTGTTGCCAGGTGATGCAAAAAAAAGAAGCTAGATTGGCAAAGGTTAGAAAAGGCTACTTATTTCATTGGAGTGGCCTTTTTACAGTTAAATATCTGGGCGCAGGAAAATGTTCAGGAACTCTCCCGGCATGCTTGCGATAAAAACTTTAGGAAAATATGCGCGAATGTCTCAATTGTATGGATATATCTATTGGTTGCGGGACCGAAAAGTCTCATGCCGATGTCATTCTGGGAAATTCGAAGTGAGATGTGTCCTCTCAATATTACTCTCTGATCCAAAGCCATTTTTAGTTATGTTAATCAGAGTACGCATGACAGCTTGCTTAACTGCAAAGTAGCCGCGACTTTATTGTACATTTGGTGTGTTTGAAACAAATGTGACCTCCAAGTACTTTATTTCAGTCACATTCTTACTTAATAAAATGCCTTCTTTTTTTATTTCCCTCTGTGCGTGAATATCTCATCACCCTTAATGCCTTTTGTATTATATCACAAAAAATATATACTCTTTGAATAGCAACATTGCTGCGCACGTACATTTGAAATAGGAGTCCTTTTTCTGCGAGCTTCTGTAGAATTTCGTTCCCTATTTGGTTCCACAGTAGGGGTGGCACTACCCCCCTGAGTGCAGGCTTTTTTGGTCATTAGCTTTATTGCTCTATCTCCAATCGATGTTTAGACAATCCTCGTGCGAAATATCCACATTCCAAACGGACACTCAACTGCAGAATACAGAAGGCATCGAGTTACGTCACCTCATTAAATAATTAACAGTAATGCATATTTTATGTTTTCTACCGGCCGGTAGTAGCTGGACGCTTGACTAATTACCAACTGCAATATTATATGAATACAGTATAACATAGCGCGAGCTTTTAACAAATTAACACGAGCGTTACCGCCTTCTTCTTGGTGTGGTTCGATTTTATGACTTAACATGTTATTCGTTATACATATATTCACATATATCTTTTGCTCTTCACTCACTCGTCCGTAACTTGCATACCTACAAATTTATTTTCAAATACAATATTACAATTATTCACTTCCGCCTATTGTAATTATGATATATGTCTGTAATGTTGTTTTCTTCTCCCACACATTATGCATGCTTCTCTTCAGATGTATAAATGTATATATATGTGTGCATTTCTCAATGCCTAAAATGTAACGTAACTTGTCTATACATATTTACATACTCCCTCCTATTATGTGGATATTGAGCTCGAACTGTTTGATGATCGAATTGTTTGATGTCTGACGCTTAAGATTGTTAAAAGGAGAACGTCTGTTTTGGGCATACTACCAGAACCTTTCTTTGTAGTAGCAGTGTTGTGGTAGATGCCAACTACAACTATAAAGTGATATGTAATATGGACCAGATATGGCAAGGTTTTTTTGCAGTTTAGAGCAACAAAATTATACAAATTTCCAATGGCGTCTCCTACGCTGACTTCAAAATATATAATGGGATCAAAACAGTTTTGAATTATCTTGGGTATAAATCTTGCCATTTTTTAGCTTTCGCACTTTTGTAAATTTAATATTGATAAAGAAGGTTATAAAATAAATCAAAAACTAAAAATTTCTTCGAATAAATGTTTTTATACATTAAAAAGCAATTACGGCAATCCCCGTTTGTATTTATTCTTTGTATTTTTCAAAAAAGATCAAAGCAAAATATCAGTTTGTTTGAAACGGCCAACAACAAAGAGCATAACTTTGACACCTGATATTATACGAAGTATGTATTGTCCAAAGAATAAAATATGCAAGGAATACAAGGAAAACAGAATAAGGAATATGCAAGGAAACAGGGATACGTCTACAACAACTATGGCATGACGTGACTGAATGGGTTTGTAACAGTTCAACTACCGCAGGATTATGGGTTCGATTCCCAATCCCGGGATAAAAGCCTTTGAAGAGATCAAGGTAAAATCAAAACAGCTGTCGCCTTGTCTGTCATGATATCTTTTTGTTTAAATTTATTATTAAATAAATTAAACATTAAAAACAAATAAATGTTTCTATACATTTAAAAGTAATGAGCAAAATCCCCGCTTAATTTATACAAAAAAGTTTAGAAATGAATTATCCATCTTTTATAGTTGGATTATCAGTTTGCATTCGAAAATTTATCAATTCATTATGGAAAAATTACAGATTATTTTTTTTTTTTTTTTTTTTTTTTTAATGGACGTTGTGGCAGCGCGCTGCCCTCAAGTGGCCCAATGAAACCAGGCTAATCCTGTTCACGCGATCGATTTATATATATATATAATAACTTTTTTTTTTTTTTTTTATTTTGCCGAGTCTTTGATGGGCAGCGGTTTGTCAAGCGTCACGATCTGAGACTGCTCAGCTACAGAAGAAATTTCATCAGCCAAGCGTAATACTTAAAGAGAACAGAAGCAAACGTATTATACATTAATTTAGAGAGGTGAGAACAATCTTTTTTATAGAAAAAAGGGAGTCCGAGCTATCAAATGTGTTTGAGTGAGAGTTATAATCTTGGCATAAACGCCGAAAAGGTTCATTTTGTTCGAAATTCGTTCTACATTGTTTCAGCAGAAGAGGTTTGAAGTGTCTCGATGTCCGAGAGGGAACGCAAAAGTTCACTTCATTCAGAAGGAATGGGCTCGAAATTGATCCATTTAAAAGTTTTGTCATAAATATCACACCAAGCATTTCCCTTCGACTAGCAAGAGTTGGAAGATTGATAAGCTTTAATCGATTAGTATAAGGTGGAAGATTAGTTAAAGAGTCCCATTGGAAATTTCTTAAGGCAAATAGTAAAAATTGTTTTTGTATTGATTCGAGACTGTCTGCATGGACTTGAAAACGCGGATTCCAAATTATCGAGCCGTATTCTAATATTGGCCTAACTAATGTTGTAAAAAGTGCTTTAGTTATGTAAGGGTCGTTAAATTCTTTTGACCACCGTTTAACAAATGCAAAAACACCTTTACCTTTATTCACTGTAGCATTAATATGAAGATTGAAACTAAGTTTGGAATCCATCATGACTCCCAAGTCAATAAAATTATTTACAGTTTCTAGACTATAGTTGTTAATTGTATATGAAGCTGGTGGCGAAACTCTCCGAGAAAAACACATGAATTTACATTTTTTGAGATTGAGCGGCATATAATTTACATTGCACCAGGTAACCAAGTGATTTAAATCCATTTGAAGCAAGGAATGTTCCTCAACCGAGGCACATGATTTGAAAAGTTTTACATCGTCTGCGTACATCAAGATTTTTGAGTATTTAATTGTACCAGATATATCGTTTATGAACAACAAGAACAGAATCGGACCAAGATGGCTGCCCTGAGGAACACCAGAAGAAACATTGATGACCCCAGAAAGTGTATTTTTAAAGATTACTTTTTGCGTACGATAACCAAGATACGAAGAAATCCAACATATAAGACGGGGTTGAAAACCGAGTTGACTGAGCTTATGAATAAGTAATGGGTGTGATACTTTGTCGAAAGCTTTACTGAAATCGGTGTAAATTACATCAGTGTGAAGGCCTTTTCTAAATCCATTAGAAACGTGGGTGGTAAATTCTAGTAAATTGGTGATAGGTGATTTGCCCTTACAGAATCCATGCTGCGAGCTTGCAATTATGGGGGAAATAGGGAATGTTAGGTGGTGGGTAACAATAGCCTCAAATAACTTTGGGATAGCGGATAACTTTGCTATGCCCCGGTAGTTTTCTATTGAAGACCTGCTTCCATTTTTATGAAGCGGAATAAGAAAGGATTCCTTCCATATTGTTGGGAAAACGCCATAAATTAAAGATAAATTAAATAAATCTGTTAGCGGCTGATAGATGTTTGCGGCACATTTTTTAAGAAAGTGTGTCGGGATCCTGTCGGGGCCGTATGAATATGATACTTTTAAAGTTTTTAAATAAGATAATACATCTTCTGAAGATATAAATGGAGCTCTGATTGAATAACATGAATCAATATGGTATGGGTATTCATTAGGAGGAACGTTGGTCTCAATAGAGTAATTTGATTTGAAAAATTCCGCAAAGAAGTCGGCAATCTCTTGATCATCGCTGGAAATATTATCTTGGAATTTCATGGATGATGGAAACCCTTTCACCCTGCGTTTAGAGTTTACGAATCCGTAAAATGCCTTCGGGTTGCAAGTTATATTTCTTTTCATTTTACAAAGATAAGCTTTGTAACACTTTTTGTTCAATTGAAAATACTTGCAGCGTAGAATCGAGTACTGTAAGTAATGGTTATGTAAACCCGTCTTTTTGAACAACTTGAAAGATCGAGACTTTTTATTCTTTAAAATTTTCAGCTCTTTAGTGAACCATACTTGGCTTGTATCGGAATGTACACAAATCCGCTTAGGTACGTATTTTTCAAAAAGACAGTAAATGGTATTGTAAAAGTGAGAAACTCCACATCAGCATTAAATGTTGGCCACACTATTCGAGATAGATCACGATTTAATTTTTTAAAATTGGCCTTCGCAAAGTCGAAGCGATAACTGGAGTCGTATCGTTTATTTCCGCTGTTACAAGCATAATTTACAACTTCGTAAACTATTTTGAGGGAAGGGTGGTAAGCATCTTCAGGTTCAATAATGGGTTCGCATCGACTAATGGAATATTTAGATTCATCATCCACAAAGGCTAAATCCAACACTCTTCCGAATTTATTCGATTGGATGTTGATTTGTTGAAGGCACAGCTCAGACATTCCGTCTAGAAATTCATTGTTGGAAGACTTTGACGAAACTGGTATGATATTAAAGTCAGAGATGCACCATGATATGTGTGGCATATTGAAGTCACCCAAGACAATAATGGAATCGGAAGGCTTTAGCATCGAATTAACAGTTCTTAGCAAGGAAATGTGATTCATATAAACGGACAGTTCAGAAGATGGCGGGATATAACAGATGGCCAAATAAATGTGGATATTTGCTAGTTGTGTGCGTATGCACAAGAACTCAGTTGTATCGGTGGCGGTTACGCAAATCTCTTCAGATGGTATTGAAGAGTGTACAGCAAGCAGAACCCCACCTCCAACCCTGTTCAGGCGGTCATTTCGATATATCTGGTAGTCATTACAGAGGATCTCTGAGTTAAAAACATGAGGTTTCAGCCAGGTTTCGGTTAAAGCAATTATATCGTAGCTTGAGTTAAATGATTTTAAAAACAGTTCTGTTAACTTGGTGTTTAAGCCTCTAACATTTTGGTAAAGTATATCTAAAGCAGATTTTTCGTTCAGTTTTTTGACTCAGTGTTATTAACAGGGATCTTTGCCAAGTTTGGAACACTCTTATTCCGCCTATATTCAAATTCCCGCACAAGTGCCCCAGAGGGCCAAAAATCGTTACTCAAGATAGTGTCAAAATGGTCAATAGGTACATCTAATCTAAAGGAAGATACGTTTCTTTCATAACTAAAATTAAATTTCCGAATTGTTACGTCATGGGTTTTCCTTTTTGAGAAGATATACGATTTCAGATCCTCCTCAGTAGTATCCCTGTCGAATCTTGACACGAATATCGATTTTTTAGGAGGGACTACAACCAACTTCCTAGTTCCAGGCTCAGTCGCCTGAGAACGGTTTGCAGGTTCAATATTTTTTCTAGCTGCTAGTTTTGTTGGAGGTGCCTTTGATGTTGAAGGCTCTACTGTAAGAGGACTTGGAGATGCTAAGTTTATTAATTCTATCGTGCTAGATGTAGGAACGATTGGGTTCTGGATGTTTTGAACGGGGTCTAGGGTCAATACGCCAGCCGAGACATCAGTTCGTTTTCGTTTGCTGTCACGACTGTCGCTGTTAGCATTAGCAGCTGAATCGGTAATACATTTGAAAGTTTTAAACAAGTTTTCATAATACTTGAATTTATCCCCTAATGTAGAAAGTTCCTTACCGATTTCGGAGAATGCGTTTCGGGTATGTTTGAAAAGCTTAAAAAGATCCACTTCGGTGGATCTGCATTTCAAGCACGACCAACGCACATCCTTGTTATCGTTTATTTAAAAAAAATATCGATTTGTTATCTAAATGTATCGATTATCTGTTAAAAATTATCGATATATAATCAAAAGTATAACGATTTATTATCGCTAAGTTATTAATTTGTGATCAAAAATTATGGATTTACAATCAAAAAGTTACCTATAAGTTGTCGAAAAGTTATCGATTTATTATTAGGTTAGGTAGAACTGGCCGATGCATGAGGATCTCACATAGACCGAATGAGTCCGTAGTGTTACCAGGAGTTTATTTAACGACCAAACTGAAACCCCTATCAAAAACCAGGACCTCGATCGTTTCCTCCTCCAACTGGCACTTCCTTCATTTGCTATCACTGATCAAGGCTAATTTAAAGGCTTGTGACACCAAAAGGCAGTGTGCAGTTAGAATACTCGTCATGTGTTTACAGTCGTCTCTTTTTAATGATAGAAACAACTTTGTTAGTTTAAGGTTGTAAGACCTACACATAATCTTTGGCACTTTACAGCCCCGCGCTTGGATCCACGCCCTTCCCGCTTGATCGATCATGTGCACCTCTCGCCTTCCCTTGATCGCTCCCAATCTAATTAGGACGTCTACGGAGAAGTTTCAGGCGATGCGGCCCCTTTAGCTAGTTTTAGATTTAATATTAAGAAAATAACAATTGTTTATAGAATAGTTATGCACATCAGCACAAAGTTATAGATATTTTTGGGGGAAAGGTATCAATTTCATATCGAAAAGTTATCGAAAATTTATCGACTCATTTTAGAAAAGTAATGAATTTCTTATCATAAAGTTATCAATTTATTATCGACATTTTATCGAAACAGATACCAATAAAACTTCAAACCCGATACAAAACCAATAAGAAGCCAATGACTTGGCGATAGAAGCCGATAACAAACCGATAATAATTCGAAAATGAGGCGAAAAAACAAAGACTTTTCGGTATCTGATAAGAAAATAAATAAAATTACTTTTTAAAGAGCTTCCTATTTTTGTTTGAATATAATTGAGCAAAAAGGCCCAAGTATTTCACACTCAGGACGTTTGTGTTTCTTTTGCCCATACAAAGGGAGTAGAAATTAAATTTTATGAAAGGACATCCTTTGAGCAAACTTCAAGGTAGTTTTTTAAAAATCTCTAAAAATGAGAGTCCGTCGAAAAAAGACAATTCTATTTTAAAATTTTTTTTATTTTTGTTTTTTTTTATTATTTTTTATTTTTTTTTATTTTTTATTTTTATTTTTTTTTAAACAAGACAATTTGTTCTGTAATAATTTTCCGATACAGCAGATGAATTTGGCTGCTACTCAGAAGCTGATGAATAATTGTGCAAAGAATTTGGATGAGGAGCAATCCCCGATAAAAATCACGTGTCACAATGTTTGTCCGCGATGAACTCCTAAACTACTGAACCGATTTTGAACTTGTTTTACACCCCGTGTGTAGTTTGGTCCAGCTTGAAATATAGGATAGGTTATATCTCAATTTATGGTCCCAGTATTATTTTATTGCAATTTTTAAAATTTTTTTATGTATTAATAAAATGCTACGTATACGCTCCGGCAGTCATATTTTCAGGTAGTACTTCCATGTAATTGGTTGGTGTTTAATTAAAGAACGTGCTTATCAATAAAAAATATTATAGCGAATGATATCAAGAATAGCACATCATCAGTCCCGTCGAGAGCGGGGCGGGGGTGGGATTACCCCGGACCTGGGGTTTCTGAAGGGGCCCGCAGTTTAGAGGTAATAAGGCATTTTTTTTTTTTAATTCAGGAGAGTCTTCAGTTACTCCAAAGCCAACGTTGAAAAGCAACGAATATCTGCTTTTCGTTTTAATATTATAGTGAGGTGTGAAAAATAAAAATCTATATATATAAAAGGAAAGGCTAAAATGTGTGTTAGTTGGTCGCCGGTGTTTGCAGAGATACGTCGCTCGATTTTGTTCAAGCTTTCACACAAGTTGCCTATACCTCACGCGGTGGTTATTACAAAGCTGTGATGGCGATCGACGTACAAGGTCTAGAGATATAGGCCGAAAAATGGACCCGGGTATCCCTAGAATGTGTGGGTAATATGGATATCAAATGAAAGCCGTTGCTGAGAGCTCTAAAGTAATTTTCATTGTGATATTCGATTTAGTCGCATCAACCTGACAAAACTGATAAATATGCATGCGAATCTGAAATAAGGACATGAATTAATAATACCCACATACCTACTTACATACTTCCTATGCGATTTGCCTGAAATTTTGTATATAAATTTGCCTGTATTAATATTTACGACCCTTTTTTCCGGGAAGTAGACCGGAAACGGACTGGGACTGAGAATCGGAGTGGGACTGGCACTGAGAATCGGAGTGGGACTGGGACTGGGACTAGAACAAAATACATACCACCCTCTGGGACAGGCAATAGGGGATAAGGAAGAATGAGAAGCACTTGGGAGAAGAGAAATGTGAGAAGGAGGAGACTGAGAAAGAGATAAAAAGAGACGAAGATGGAGACAGATGAAGCGAAAAAGACGGAGGGAGGAGTAAGTAAAAGGATTAGGAAAAAGTGAAGAGGGGGGAGGGTAGAGTTGGATGGAAACAGATTATTAAAGTGTATGCATATAGGCCAAATTTAGGGCAGAAAAACGTCTGCGGGTCTGTAGTATATATATATATTTTCGCCCACCTCTATCCGTCAAAAATGTATGCAGTAGGTGCAGTACCAATAATATAAAACTATTTGCTATTTGCAAGTATTACATTAATGATTTGTATAATTTTCTGCTTTTTCTTATTATTTTAAATTTTATTTTTTTTTTTTTTTGATTTGGTTTGGTGCTAGTAACATTTCCAATTTCCTTATAAAGACTGCAACACCACACAGCAATAAAAGCAGAAGTATTAGCAACACATCAACAGCGCCACTACAGCGCTCATGTTGCACAAGTTGGCGTAAAATGAAGTCAATTTCCGCGTACTTTGTAATATTTTTTTTTTTTTACAGTGTTTTATTTGTCGTTTTGTGCTGTCGTTTGATGTTTTGTTGTCAAACACTTTGTTTATTATTTACTATACCACAAAACTGTTATGCAAAATAAGCTAAGCAATGCAATTGAAAATAAAACAAACAAACAAATTTCAAGATATTCAAATAAATATTGTGCTAAGAGTAAACACTTTTTTTTAATTGTGTTATTCAATAAAAAAAATAACAAAAAGTGTACAGTAATTAGACGAGTAAAGAAACAAACTCACATGACCACAAATTAACTGTCGACATTTTGACAAATCAGTCAAAGTGAAGTCGCAAAGTTTTTATAAGTTATAACAAAACTTTATGATTTGAATTACTCAAGGATAATCGAATTTTTTTGTAATCTTGAAAAAGACTTAATTATATGTGCTGCCAATCTGCTTACAGTGCCGTAGTGAAAAGATTATTTAAAATTCAATCAGTAAAGTTACTTTACGATACTAAGATTTGTTTCGAACTCAGTGTCGTTTCATACTCGGCGTCGTTGTATCACAAAAGCTTCAAAATAATCCGCAAATATTTTTTTTAACCTCAATTTGAGATGCATTTGCGAAGAAAGCTTATTTCTAAATATTCAGGGTTAGTTGTCACTTATAAAAAAAAAACTGAAACAAAATAGAATCGTGTAAGAGAGTTCTAAAAGTGAGACTACACTTCTTTCTCACACAAAAACTGAGTACTTGTTAGTGACGGTGCGCTAAGCAAGTTATAAAGTAAGCAACACCGTAATTGAAATTGAGGCTGTGTTGATAAGAGGTATTATCATCACCAGTGGTATAGTCGTTGATTAACGAACAACGAGATAAAACGTTTCAGCGCATGCTTGTTAACATTAAAAATTAATTCGTAAGTGCGCCTTAAAAATATTATTTTGTTGGTTGAGTTTCAGAAACAATTAAAACAAAATATATTGCTACTATTAGAAAATTTAAAAATTCTGTAAATGAGCGTTTGTTTGCGAAATATGTTTTTTCAAATGCATAAATAAAAAACACCCTTTTCGATGTGGATTGTTCAGCAACTACTTAGCGGAAGAAATAATTTTATGTGTGAAGTGGGCCGCGAATAAATATTTCACTAGCATTTTATATTATGCATATGTCATTCCACAATGCGGCATCAATTGGCTTTGTTCAATGCTGACAAGCAACTGAACACAATTCGCTCTTGTTCTTTACTTGCAGTTCGACAATCGGGTTGTAAACTTGCAAAGAGCCGATTGTCTGTGTGAAAAGCCGAAATGGTACGACTAGAATGCAGAAGCATTTTCGAGCAATGATTGGAGTGGCCGTTTCATTTGTTTTTCAAATTGTAAATTAGTCGAGTATTAATTGAAATAATTTTGAGAAAACGTTTGATCTCGAAAGATAAACAACACCGATTATTAAAATGATAATTAGCATTTTCCACAATTTTTAATAATTTTAGTTCCGCTAATGTTCCAAAATATGGAGGGAAGTTTGATTAAATACTTTATACCAATCTTCCTGACCCCGTCATTTAGCTTCTAGGTTATATGCCCCATTAACTTCATATACAGTGTACAAATAAGAAAAAGTCATGTGGAAGCTCTCAGCGTGGCGTTTTGACAAAACTGCTGATTCCTCTAATGTGTTTCTTTTATTCTCGGCGACCAAAGCCAAGTAGCTATAAGCAAGCCTCTGTCTTTGCCCCAAGTTTTGCAGTGATTCTGGTCAGTCACGGAAAACTAATGGTTTGTTTCACTGTTTTATAATTGGTATCAAGAACGCCCTAGTCAAAAAACTTGTTCAAGAAATCACTATCTCATAAGTTTATTGAAAACCACTCTGTTAAAGGATTCGGATAAAACCTCGCTATCTTAGATTTTGCTTCCAAAACGCCTTGTTTCAGCATAATTTCAGCATACTTCGGGTAAGGATGGGTCGTGCTATAACCGAATTTTTTGGTAGGAAGTTGTTAAATCTAATCCTGAAGATAGAGCGTTCTTCACAAAAAATTCTAAGGCAGGCAGTTTTCGAATTGTGTTCCTCGTATGTTCCCGATATGCTCCTCATATACGTATGTATACTATCCTCTAACATGGCAACAAGTTGCCCATAAATCAGGTGCAGAGGATGTTAATTAAACTGTTTTCTAAAATTGGGTCTAATCACCTTCTGTGCAAGACAAATCGCCAACGCTACAAGAAATGAATAAGAGCTAAGATTTTTACGAAAGCATATTTTCCTTAGTCGCTTAAAAAAAATCAATAAAACAAAGGCAATCTAGAGATATACATATACATATATGAGACAACTCAAAAGAGTAAGTCATATATGTATATACACAGAGTGAAATAAAGTTGGAAGCAATATCTACAAAATGTCACATAGAGCAATCAATTTGTCATATATGCGCTTGAGCCTTGCATTTTCACATAAATATTCGCAAGAAAGCTGTAAGATTTTTGCTATTTTTATATTTTGGCAAAGACTTCTGTGGAATACAGTGTTATAATATCAAAGAATGTGAACAAAAAATGTTTACATGATGACGAAAAAAATATGAGGAATAAAGAAAAAGCGCAGATATCAAAGAACACATATGAATAGCTTTTCAACCATGTAGGAAATTTCAAATTTTGATAAATACTAATACTTTAATAAGCAAGTTGTTTTATTAAAAACCAACCGATAACACACAAACATGTCCATATCACCTTAAAATACCTGTACTTGAGTATATTAGCAACATTTTTTTTATATCCCTGTAAAAAAGCGTGCGCTTAATCCCTAAGGAGAGTAGTCTCCGATTGATCTCTTTTGTCTGCATTGAGGCATAACTGATCACCTCTGGTACCATTTGGGTACATTTGGAATTAGTCAATTTGAAGTCTATGTAGCCTATTTTAAGAATAATAAAAAAACGACAGAGAAATAAGTTAAATAAAAAGGTTACACGTGATTGATTCGAATTATTTAAGAAAATGCGGACCCTTACATATACCGAATCTAAATAACTTGGATCATATATTTCATGATCTTCCAACCATATATCCTGAAATGAGTTGGCGACTTAATAATTTTTTTTACTAAGATGTATTTAACGATGCAAGTTTTACAATGGGTTCAAAATGTTCATAGCCTCGTACCATACGAAAACACTTTTTGATGAGAAAAAGGAATTAGTCTTCATTCGTTCCCTTATGGGTACAAATGATATTGGTCCTATCGTTCCCGTTCGGGTATATATGGGTGCAACTAGTCTTTTCAAAGGACATGCTCAAACAAAAGGGAACAGTTTTACGCATACAAAGAGATCAAAACTAACATTAGTCGCATACTCCTTTGCGACTCAACCTGGACTTATCCTAGACTAATCGCATTTTTTGCAGAGATGTAATACCCACATAGATACATATACACACATATATTGTACATATGTATATCACTTTAAAAGTGCAGCTAACAAAATCGTGTTAGAATAACTTAAAAAAAAATATATTTTACCGTTTATTCTTGCTAACGGTACGGTTAAGGTTGTGCCAAATAACCTGCAATCATAATGAGATGTTTTATGGATACTATTATGTTACAGCATGAAATCATATTCACCTCATGTCTGTCAAAAATTTCCAATGCAAGATATTTTGCTACAATTTAGCATATTTGCTTAGAGCAAAACTGCAACTTTCCTACACGAACAGTGATTTAGCAATCCCTAAGCACAAAAAATACATCTTCTTTAACGCCTTTCATTTTCTGCATGGTTCAAACTTGCCATACTTATACAATAAATAAGAGCTTTGTTATTGTTGTTGTAGCGCTTTGTTCATATGTAATTATTTACAACGGCAGCACAACTATTGAGTTTATGACTTTTTGTGGAATTTTTATACTCAGTTGAGCAGAGCTCACAGAGTATATTAACTTTGATTGGATAACGGTTGGTTGTACAGGTATAAAGGAATCGAGATAGATATAGACTTCCATATATCAAAATCATCAGTATCGAAAAAAAATTCGATTGAGCCATGTCCGTCCGTCCGTCTGCCCGTTAACACGATAACTTGAGTAAATTTTGAGGTATCTTGATGAAATCTGGCATGTAGGTTCCTGGGCACTCGTCTCAGATCGCTATTTAAAATGAACGATATCGGACAATAACTTGGTAGATGAGTTGAACTTATGACGCCGAATAGAAAACTAGTAAAATTTTGGACAATGGGCGTGGCACCGCCCACTTTTAAAAGAAGGTAGTTTAGAAGTTTTTCAAGCTGTAATTTGGCAGTCGTTGAAGATATCATGATGAAATTTGGCAAGAACGTTACTCTTATTACTATGTGTCTGCTTAATAAAAATTAGCAAAATCGGAGAACGACCACGCCCACTTTTTAATAAAATTTTTTTTTAAATTCAAATTTTAAAAGAAAAGTTAATATCTTTACAGTATATAAGTAAATTATGTCAACATTCAACTCCAGTAATGATATGATGCAACAAAATACAAAAATAAAAGAAAATTTCAAAATGGGCGCGGCTCCGCCCTTTTTCATTTAATTTGTCTAGGATACTTTTAATGCAATAAGTCGAACAAAAATTTACCAATCCTTGTGAAATTTGGTAGAGGCTTAGATTCTAGGACGATAACTGTTTTCTGTGAAAAAGGGCGAAATCGGTTGAAGTCACGCCCAGTTTTTATACACAGTCGACCGTCTGTCCTTCCGCTCGGCCGTTAACACGATAACTTGAGCAAAAATCGATATATCTCACTTTGTATTGGTGTAAAAAATGGCCGAAATCCGACTATGACCACGCCCGCTTTTTCGATATCGAAAATTACGAAAAATGAAAAAAATGCCATAATTATATACCAACTACGAAAAAAGGGATGAAACATGGTAATTGTATTGGTCTATTGACAGTGGCGGCCACCGTGGTGTGATGGTAGCGTGCTCCGCCTACCACACCGGATGCCCTGGGTTCAAACCCCGGGCAAATTAACATAAAAAATTTTAGAAATAAGGTTTTTGAATTAGAAGAAAATTTTTCTAAGCGGGGTCGCCCCTCGGCAGTGTTTGGCAAGCGCTCCGGGTGTATTTCTGCCATGAAAAGCTCTCAGTGAAAACTCATCTGCCTTGCAGATGCCGTTTGGAGTCGGCATAAAACATGTAGGTCCCAATTTGTAGGGAAAATCAAGAGGAGCATGACGCAAATTGGAAGAGAAGCTCGGCCTTAGATCTCTTCGTGTGTTATCGCGCCTTACATTTATTTTTTTTTTTTTATTGACGCAAAATATAACTTTAGAAAAAAAAATTGGTAAAATGGGTGTGACACTTACCATATTAAGTAGAAGAAAATGAAAAAGTTTCGCAGGGCGAAATCAAAAGCCCTTGGAATCTTGGAAGGAATACTGTTCGTGGTATTACATATATAAATAAATTAGCGGTACCCGACCGATGACGGTCTGGATCACCCTGATCCAGATTTTGGTCGATATCCCGAAAACGCCTTCACATATACAAATAAGGGCCACTCCCTTTTAAAACCCTCATTAATACCTTTAATTTGATACCCATATCGTACAAAAAAATTATAGAGTCACCCCTGGCCCACATCTATGGCAATATCTCGAAAAGGCATCCACCTATAGAACTAAGGCCCACTCCCTTTTAAAATACTCATTAACACCTTTCATTTGATACCCATATTGTACAAACGCATTCTATAGTCACCCCTGGTCCACGTTTATGGCGATATCCTGAAAAGGCGTCCACTCATAGAACTCTGTCCCACTCCCTTTTAAAACACTTATTAACACCTTTTGTTTGATACCCATATTGTACAAGCGCATTCTAGAGTCAACCCTGGTCCACTTTTATAACGATATTCCGAAAAGGCGTCCACCTATAGAACTAAGGCCCACGCCCTTTTAAAATACTCATTAATACCTTTCATTTGATACTCCTATCGTACAAACAAATTCTAGAGTCAGGCCTGGTCCACCTTTATGGCGATGTCCCTAAATGGCGTCCATCTATAGAACTATGGTCCACTTCCTTTTAAAATACTCTTTAATACCTTCCATTTGATACACATGTCATACAAACACATTCCAGGGTTACCCTAGGTTCTTTTTACAACATGGTGATTTTCCCTTACTTTGTCTCCACAGCTCTCAACTGAGTATGTAATGTTCGGTTACACCCTAACTTAGCCTTCCTTACTTGTTTTCATCCTACTTTTTTCTTTTTTTTGGTACTATGTGTAGTTGTAATTGTTTTTGTACAATTTGTACCTTTACTGTTGTTGGCATCTGTAGTGATGCGTTAAATTTGAAAAATATTGCATTGAATGCCGTTTATTGAAGTGTGACTTTTCCGCTTTAGCTATGAGATTTATAAAATTGAAAAGCTTATAAGCTTATAAACGAAGATCGACTAGCGTATAACTGATTTGTGATTGTGGTGGTGTGGTGTTGTATCAAGCAAACTACATATACGTATTAGAAACAACAATCAGGTATAAAAGTAATACTCGCAGACATATTGACTATGTTCAATATTCTTTACATGGTGCAAGAATTAAATTTTTTATGACAGATGTTTTTTAGGAATTTTTTCCATTATTATTACAACCCTACTATTCGTATAATCCACCTAATACAATGCTGTCTGAACTGTGGACAAATAAAGTTTAAGATACAAACTTTACTAACCGACACCTTAATATAATGAAAAATATAAGTGTATCACTAGTGGGATTTTAAAATACTTGGTTCCTAAATTTTTTCGATATTGTCTTGCAAAATTCATGCACATTGAACTAAAACGTCACGCTAGCTATAAGCGAAGCTTCTGGGATTCAGTTCGCTTGGATTCTAAGCTGATATTGTTTCTGCTGTTAAAGCTGGTTTCCAAATACACCGTCTCGAATTTAAATCCGCCAAAAGTGGCATGGGTGCCAAGGCGTGAATGCATCAGCGAGTACTTCGCCTTGTCCTCATTTACCTCAAACCCTTTCTTTTGCTCTTTTCTTCTCTAATCCAGAGAAAGCAGAACTCACATGTTCATTCGAATATCATAAATATCACCAGCAAACGACAGTTATTGAACGCTTTTATGCATGATTGTACCATCACCAATAAGTAATGCTGTTGGAAATATCTTCTTCAGCATTATGTTAAAGAAATCGCGCGAAAGGGAGTAGACTTTTCTGAAGCCTTATTTGGTTTCTAACGGCTGGGAAATTTCCTACCCAATCTTTAAGGAGCTGGTGGTGTGCTCAGCGTCATTTGGCAGAACCTTATTAAATTTGCAGGGAACTCAAATTCAGACATAGCAGCATACAAGCAACTTCTTTTCACGCTGTCAAGTCTGCTTTGAAGTCGACAAAAAGATGGTGAGTATAAATTTTCTTATAGTTTGTCTTCTCCAGAATCTGGCGCATCGTCAAGATGTGGTCGATAGCATATTAAACTAGTCTGAAGCCACACTGATAAGATCCAATATGTTCGTTGACAAAGGCCTTCACATGGCACGCCAGATAGAACATTATATGCGATATTAAGTAGGCTGATTTCGCGGTAATTTCAGCGCCTTTCTTGTGGATTGGACAGAGCGCACGATACCATTCTGGAGGCATACGCTGATTCGACCATAGTTTCCATAGGAATTGTTGCATGCCCCGTACTATCTCTTTGCCCCAGTATTTGAACAGCTCGATGGGTAGTCCGTCATTGTAAGGCGCTTTGTACCGGAACGTTTTTTCCATCATCGGCGATTAGGGTATCGGTCTCATTTCCCCTCTCCTTCATAAGCATACTCTGTATGTCAATTACAAGGTGGTCATTATAATCCCTGCAGGCATCTGCCCCGGTCTTGAAATGTTGCGTCTGCCCGCCGGTTTTTTTGTTTTAGAATTTTCAGCATTTTTCCTTTCAGCCAGTATCTGAAGCTCCTCACCCTAACGCAGTTCTGACTAAAGTTGTATGCCTTTAAATAGGCGTCTCTCTTCTTTATCCACCTCAGCATGACATATTGGCTTACATCCATCAAAATATCTGAAATTTTTACAGACTATTTACTCGGAAGTCGTGAACAAAGTTTTCAGTGTACCAAAGAAGAATTGATTTTTTTTTGCTATGCACCCTATTTTACATACATCTGTATACAAATTCTTTTAAACTGTGGCAAACCCAAGCTCAGAAAACACGTATGTATATCCACAGATACTTCTCTTTATACACAAATATTTAAATACCATTAAGCGTCGCATGCAACAATAATAAGAAAAAAAACAAGTAAGGAAGGCTAAGTTCGGGTGTAACCGAACATTACATACTCAGTTGAGAGCTATAGACACAAAATAAAGGAAACTCACCTCGTAGTAAAATGAACCTAGGGTAACCCTGGAATGTGTTTGTATGACATGTGTATCAAATGGAAGGTATTAAAGAGTATTTTAAGAGGGAGTGGGCCATAGTTCTATAGATGGACGCCATTTAGGGATATCGCCATAACGGTGGACCAAGGCTGACTCTAGAATTTGTTTGTATTATATGGGTATCAAACGAAAGGTGTTAATAAGTATTTTAAAAGGGAATGGGCCTTAGTTCTATGGGTGGACGCCTTTTCGGTATATCGCCATAAACGTGGACCAGGGGTGACTCTAGAATACTTTTGTACAATACGGGTATCAAACGAAAGGTGTTAATAAGTATTTTAAAGGGGAATGGGCCTTAGTTCTATGGGTGGACGCCTTTTCGGGATATCAACATAAAGGTGGACCAGGGGTGACTCTATAATGTGTTTGTACGATATGGGTATCAAATTAAAGGTATTAATGAGGGTTTTAAAAGGGGGTGGTGGTAGTTGTATATGTGAAGGCGTTTTCGAGATATCGACCAAAATGTGGACCAGGGTGACCCAGAACATCATCTGTCGGGTACCGCTAATTTATTTATATATGTAATACCACGAACAGTTATCCTTCCAAGATTCCAAGAGCTTTTGATTTCGCCCTGCAAAACTTTTTCATTTTCTTCTACTTAATATAGTGGGTGTCACACCCATTTTACAAAGTTTTTTTCTAAAGTTGAATCAATAGACCAATCCAATTTCCATTTTTCATCCCTTTTTTCGTTTTTGGTATATTATTATGGCATTTTTTTCTATTGGATTACTATTGGATTTTTTGCGACCTGTGTTCTTGCAACTATTTCGCGATTCTGCTGGCTCAAGTTCTCTTTAAATAAAACACATAGGTATTTTTTTCTTTTTCTTTCCGATATATTTCGGTTACACTACGGTAACCGTCCTCAGGGAACTACAAACGTACAAAAATTTTTTTTATTAATAAACAAAACCAAAAACTTTACAATAAAATTGATTAAAAATATCACATACATTATTTTACACGTCCTTCCGCCGTGACGTGGAGTTTGGTACTGGTCGTTTGTTTGTTAGTAAATATTTATAGTTGTGAGCGGAATGGTCAATGTCAGTTTTATAGTTCAGTCTAATGTGTTCTGGAGTGTTTACGATATGTAGCATTTCCAATGTAAATCGCTTATTGTAGTCTTGCTCTTGTTGTAGAATGCTCGCGCTCTCGAAGCTCGGTATATGGCCGCTAGCTGCACAGTGAGACATTAGTGCAGTTTTTTGATTATTAGACTGTTGGCAATATTTTAAATCTGATTTGTGTTGCGACAATCTGGTTTTTAATTTTGATTTTTTTGTTCCTACGTAAACGCTGTTACATGGTTCGTTGTTTTTGCCGCCGCATGGGATTTTATATATGACATTACTTTTTTCGGTTTCGGGTATCTTTGCCTTTGTTTTGTTAAAGAAACACCTTAATGTGTTGTTAGGTTTATGGGCAATTTTAACTTTTTCTCCGTCATAGCATTCAGACTTTGCGAGTCGTTCTGATAACCGCGGTATATATGTTACGGATCTAAAAATGGTAGGTTTTTCTGATTTTTGTATTCCTTTGTTAGATTTTGCATTTTTAATTAATGTTTTAATAATGTTGTTCGGGAAATCATTGCTCTTCAATATATTTTCCGCTTCTCTTATTACCTCGTTGTGGTACGTGTCGTCCGATATACGCAGTATCCGTTGTATACAGCACATTGCTGTATTCATTATCATTGACTTCGGGTGTTTTGAGTGGAAGTTAATGATTCGTCATGAAGATATTTGCTTCTTATACCACGATAACTTTAGCTGATTTCCTCTTTTTATCACAATGGAGGCTAGATACGGTAGTTTTCCATTTTCGGGAGACCATATATCCTTGGAGGCAATGCAGTAGTTGTGGACAGTTTAAATTTTTCTTTCTTTGAAATAATTCCCATTTTAAAAAGTTTTTCCACCAGACTATTATTTTTGCTTTGAAGTTTCGATGTGGGATCTTGTCTTTGAAGTCTGTAGGTCGTCATTTTTAGTAATTTTCGATATCGAAAAAGTGGGCGTGGTCATAGTCGGATTTCGGCCATTTTTTACACCAATATAAAGTGAGTTCAGATAAGTACGTGAACTGAGTTTAGTAAAGATATATCGGTTTTTGCTCAAGGTATCGTGTTAACGGCCGAGCGGAAGAACAGACGGTCGACTGTGTATAAAAACTGGGCGTGGCTTCAACCGATTTCGCCCTTTTTCACAGAAAATAGTTATCGTCCTAGAGTCTAAGCCTCTACCAAATTTCACAATGTAATGTTTTGTTCGATATATGGCATTAAAAGTATCCTAGACAAATTAAATGAAAAAGAGCGGAGCCACGCCCATTTTGAAAATTTCTTTTATTTTTATATTTTGTTGCACCATATCATTACTGGAGTTGAATGTTGACATAATTAACTTATATACTGTAAAGATATTAAATTTTTTGTTAAAATTTGTCTTAAAAAATTTTTTTTTTAAAAAGTGGGTGTGTTCGTTCTCCGATTTTGCTAATTTTTATTAAGCATACATAAAGTAATAAGAGTAACGTTCCTGCCAAACTTCATCATGATATCTTCAACGACTGCCAAGTTACAGCTTTCAAAACTTCTAAATTACCTTCTTTCAAAAGTGGGCAGCGCCACGCCCATTGTCCAAAATTTTTCTATTTTCTATTCTGCGTGATAATTTCAACTCACGTACCAAGTTTCATCGCTTTATTCGTCTTTGGTAATGAATTATCGCACTTTTTCGATTTTTCAAAATTTTCGATATCGAAAAAGTGGGCCTGGTTATAGTGCGATATCGTTCATTTTAAATAGCGATCTGAGATGAGTTCCCAGGAACCTACATATCAAATTTCATCAAGACACCTCAAAATTTACTCAAGTTATAGTGTTATCGGACGGACGGACGGACATGGCTCAATCGATTTTTTTTTCAATACTGATGATTTGATATATGGAAGTCTATATCTATTTCGATTCCTTTATACCTGTACAACCAATCAAAGTTAATATACTCTGTGAGCTCTGCTCAACTGAGTATAATAAACGAAAGGGTAAAATTTAACAAAGGCATTTTCTCGAACAACTATTTGCTGTTAAACCAAGCCAGACCAAAGTGGCAAGTCGTTTAAGGCTAGATATGTTTAATACTTATGCAAACATATATATTTATTTATTTAACGTCAGTGCACACCATTGCAAAAATACTGAAAATATGTAATTGTTATTTCTATTTTTATTTAGGTGTTAATGTTGAGTGACTGGCGAAATAGAAAAAGTCATAAAGAAGAAGAAGCAATGATAAAATGAACCAACTGAACTTAACTTAGGACACTTTTGCGACGAATAATAACGGGGAAATGAGTTTTTCGTGATTTTCTTAAATAAAATATATATACAAAGACACAAAAGTATCTATGCATGTATGAAAAAAAAATTCAAATAAAATGGATAACTTTCATTTTCACGTCATTACCTTATTGATTGAGTCTACAAATTATTCCTAAGTTAGATTAGGCTCAACTGACGGGTCAGTAAAGAACTCACATGGACTGAATGTGTCCATAGTGCTACCAGAATTTGTTTGATGACCAAATGTAAAAACCCAAATCAGGTGCCAGGACTTATGTTATAGAATAACTATGTTCTCCTGGCAGACACTAGAAGTTTTCTTGGACCTAGCTTAATTAGAGCCTCGAGACCTCGCAATTCTGTCGCCCCTAGTAGCTGGAATCTTGACTTGACGAGCGCAGTACACAAACGCAGAACGTATTAAACGATGCAGCTCGCACTTCCTACATCTGTTGTTACTGACGAGGCCTGACTTATAAGCATGTGATGGCATAAGGCAGCATCCAGTAGATATGCCCATCGTGTGCCTTAAGTATTCTCTCTTTAGAGATATGAGCCACTTTGTGAGTGTAGTATTGTGGAATTTGCGCATAATCTTAGAAATTTTACAGCGCCGCGCTTCTGTCCACGCCTTTCCTGCTTGATGGATCATATGCAACTCCTGTCTCCTTTTGATTTCTCCCAAATGGATTGGGACGTTTACTGTCGATTCAGCGAATGCTGCACCCTCCTTTGCTCATTCATTCGCCTTTTCGTTACATTCTATCCCTCTATGATCTGGAAACCAATACAGAGGTGTGTTCCGGCCTGAGCGAAGTTTTTTCCATGCTGCTTTACATTCCAAGACACTTCTTGATGAAGTAATGTGTGAGATTATTGCCTTAATCGCTGCCGTACTATCAATATATATATTTCCGCGACTAAAGCTTAAGCACACTTCCTCCAGAATTTTTGCTGCTTTCTTTCAGCCTGAAAAACGCTGCAGTAACCTGGCGTCCTGTACAATCTACTTAATTTTTTGGATCGACACAGTAAACAGCAGAGCAGGCCCCTTCTGTCAATTCGGAGCCATCGGTATATACGTTGGGTTGGGTCGATTTGCACGAACGAAAGTTAACCTATATCGCCCCATCGATTTTTCGTTGGATTTGGGCTCAGGAAAAAAAGTTCAACTACGCATACCCAAAAAAAAATAATTTTCGAGCATGCGAAAAAAAGTCGATTTTTCGACCAAAGTTCTTCTAAATCTCCACAAAAGAATTTTTTTTAAATAAACTGCATTTACCAATGTTGCATTTGCCAATTGACACGAAAAAATACAAAAAAAATAATTTGGATCCTTGAAAATGAAAAAACAAAAAATTAATAAAAAATCGAAAAAATCGATGAAATTTCGCTGGCTCGAAAATAATTTTCTTGGGTATGCGTAGTGAAACTTTTTTTCCTGAGCAAAAATCCTATCGAAAAATCGATGGCGCGATATCGGTTAATAAATCGACCCAGTCTAATATACGTGTATAGTATGTTCTCCCATGTCTGCACCCTAGCGCCAATCATCCAGCTCCGTTTGCCTGATATTAGATTGCGCTGTACTGTTATAGTCATATGGCCTGTGCTCAAGCTGTGCCGAGGCCTTAGGCCTTGTTACTGTTGCTAACGTGATATATTTGGCCATTAGGCCTGCAGGCCCGATGTGTAGAATGACATGCAATCCTGGTGTTGGGGTCGTCTTAAAGGCTCCTGTTATGCTATAAATAATTATTCCTAGATATGGTATAATTTATTTTTTACAGCCAATAGCCCTGCCAGCTAGTGCTGAAGCTCAATAATTAAATTTTATAATTTATTATAAATTTAAGTACATATAAATAAATAAATAAAAATATTTTTTACATTATAAATTGTTTGTTCAATAAGTTTTAAAGATATGATAAGCTTCATCTTAATATATAATAGACACGTGTCACACAATTGAGGCCAATGGACTCCTAAACTACTGAACCGATTTTGAATTTTTTCTGCACCCCGTGTGTAGTTTGATCTAACTTGAAATATAGGATAGGTGACTGGGTGACTAGGGTCTGTTGATGAGTGCTTTAGTAGAGGGTAATTTTCATACCCCTGGGTGACTAACGTCTCGAGATATAGGCCAAAACGTGGACCCGGGTACCCCTAGAGTGTGTTTATAGAATATGGATATCAAATGAAAGCTGTTGATGAGTTATTTAGTAGAGGGTAATTTTCATACCCCTGGGTGACTAGGGTGTCGAGATATAGGCCAAAACGTGGACCCGGGTACCCCTAGAATGTGTTTATAGAATATGGATCTCAAATGAAATCTGTTGATGAGTGCTTTATTAGAGGATAATTTTCATACACCTGGGTGACTAGGGTCTCGAGGTGTAGGCCAAAACGTGGACCCGGGTACCCCTAGAATGCGTTTATATAATATGGATATCAAATGAAGAGAAAAGAGAAAAGAAAGAAGGAGAAGGAGATTGAGAAAGAGATAGAATGAGACGAAGATGGAGATAGATGAAGCGAAAAAGACGGAGGGAGGAGTGAATAAAAGGATTAGGAAAAAGTGAAGACAGGGAGGGGGGAGGGCAGAGTCAGGCGGAAAAAGCTTATTAAAATGTATGCATATTGGCCAAATTTAGGGCAGGACAACGTCTGCCGGGTCTTCTAGTATACATATGTAAATAAGTATACTTCAAAAAATTGTTCATTGCTAGTGAATTACGTCTTTGACTTTTGCATTTTTAACAATATTTGCATTCATAACTGAAAGCAAATATTTTATAACATACTTGTTTGTATGTATGTAATTGTTTTTGTATTTGGCAAATTTTTCTGTGACATTTTCCGCGCACAAAATGCCAAAAATTGCCACATATTGCCTGTGATTGTAGTTTATTGTTGTAATTTATTATAGGTAACAATGCTTGTCAACAGATCACTATTGCCTTTTGTTTATGTGGCTGTGTTTGTTTCACTTAGTTTAGTCTGTGTGTGTAATATACGAAGTATGAGTGTATGTAAAATCAATGCAACAACAGCCTGTCGCACCTAAAGTCATAGCATGACTGACATTTTTCAGCAAAACAGCTGTTGGCATAGTTTAGCTTGAATGTGTTGCAAGTAGGCGTTAAGGCGTGGCAAACTTAGATATTTTAATTGTTTTGCTGCTACGAAAGATATACGATATATTTATTTTGAATATTTTGCATTTCCGCTATTTTTTTTTTTTTTTCAATTAAATGCTATGCAGACATAAGCAAGAAAAAATATGTTGTTGTTGCTACAGCAAAAAGCTTATTGAAGATTTTGTGGAATTTTGATGAAGAGAACAGTATTTTTGTTTATACTGATGCGGTGCTTTGTGTTCGCTTTGTTACTACTTCCAGACTATTACACTACCTTTTGGATCACATCGAAATCATTTTTAAATTGGTTTTGTGCTTTTTTCTTAACTTTTTCGGGGCCATTTTGTACAATCTCAATATTACTACGATATTGTTTTCGGGATCATTTTGAGATAGTTTCAAATAGTTTCCGAGATCTTTTCGATTGCTTTCAAGATAATTTTCGAGATCGGCATAATATCGGTTTTATCTTCGGATAATATCGGAACTCTCTCCGATCATTTTTGGATGTGTTTAGGGAAACATTTCAAAACTATTTCGTAATAATACTGAGACTATAATATTTTTGCAAACTATCTCGGGATTGTTTTCGTAATCTATTCAGAATTATTTAGGCGTTAACGGTGGAATCATTCGGAAATTTGGGACACATTTAGAAAATTAACTCGTTACAGTTTTAGGTTTATCTCCGGAAGTATTTAATCACTACAAGGTTCTTGGCCATTTCAAGATAGACTTGAGGATTGCTCCTTGATAATTTCTGGACTTTTCGTAATTTTTTCGAAAATATTTTAAAATTGTTTTCAAATAATTTTTATATTGATTCGGCACTATTTCTAAACCATTCAAGGATAGTTTCGGGATTTTCTTCAGGTTATATCAGAACTCTCTCTGGTAATTTTCGAGGTTGGTTTGGGAATTATTTCGTTACTATTTCCGGATAATTTCAGAGCTTTTACGAGACAATTTCAGCACTGTTTTCGCGACTACCTCAGGATTGTCTTCAGTATCACTTCACTACTATTAAGGGAGCATTTATGGAATTTTTCGGAAAGCTTTAAGGATAATTTAGAAATTAATTCAGCATGTTTTCGAATTATTTCGGAACCTGGGAGCATTTAAACTGACTTATGGATAGTTTTCTTGATAGTTTCGAGACTCTTTGGAATAATTTCTATGAAAAATCGAAACTCTTTTTAAGATTTTTCGATTGATGCCAATATAATCTAGGGACTATTTTATGATGATTTCGAGATTTTCTTAGAATAATAGTGAAGCAATTGTTTTGGAAATCATTTTGAAACTAATTTGGAAACTTTTCGGGAATATTACGCTAGCAATCGTTTTGAGAAAATTTAAGTCTGTGATTAACTTACAACAACTTATTGAAATAAGATTTCATTGCTTTTAATTTGTTTTTAATGAAACACAATTTAAAATTACTTAGGCAGTTTTGTTTACTTACAATCAAATTAATTGACTTTTCGAGACTATTTCGAGATTAAAAAAAAAAATTTAATTGTTGATCGATTTCATTTATATCCAACTATGTTGATTGCATTCAATTCAGTAACATAGTAAAAACTTATTTAATTTAAGTACGTAATTTTCCTTGATGAATTGAAATATATTTTATGATTATGGAAAATCATTGGTCAAGAAATCTTTTTTGAATTAGAAATCAACTAATCAGCCATTAAAAGTTGGAAAATTATTCTTTTTTTTGACTGATTGCAATCAAAATAATTTTATAATAAGTAAGCGTTTCAAATTTCCGTTCCCCTAATTCATTCTAAACGACTAAATATTGTTATTCTTAAACCTTCAATGATTGTATGGACAATAAATGGATGTAGGGAAAAACTATCAGTGTCATCAAATAAATAAAGATTTCACTTTTACAATGTAAGTAAAAGTAATAAATTTTGATTGCAATGAATGGAGAAATAAATTTGATTGCAATTTCCTACAGCATTGCCAAGGTGCTGATGATGACAAGTTTGTGAAAAATATTCCTTTATATTGCATATTTACTCATAATCAGATACATATGGAACAAGCTTATAGTAAACGAGTTAATTTGCATATACTTCTTAAAGTGTTTAATTTTTATATCTATTTTATTTTCTATTTTTTTTTTTTTTTCATTTTGCAAGAACGAGAAGATCCCAAACTTGTTTACACACAAATCTGTCGTGAATTAATTTTGTTGTTATTTGTAAAAAAGATTACAAGTGACACTTAAATTTATAGAAAAAACACGCACCACCTAACACAGAGTAGCTGAAATGAAATGATAGCTATATTTAGAAACGGGCTGAGTTACTCAGCAACGCTGTCAAAGAACCGGACATATGAATTTATAACTCGCAGGTTTTTTCATTTCTTTTTGTTAGATTACTCGAATTTGCAAGCATTCTTCTTATTTACAAATTGGCTTTTACGTTGATGGCTAAAACGGTTGCCTCTTTAATTTTATGTCTTTACTAAAGCATTAAACGGGTTTTAGTATATATGTATATATGTGCATAGATATTTGTGTGCTACTTTGCGGATTTTATAGGTCTACAGGTCAGCAAGTTAAGCGAATTCGAAAGAAAAAGAGTGTCGACTCTAAAGCCTTTCATTTTCTGGACAGAACCGGTCTAACTTGATGACTAAAAGTAAGTCAAAAATTGCTAGTTTAAATAAGTAAACATAAAATATATCAAACCAGTCACACAGCTTATCTACCGATCTACCACATTTTTGAATTTGAAAAGAAGTACACACACCTTTGCATCTAAAAATATCAATAATTCTCTCATTAAAGGCCCGAACACATAAGAATAACCTATTTGACGATCCCCATATAAACACATGCACGCAACTCATCTGTCAGCGCAAGATGCTGCAGTTGAATGCATGTGTTTGTATGGGGATCGTCAAATAGGTTATTCTTATGTGTTGGGACCTTAATGAAGTACTTATATAGCATAAAATTCTTAAGTGCATTTTTTAACCAGCTGTCTTAAGTCTGCACTAAGTGTTTTACTTTATCATTTACATGGTTCAGTTACCACTAACAGCCAATCAACCGCAGATCTGTATATGTTCGTATATACATACTGTACTTAGCCTCAATGTCAACTGGTTTTACTAATTCAAGCTCTTGTTATACCTTTCATGAACATGAAATGGTATATTAACTTTGGTCCGATGTTTGTAACGTTGAGAAATATAGAAGGTAGACTCACCATTAAGTATACCGAATTGATCAGGGCGACAAACTGAGTTGATATAGCCATGTCCGTCTGTCCGTCCGTCCATCTGTCCGCCCGTCCGTCCGTCTGTCCGTCCGTTCGTCTATCCGTCCGTCTGTCTGTTTGAACGCAAACTAGTCCCTCAAATTTTGAGATATCTCAATGATTTTTGGCACAAAGATGTATTTTTGTATTATATTATATATTTGTCGGATCCGGTAGGATCGGACCACTATAACATATATCTCCCATACAACCGATTGTTCAGATAAAACGATTTTGGTCATTCATGCCGCAATTCAGAAAGTATAAACGTGAAAATCGGTGATACATATTCTAATATATCATAGAAGATATCCTGAAAAAATCACTTTGATCGGCTCTATATATAGTTATATCCCATACAACCGATCGTTCAGATAGAAAGATGTTTAGCCATTTCTACCTTAATTTAGAAAGTATCAACGTGAAACTCGGTGGTATATATTCTAATATATCATAGAAGATTTCATGAAAAATCATTTTAATCGGAGCTTTATATAATATATATCCCATAAAACCGATCGTACAGATAAGGGGTTTTTTGCCATTTTTTTATTTTATATTTATCTTAAAAATCGTTTAGGTATGTACATCTGTTCACTATATATTTCTTATCTTATACATCTGATTATTTGGAGATTACGAACGGGATAAGATTATTGTTCAGCCTCATTCATGAAAGGTAAGAAGTCTTTGGCACAGCCGAAGACAGTCCCATCCTCACTTGTTTTTTGCTTTAAAAACATTCTTTCTCACCTACATAAATTATATAAGAATTTATTCTTTTTGAAAAATCGTTGTAACTGTGAGCACACCTTGACAATTAAGCGCACCCATATACAGCAGCGAAAACGGAATTAGCAGTGGCAATATTTTACAAATTTCGTTAAATAAATTTTTATTTTTAGTTTTGATAATATAGCAAAAACTTTTATGAAACATGTAACTGGAACTATGCAACCAATCCCAAAAAAAGAATAACTTCAAAAATGAACGAACGAATTTCACAAAAGTTTGAAACTTTTTATTTATAGTTTCCAGCACTTTTACGTATTTATTTGACAAATTTTTATAGAAACTGCGACTGCTATTTTCGTAATCGCTGCTGTATGTGATATATATATATATTTATACTTAATTGAACGTACTTGGTGAATTGGCCAAGTATATTCTTAACAATTTTTTTTTTTTTGTACTTATTGTTTTTGTCGGCTTTGGTTTTTTTTATTTAACCAGTTTTAATCGCCGGTACTTAAGTGTATAATGTTAGAACAAAACAAAACTATAAATTTATCTCATATTAATGAAAACAAAGCAAACGCTTAAGAGTGACAAATGAATTAATGGCAGACTGAATTTCGAAACCGACAAGTACTTTTATTGTTGTGTCGGCTATTGGTAAGATATATTTAGATAAAGCGTTTGCGAATTGCCCAAATTTACATACAAAGAGAAGTAATTAATGCGATAATTAGCAGCTGATTCATTAAATGAGGTATTTGTTACGATTTTGTTAAGTGAACAAAAAGTGCTCTAGAAAGGTATCTTTTATAAGGCGTTTTCTCGCCTGAGGTTTTAAATAGAATTGTATCTGTGTTAAATAAGCATAGAATTTTAAGAACTTGAAATTGACAGCTAAGCGAAACCGCTTAAGACTGTATGTCAGGAAATAAGGCTATAAAGTTGGTATAAATAAAATGCATAAATGACTGAGCCGGTAAAGAATTTCGTCTATATAAACATCAGTAATTTGCTGATCTTATATATTCGAGAATTGCTGTTGAGTAAAGCCAAGTCATAAATATTCTAGAAATTTAATGCAATGTGGTACGGTATTATTTATTTAATTCATAACTCGAACTTTTTTTTTGAGAATTCATGAAATTTTCGCCCTTACATAAAAAATATTTACAGAAAAAATCGCAAAATAATTATCTTTTTAATAAGAATGGTTTGAACAGTTGTAAGCTTTTTATCTTTTTGATCTGCGGTTACAGAGAAATTTTTTTCTTAATATTCTCTGAGCTATTGTTTCTAAGTATCATAGAGAAACAAATTATACCCTATTTCTACACTTAGCAAAAAATCCCAGAAAAAGAAAAAAAATTTTATAAAATGGCGATCGAAAATTTATCGTTCAGTTGCAATTTTTTATAGTAGGGTTATCGGTATGTTATCGAAAAGTTAGCCAGTTATTTACTTACAAACTTATTTGGCGCTTAACCGTTGAAACGGTTTTGGGCACTCCAGTATATCGATTATTTATCAAAAAGTTATCGGTTTGTTCAAAAAAAATATCGATTTACTATGGAAGATGTTATCAAAGAGTTATAAATTCATTATCGAAGTGTTTTTATTTTTAAACAAATTGTTACCAATTATTTAACAGCGTGCTGTCGATTTGTTATCGCAAAGTAATCGATTTGTTTTCGATATTTGTTAAGGGAACGTAACTAATTTGTAGTAGGCGTATCACGTATTAGCTATCGAAAATCTATCGATTTCTTATCAAAAAATCGGCGAAAAATCTCGAAATTACAATTTTCAGTTAAAGTTACCTCAGTTGTAGCTGACCAGTACGGTCCCGCCTCACCATGGCTATTTGTATATTTATATACGTTTATTGTCTATCTAAATACATCACACCTAGGTCAAAAAGTAGCTAACTCAGAAAATTTAAAAAATTAAAGTTATGAGTACCAACGGGCTTCCCAATTCAATACCTACCGAATTGTGTACTAGATTTATTAACCCTCTGATAAATTGTGGCGTCTGGCCAGACGAGAAGGCTTTATTTTCAAGAATAACTTTACTACTTACTACACACCCGATCATGAAAAGCTTTAGTGACTTTATAAGTTTAGAGGCGGGCTTTATAATAATTGTGAAAACAATATTTTTTTTTTCTTTTTAATTTATCCTTTTTTTTGTACCAAAGTGGATTAAGTATATCACATTTCAGCGGTGTCGTCTGGCTTAGACGCACATATTTTTAAGCCTATAAGACATCATAGTTCGCATTCATTTCGAAATTTATCAATAAAAATTCAAACATATTTCTGGGTAATCACAGTGTGCGACTAGTTTTCTTCAAAATTCAAATATTTGTGGATAAAGTTCAAAGTGTCAAATTTCGTCTGGCCAGACGACAACGCTAAGATGTGTTGAGTTTATTCAATTCCACAAATCGGCTAGAAAAAGTTTAGTAATATATAAAAATTGTATTGGCGTAAATGGCGAGATATTGAGTTTTTTGCGTTTTCTTAACATCGCGATATTTTGAGATGATCGCTATTTTATTCTAGGTATGCTATATATACAAAGAACTTTTATAACAAAACGTGCATGAAAAATCAATTGCATAGATATTCGAGGAAGCGGTTCTTTAGCATTGATCTTGATCATTTTCACTGACCAAATTTAATATCTAGAAAATGAGGTAAATTTGCATGTTCACAACAAGTGTTTTTTTAGTAGGCAGTTTTTGTCACAGCACACGCTTATTATATCAAACAGTTACATACGAGCTAAAATAACTTGCTTCGCTCTTGACAGTTTTGTCAAAAGATAATATAACGAAGATTATGAACGTCTATGATGATTTCTACTCATTTGGAGGTGGATGTATATCGTTTTTATATCATATATATGTACATATATGGAGACGGCATAAATATGCTATTTCAAAAAATCGGTAACTCGATATATAAGGACCAACCTGTATATGTAATGTGTATACATATGCACGTAAAAAAAATTTTCATACGCTTATGAACCAATAATTGATCTAAAAAATACATCCAAATTCAGTAAAATAACGAAAGTGAAAGTCAAGTGTATTACAAATACGAAAACTCGTTAAAGTTATATAAAGTTGCAGTGCAGCTAATACCCAAAAAATATAGCGCTTGTCTTATGTTAGCGTAAAAAAAAAAAACAACAAAAACAACCTAAAAACCAAAGGAAAGATTACTATGGATGTATGTATGTACATATGTACTTATGTATCCACATTCTTTTCAAAGCGTATATGAAAGTGAAAAAATGTAAATAATGAAACATTAGTCAAATGTGTCTGCCAGTCACTCATACGTATATACGAGTCTAATATGCTTTGCTTTACATCATATTTATTTTCTAGCTTCAAGCTAGCCTTTCACATTTTACTGAATATGTAATATTTTTCGTTTTTTTTTCAAATATCTTGTTTTTTTAATTTTTCTCTGTATGCTTTATTAGCCTGTTCAGCTTTAAAAAACAAAAAACAAAACTTACACTTGACCTTTGTTTCCATCGTAGAAAAACCGTTAGCATACGCAATGCCTGGGCTAACATTGGCTTATGGCTATAAATTGGCTTTATCAGCTTTGCATTTGGTTTTTCATATTTATTTGTATGCCCGTCAAAATGATAAGCATTTTCATTTACCATACACACATTTCTCAATTACCTGATGCGCTGTTGACTTTTATGATATGTGAAAGAAAGATGACGATTTGTCACGATTTAGGCGGCCAAAAATATTTTATTGCCAATATCTTCTTAAAACTGTTTAATAAATGAAAAATTATATTAAAATATAGATATTACACTGTGTAACACTAAAAAATGTCTGCGCAGTGAGGCTATTTTTTTTGTTGTACAGCAACAAGGGTGTATCAAACCCTCTATCTAACCCCCTATCTGCAGCTAAATTTAATGCAGTTGGCAAGCTAATTGCGCCAAGTACCATGTTCAAAACTAATTTTCACTTGGACGGATTTGGAAACATAACAAAACTGGTTTTGAACAGCAAATATATAAAAAAAAAATTTTTTTTTACATCCTAAATAAAATAGGTTCTTTATCAATTTATAACTTTTAAAAATCACAAACACCATTAATAATGTTAGTATTTACCTGAGATATCAGAATCCATCACAACTACTCAATTTAGTTGTCTTAAAACTTAAAATATTCACGTTAAAACATGCGATTTCACATAGGTTAAAAAATAGGTGTCACCCGGTCTCTCAACTTTAAGAACAATGTACAAACAAAAAAATCGCTAGCACAAAAATTTCTTTTTCTAGGTTTCCCCCACTAGCTCAGCTGTATGTATAATTCGGGGATTTCCGCAAAAGAGTCTGACGCTGTCTTGGGGGATTTCCCGTCCCAAACTCGCGATCTTTGACATCGGAGTTGCAAAATTATTCATTTGTTTCATGAAGTGTGTTGTGTTTGGTTGGCGTGAATTGTTAAATTGTCTCTTCAAGATGTAGCTTCATTGTTCGAGATCGTACAAACTAATGCTTTGCTTTTGGCGAATACTGAAGAACTGAAATTAGCTACATCTAAATTTACTGATTTTTATGATGAGGTCTCAGAAACCGAATTAGTTTTGGAGATACCAAGACTGCGAAGACATTTAAAACCCGCTAATGTTACGGTTACTGAATGGGTGTCTCTAGATTTTTTAAAGTTTATTGTAGAATGTGATTTTAAAGAATCTCTTCCTAATCTTATGATAGCGCTGAAATTGTTCATGACGGTTTGCGTGTCCGTAGCTTCATGTGAGAGAAGTTTCAGTAAATTAAAATTAATAAAAAAAACTATTTGCGGGCAACAATGACCGAATCGCGGCTTAGCAATCTTGGTATACTGAGTTTGCAGCTGTCAAAGCTCGAAAGAAGAAGTTTTAATTGTATAACAATTCCTTTTCTGTCTTAGTTATTATTGTGTTTTGTTATTTCTTCAATATTATAAATAACAAATGATCCACGACCTTTATCATATAAAATTTATTGCTTTTTACTTTCGATGGGGTGACACCACCAACTTCTGCACCGGGTGCCACTCAAGGTAGTTACACCATTGGGTATTGCGTTTGATGTTTCCTATAAATTCCTCTTTTTACAGTTTCTAGGTTACCGGGAAACCAATTTTCTGGTTATAACGATCTTCTTGTCATCTAGCGGAATGTTTTCTTCTTTTTTTGCATTTTCTCTGAAATTTAGAGTTTGTAGCTCAATGAGCAACATCCTCATGTCTTTTTTATGTATTTTCAAAAATCTCTAAATTTCTCAATCCCTTTCCTTTCCAGAAGAATTTTTTATCCTGAACATTGAATTGTCATTGGGCTCTATGCAATGTTCAATGATTATATCTTCATGTAAAGATAGTTGAGGAACGCTTTAAAACTATGGCTGTGCGAATTATATTTTTTCCTACACAGAGCTATCTATTTTCAAAAAGGGATCGTAATGAATTAAGCCACTTTATAACGAAATAACAGCCCAGCAAAAATACTCATGTGATTCAGGCGCACAGAATCGGCTCATATGCTTTTGGGGATAAAATCATGTACGAGACTACGAAGAAAACATAAGGATCTATGATACATATAATATATCCGTTAACAATCAATAACAGCCGAAGTTGACTGAGAACGACATGCATTATCACAAATATTGTGCTCTTCATACCTCCGAGGAAATTTTACCCCGAGCTGCTCTTCCAATTTGCGTCGTGCTCCTTCTTAATTTTTCCTACAAACTGGCAGGACGGGAAATACTTGTTTTATCTCGACTCCGAACGGCATCTACAAGGCAGAAAAATTGTTCTTCTAATTGAAAAAACGTATTTCTAAAATGTTAATGTTGCTTTGCCGGGGCGTGAACCCAGGATCTTCGGTGTTGTAGGCGGAGCACGCTACCATCACACCACGGTGGTCGCCGAGATCTATAATCATACAAATTTGCATGGGCTCGTTATCGAAAAGTTTACGACTGGAGAGTTATACATTATTTATCGCAACTTTATAGGTTAGGTTGAACTTGACGGTCAATAAAGTCCTCACATATACTGATTGTTGCCCATGTTGCTACCACAATTTATTTAACGACCAAATGAAAGAACCCCAATCAGGTGCCAGGACTTATGTTATAGAATAACTCAGTCCTCTTGGCAAATACCAGAAGTTTTCTAGGACCTAGCTTAATCGTTTCTTCCTGAAGACAGTATACAGTTAAGTCTTCTCTCTTCAAAGATATATGTAAGCCGCTTTGTGAGTCTAAGCTTGTAGCCTTTGCACATGATCTTAGAAATTTTGCATGCTAGAGCTTTTGTCCACGCCTGCTTGATTTCTCTCAAATAGATTGGGACATTTGCTGTCGATTCAGCGAGTGCTGCGCCCTTAAGCACTCTTCCTCCAAAATTGTTGCTGTTTTCTGCAGGAAAGGCACTGCAGTAATCTGGCAGTCTTTAAAATTTACTTATTTCTAGATCGACATAGTAAACAGCAGACCCGGCCCTTCCATTATTTTGGAATCTTCCGTATACTCGTTTATAGCATGTCCTGCCATTTCTGCACCCTGGCACCAACCAATTTTGGTACGCAGAACTCTCTCGAAGTTCAGGCATGAGACCATATATTCCGTTTGCCCGATATAAGATTGCGCTATACTGATATGGCCGTAAGACCTGCACTCAAGCTGCCCCGAGGCCTTCAGCCTTGTTTACGTCTACAGGCAGGATGTGTAGAATGGCATGCAATGTTGCTGTTGGGTTATTTTTTAAGGCTCCACATATGATATTCATTAATATTCTGCATACCCTGTCAAGTTTTTTTGTTTACGTACTTATTTGTCTGGCTGTACATCAAACAAGGACACCATAGTAAAGTATGAGTTTGACAATTGCCATAAATACTCAATGCGAGAGTTTGGGTTATAGGCTCCACGTGCGTCCTAGCAAACTTTTTAGATATATTCTTAAAACATATCGAGTTTTTATCGAAAAGTTATCAACTTGTAATTGGAGTGTTACCAATTTTTCATCGCCGCGTTGTTGAAAAGTTATCCATTTAATATATATATGTTATCTAAGAGATATTGAATTCGTATCGAATGGTTGTCGATTTAGTATCGAAAAGTTATCGATATTTTTATGTTTCAATGTTTCAAATTGTTTATTAAGAGATCACAAACTAAACATTGTTTGCTAATCTAAAAATATTTGTTAGACATCTTTTTGTCGACTGGTTAATGAACTAAAATAATTTTCGACCAGATTGACTTTTCACGGTATCGAATCAGCAACAAAAAAATTTATGCATTCAACATAAGTTATTTTACTCCCATTTGCGTCATGTTTGGTAGAGCAATGAACAAAAATGCCAGCAGCATAAAAGTAGTGCATAAATGCAGAGCTGTAAGGCATAATATATAAGTATGTTTATTTATATGTATGAAGTTACATATACGTCACATTTGATTCGTTGTTTTGATTACTTGAGTAGCTTTTATAACTCAACTATGACTATCTGCACAACTTCGATTGCATAGCTGCACGTGTGCTTATAATGAAAATTTAAAAAAGTCAGCATTCACAAAATTTTCAAATCTATTTTATCTTATTTTATTAAAAGCGTTTAAATTTTGAGTCACTCATATGAAGTTATGCAAATGCAAAATAAATTTAGTTACGCGATTTTCAGCGCTATAACTTGAGCTCTTTCTGCAAGAGCAGTTTTTGTTGTTGTATACGTGCTGGGTTAAAAAAGTGACTCGTTGCTAAACAGCATTAAAAAACTGTTTAAAAATACTTGCTATTTTCTCTTATTAGTCTTTTGGCTGCTTTCTCCTTAAAGCTGGATTATAAGTTGATTTACTCTTGTTTAAAACTGTTGCAATTTCATATTACGAAAGTGAATATATCTCACAGATATTATGACGTTAATAAACTCAAATTCACACTTTTATGCAAAATTTATTGCATATTTTACTTACAATCTAAATTAACTTAATACTATTGACAGATGACTTAAGCCGCTGCAATGTAAAAGAGTTTACTTATAATACGAAAGTTTTCAAAATCATAATTGTCTAAGCTTTGGTGATTCGACGGGCGAATAGTTTTTTTTTGTGTATTATTTTATTTATAGAGAGGTCGCTATGCGCCTGTTACACCTTGTATGTATCCATTGGGGGCTAGCACTGGGGGCTCCAAGGTATTGGCTGCGGGTTGAGCAACCTTGTTTTGCTTTGAAAAATCCCGCTTTGGGATAAAAAATTTAAACAATGTCTTTGGAATATTTCACTAACCAGTTGAGCACACTCAGTGGCTAATGAAACAAACGAACGAAAAATGTTCATAGCTTAACTCACTTAAAGAATAATAAAAAATGTTTATAATTATTTGAGCGAATTAATTATTATATTAGAAAAAGATCACAGGTAAAGATCGTAGTTAAAAATATTTTTCCGGTTTATAATACGGTATGCTCCCGAACTTGCACCTCATAAGTCTAAACCGACTGGAATAGGGTGAGTGGCAGCTAAGCTACCCGAGAAGGAGAGCTTCAAGCTGGACTACATGCAGGCCGCTTGCGATACCAAATAAGAGAATGCAGCACAGCGATTACGTACTTTCAAACGTGACTGATTTTAACCCTGGATAAATCAACCAGTATTAAAGTTCCGACAAAAGCAGTCAATCATAAAGGCTCTCCATGATCTTACCAGAAAGTTGAGAGCTTGCACAAGGACTCTCATTGTGCAGTGACCGAACAGAACCCCAATCATTAAAGATAAGTATGAAGATTTTGACAGACTTCCTGTCTCTCGCCCCTGCGAGATAATACCACAGTTCCCGTTTAATTCTTAATCATTTTTCCAGAATATAACTACGTGCAGGTACTCATGTTACTACAAACTTAATATATTTAAAAGCAATCGCAACATATGAACGTAGATGGCACCAAAGAGTGGGCCAGGGTTTTAATTGCGCGTTTTCTCTCCCTAAAAAATGTTAAGTTCTCAACCTGTAGTAACACGCATTCATCGTATACCTTAAACCATGGCAAAATACATTGAAGACGCTACAGTAATCGAGCGGCTTAAGGTTATGGCTCACATTCAACTGATGCCAGGAAACCCCGATGGAGGTTTACGTAATCGCTGGATTAGGCTACTGTCACAATTGAGTATATCACCTCATTCGATAATGGAAAGAATGAATGTTTTAGCATGGACTGGAGGCAATTAGCGACACAAAATAAACTGTTCTCTCTGAGATAATATCTAAGCTGTTAAGAATATTGGATTTTTGGGGAGCCAGAAAGTCAAAGAACCCCTCTCCCATGTCACGAAACTTTTCTCATTATCCACCGAATGTTTGTACATCAGCGTAGGCATTGTTCCATTATGGACACAAAAAAAAATACTTGGCGCGATAGACCACGAGTAAATTAAGGGCGAGCTTAGTGGTACGGGACCGACATATTTTATGGTGACACTGAATTGCATCTTCTAAGCAATTAAATTTTCACAGAGTACCTATGTACATATAAATTTCAAAAATACACTCTAAGTATCATGTTCCAGCTATAAAAGGCAACAGAAGTTTTCGTAGCCCGACCGAATATTTTGAGTTTGCAAGATAATCATTTGTCCAGTATAATTTCTAGAAATTCAACCCTGTTCAAAAACATGACTCGACCCACCACGACATAGTGTCCATACAGGTAGTCTTTAGCTGCAAGGCTCACTAGAAGCTCTTTTATATTAACTATCCCAAAGTAGTAGATTGTGCTGCCACTTAGTTCCGCTAAGCCAAACAGGGTTCTGTTGATATCCCCAGGTAGGATATTCTACATCTTGAAAAGCACAAAAGGCAAAGTCTTGGAAGTTACGTGTCAGCTGGCCAGGCTTTTGCCTTTGGCCTATTGCAAAGCGAATATCAATCTCCGAGTGATCGTGTACAGAACGACTATATCTATTAGGTGTTCCAACTAATCTTGCTATCTTGATAACGACTTGATATGACCACGTCGAATTTTCTAGAATTTTTCGACCACTGTCGCAGGAACCCTATCTGTTAAAGAGATTATTTTATAAAATATGTTTACACTAAACCAAGACTTAAATTTTATGTGTTAAAAATATTTAAAATCTCATGTTACTCAATTAAGGCGGATATACTAGTATTGATACATAGATGTCCAAAAATTGTCAAAGGTACAAACACCACTATAAAATTTTATATCAGAACTTTTAAGCCCAGATAATTAATTGATCAGACTGGGATTCCACCCAAAACACAGCCTAAAAAGCACTATATCAAAATTAATTTTTTGTATCTCCTTAATTGATTTTTTTTTTTTTTTTTTTTTTGTGAAGGTAGGCATATGTGACCCGGCCTATTAAGAGGTGGCTTATGACTCAAAAAAGAAATTGCGAGAAACAGCTGTTAAAGATAAACAATGCATTTCTTCAGGACGTATATACTCTTCAGTCATAAGCCACCTTTTCATAGGCCGGGTCACATATAATTCTTTTATACAAAAACTTCTAGTAACTTAATTTGCCCAAAACCATTAACAATACGCAGAGTGCTCGGTTTCCATGTTCGACTTCTTCTTCCAAAACGCGAGCCTGAATTTTCGTCTTGGTACATACAATCTTCAAGCAAACCTTTTCAAAACCAGCTCCCTTACTCCATTGCTGTATGTTCTGCATTCGAAGTATCTCAGGACTTAGAACTGCAAGTTTTAAATTTTAGTTGTACATTGGATCCATTTTATTTACAATACACTCTGTATATAAAAACTTATGTACATATATAAAAATTTGAGAAATTCATATCAAAACTGGAGTTACCACCATATTTATCATGCGTTTATTTCTTTTAAAATGTGTTTTAACGGTATCTTAAAGTTCTGCACTTCATTTTGAAGTAGAAAATGTGTCCCATTATTTAGTTTTTGCTCTTATATTTAAAAAAAAACTCACAAAAGTTCGTTATTCCCTCTGGTCACACACAGTACACAAAACACAATTCCTTAATAAAAGAACTTATTAAAATTTTATTGTTTATCAAATTGTTTCGCTTTTCCATTTTAAAAATATTTGGAAATTTTTTCAATTTCAGTTCATCACTTATTTAAATTTAAAAAAATATATATTTTTTTTTGTACATACCGGCTCCAAAAAGTGCAACAAACACGATCATATATTTATTCATTTTATTTATTTAGTTTATATTTCACTTGTTTAACCAAAAAATGCAGCGCGTATGCGTTATTTATTTTTTATAATCCGTTAAATAAATAAAATTGTATTTCCTTTTTCGCTTTATTTTCTTTCAAACGCAAAATTGCTGGAATGCGCTTCGTTTACTATAACAAAAATCGCCTTTTGTATTGTGCACAACGTCTGACAGCTAACCACTTGAAACGACTATGTGTGGTACGTTGACGTATATTCGCTTTTTATACCAGGCCATTTGTAGCATGCGCACGCGTACGGCTGCGCACCAGCGAACTCTTCGTCTGCGCCCGCTTTAAGCTCGTGATTTTAGTTGTACAACCGGCCGTAGCGAACGCCTCTTCGGCCTCCTTAACCAAAGCCATAACTAAAGCTTAGCACAAGAGCCAGCCACTGCCAGCTAATGTATGTACATATATATGTAAGAGTTACGAAGTTGTTGACGAAAATGTCAGCTGCCAATGCCGCTTCAACGATTTTCGTGTGCTGGTATGATGACGACGTTGTCGCCAACAGCGTTTATCGTGAGCAACAGCGTCGACTTTAACGTTGAAGCCTCTGTCGCCAATACTGAAGCAGTCTATATTTGCGCAGAATACTTAAAGACTTGAAGTAATCATATAAAATTTGTGATTACTGTCAAATTATTGTGTGTTGACTTTCGCGTTTGCGCTCTTTGCCAACATGAGAGTGCAGCGCTGTAACGTAAAGGCGCGCATGGAAAATTAAAGAAAAACAGTCAAAATGAAAAGCATGAAATCATACGTAGTTATTAAGTAGTGAGCGCGAATTTTCTGGTAAAACTGAGTTTAGCTTAGTTTGCCGCCAACATAAAATGCTAGCTAGTATTTGGTAGTTTTGTAGCAAATCGTTTTAGCTGTTGCAGTTGTAGTTTTGCTGTTTCACACTTCCAATATAATATTTTCTTATTCCATCCTGTCTTCCAGTATGTAGTTCAACAAGCTATTGTACGCAAGTGCTTATTGTTGGCTACAATTGCAAGTATTTGCTATTCGCTTTTAATGTCTACATTCGCATAAAGTACTCAAGTTGAAACCAAGAAACTATATGTAATTACGTTGTTTGCGCGCTAGGTTTTTGATTTTTTTTTAGCATACATGCCATATTGCATATTGTAGAAGTGACGCATGCGCACAACTGTGTTGCTGACTAGCCGGCTATTTGCACATTCATAATTACTTACACACGTCCAAATGTGAGTAATTGAATATTGTGCACACTCGCCACGTTTGCTGACGAAGGTGGTGTTTACATAAATGGCTTTGACTGGACTGCATTCTTTGTTGTTCTTTAATTTACATTTTTTGTTTTTTTATCATTGCAATTCTTTTATGGCTAGCCCTCCGTCTTCATAAGGCAGAGTAATTAATAATTAAGCACATTGCTTGTGCTACATGCCATAAAATACTTACCAGTTAATTAGTATTCCATACATATGGATAAGCACAACTTCCATGCTGACATAAAATTCTCTTAAGCTTTCAGCTTAGAACAACTTCTACCAAAACAGTCGTTTTAAGTCACAAATTACTTTCTAATTTGCGATTAAGTTGGTTTGACTGACTGCTATCAGTCGGACCAAGTTATGAGCTCCAATCTTTTATACAATAAGATTGATAGAGCCTTATAACCGATTGTTAGAAGTCTGATTTTGCTGTAGGTTAGCCAGAGAACAATATTCATACATACGCTGGTCTGGCCTTACTCCACATAGCTGTCATCACAAGCGCTTGTCTTGTATGAATCGTTCACCTAGCCATGTAAGTGGTATGTTCGCTTGACAAACTGAAGGTTTTGGGTGCAATCCCCGCAAAGGTAACATAAAAACGCGATGGAAACGTTTTTAAGGCCTCCTGCTCTTTAAAGTTTTTCGGCAAAATTATAGAATTTTTAGCTCAGAGTCGGCTAAAACTTTCTGCCATTTTTCTAGAAATCACGTAGTGTGAAAGAGAAGCTAAACCTCTCCTCAGAGGTATTTTGCGCCACTTTTTACTGAAAATGTATCTTTAAAAAGACACAAAAGTATTCCCTTCATAATATAAGTACTTCTTATTCTTCTTGTTCCAGTAAAAATACTCCCTGAAGGTTGGTGGTCCTTTGCCGTTGTTGGTGGAGTTTTGCCTACATCGGGCATCTGATATATTCCGGTAATAAGCTCCATCAAGCTACTAGCACGACCAACTCAGGTACGTTCTTGTAACATGCTCCATCAAGTTATTAGCACGACCATCTTCGAAACGATTTAATATGACCCTGATGTACCTTCTAGGGCATCCCGCTCCTATACCCCGAGTTTTCGTCAGAGCCCCGCCCGCTAAATATGCGTATGACACATTCATATTTGTTACAAGATTCGTGTAGGTTATGTGGACAATAAAACTGGGAAAGCTGCGAACCTATAAAGCTTTGTATTCCATTTTACAACTCGTTGAATTTCAATCCTCTTGGCCTTCTCTTATGATTTTGCCATTAGCCAGTAGCATAAACAATTTATTTTCTTGGTTGAGCTGCGAATCATCGTGTCTTAGATGCTACTTATTCCCAAACCATAAAATCCTGTTGTTTTTTATTGGTAGTTGGCATGGGCAAAAGAGGGGGGGGGGGGGGGGGGGGGGTTGGCGGAGCTATGGGGGCTAAAGCCCCCTCTGTTCGAACTACATTTCTAATAATAAAAATACGTTAAGTAAGCAATAATTACTTTGTTCCGCCAAATATAAGAAAAAACTTAACGCCGGCACACAAAAAAATTCTTTAGTGGCGTTTTATGCAAAAGATTTCCTTACCTTTCTACCTAATCGATTAATGTTTTATTATCAGCTGATTACCAAGCTTCCACATCATCATAACGAAAAAAATAAAATAAAATTTCGATGTCATTTGATACGCACATTACAAATTTCACAATCCGAGTTGCCCAAATATATTTGGAGCCAAAAAAGAGCAAACATTTAAAAGAGGACCAAAAAAAGGGCTAGGGGCTAAACCCGAGATATAGAGCTACAATTTACTACCCTTTCCTGGACTACATGATTTCTTCATTGACGTCAAGGTTTAAAGGTTAATTTTTTAAAATACTCCCTCTGGAGGGGCTGATTCCAGCATATTCTGCAGGAGTAACGATGGAAGAAATTGTACTTGCTGCTAAAGTTTATAAAGAAAGTCTCACCAGTCACAATGAGACAGTGCTGAAAAATGAGATTTTACTACTGATGCCCTGAAAATCATTAAATCAGCACACTTGTCATCATTTTTTCCAAACTTGACGACACTGTTGCAAATATTTGCGACTATCCCCGTAACACCAGCGACCGCAGAGCGTTCTTTTTCTGTTCTAAAGCGCTTGAAGACTTATTTGAGAGTCAACATGTCTGAAAATCGACTGACTGGTCTGGCACTACGGAACGTCCACAAAGAAATAGAAACGGACATTGAAGAAATAACCGATCTTTTCTGTAAATCAAAGCCCCGACGACTCGAATCTTTGGATTGGTCGATAGAAGATTGAACCTGCAATAAGTGGGTTTGAAAGAAAGGTTTTTATGACTATTTTTATATGGTTGTTATATCATTATCTCTAGTGTGCTGAATAAAAGAAGAACTTTATTTCAGAAAATATTGCTTGTACTCTATTAGTAAGTTATTTAATTTTTTTAATTTTGAAAATCCTCGTTTTGTCTTGTCATTTTATATTCTGTATACAGTTATTTAACACATCATGGAAAACAAAAACAAAATTTGAAAGTGAAAAAATTTCCCTACGTTTTGTCCTTAGCTCACCGTCAAACTGGTTCTTAATAGCTACCAAGGTGCTATTAGGGTAAAAGTCGGCGAAAGTTGGGAGCTGATTAAGCTGCATTCGAAGTAATTGCAATATATTTCACTTTTGCTCGGACTTCTGCTCGCGATTTTTCCTTTACACCAATGATTGCGGAAATATGTGAGTTATAAAATATTATCTACCCTCATTGCATTCGGCCACTCATCATCAACTTAATTTTAATTAACATTAGTTTTCTGGGATTGCTGCAGCGGATTTTCTGCAATGGCGGTACATAGTGCGGAAGAAATGTAGTAACATCAGTTGATTTTTAAGCGTATTATCAACGGAAATTTTGCTTGTGTACCTGCTCCTGCTTTCTTCGCTGCACAGAGGAGCGTGTGTCGATTAAGGACAAAATTACCCACACCTACAACTATTTGTTCATAAAATATACATCGATATGAGGTAGAATAAAAATTGGCTATATAAACAAAGGCAAATTAACATCAAAAATTAATAAAAAAAAAAAAAGTATTTTCATTTAAAAAAAAGTTTTTCTTAACGGGACCGCCCCTCGTAAATGATTTGGAAAACACTCCGAGTGAATTTCTGCCATTAAAATCTGCTCCGTGAAAACTTGTCTGCCCTGCTGTTCGGAGTCGGCATAAAACATGTAGGTCTCCGACTTGTAGGGCAAATTAAAAGAAGCACGATGCGAATTGGAAGAAAAGCTATGCCTAAAATCTCTTCGGATATCATCGCGCCTTGTATTTATTTATTTTAGAAGTATGCCGTAAGGCAATGGCGGCCGCCGTCGACTTTGTGGTAGCGTGCTCCGTCTACCACGCCGAGAGTTCTGGGTTCAACTTCTGGGCAAAGATAAAAAATTTAGAATAAGTTTTTTCAAATAGAAAAAAGTTTTTCTTAACAGGACTGCCCCTCGGAAGTGGTTTGGCAAACACTCCGAGTGTATTTCTGCCATGAAAAGCTTCTCAGTGAAAATTCATCTGCTTTGAAGATGCCGTTTGGAATTGGCATGAAAAATGTAGGTACCATCCCGCCAATTTGTAGGGAAAGTTAAAAGAAGCACGGCGCAAATTCGATGAAAAGCTCGGCCTAAATCTTCTCGGAGGTACATCGCGCCAAGTATTTTTTTTTTTTTTTAATAACTTGAAAACAAGTTTAATGAACAAAGTATTCCCCATTTCTGACAGTGTAACATATTGATGGTCAGCAACTATTCAACCAGAAGCTAACCTGTCAATACTCATACACTTTATATACAAAGTATCGCAATTGCGCTGTGAACGAATTTATTCTTAAATTAATTTAACCAATTAATCAACTTTTTATTTCAAAGAAGCAAGCTTTTAGCTATAATTATGTACTCTTATTAATGTAGTGAATGTCTGTCTTTATGCATTTATTTATTTTTTCTTTTTTCTTTCGCACATTTTTACCCGCAAAAACTCAATACAAGTAACGCCAACTTAAAAATCTCTGGGACAACAAGTAACCTTTACTTATTAGCTAGACGTTGACTGGCTGGCTTGACCGACTGCCCTGGCTAGTAGACTATATACACCAGTTAGTGGTTACGTATACTTCTATGTGCGCATATTGGTCTGGACCACTCACTGCCTTGTTATACATACGTACCTGTGTACATACATACATATAAAGCTATGCTGCGCCATTTAATGCATGCGAAATGTAAAGAAATCAAAAGTAACCTACACCACGTATTTACTGCGATAGTAAAATAATTTTTTTTTTATACCTAGCTGTACTTGTACATAGGGTATTATAACTTTGATTGGATAACGGTTGGTTGTATAGGTACAAAGGAATCGAGATAGTATAGTGTTAACTACTTTGTACTCTTTACTTTAATTTTTAAAATAATTTTAATTGAGTTTTCGTGTTAACTTAAAATTTTGAATAACTTCAAAAAAAAGAAAATTCTAATTAGTTGGAAAATATCTAAACTCAAAAATAAACAAAAATAATATTTTATATATAGTGTTAACTACTTTGTACTCTTTACTTTAATTTTTAAAATAATTTTAATTGAGTTTTCGTGTTAACTTAAAATTTTGAATAACTTCAAAAAAAAGAAAATTCTAATTAGTTTGAAAATATCTAAACTCAAAAACAAACAAAAATAAATTTTTATACTTAAAATCAAAATAAAAGATTTTTTTAAAATATCAACTTGAATGTTGATATATTGAACTTAAAATTTTGAATAACTTCAAAAAAAAGAAAATTCTAATTAGTTGGAAAATATCTAAACTCAAAAATAAACAAAAATAATATTTTATACTTCAAATAAATAACATAATATTTTTAAAAAATAAATATTTAAATATTTGGTTAACCACCAAAGATAGATATAGACTTTCATATATTAAAATCATCCGTATTCGTTTAGCAAAATTTTACTATGCCATGTACGTCCATTTGTTCATCCGTTAAGACGATAACTTGAGCAAATATTGAGATATCTTCACTTAGTTCGGTGAACGGACTAATCTCGGCCCAGAATAGATTCGTATTGAGATGAGCGAAATCGCACGATAACACGCCTACTTTTCGATATGTATAATTTATAAAAATGTAAAAATGAGATAATTCAGAAACGAATAGCGCTAAGCTAATTAAATTTGGTAGATGGTGACGCAAAACACAAATTTAAAAAAATTCTGGAATATGGGCATGGCGCCACCCACATTTAGAAGAAGAAAATTTTAAAGTTTAACAAGCCGTAAATCAAAAGCCGTTAAGGATATTACATTGAAATTTTGGCATAGACACTATCCTAGCCAAATTATATAGACTGAGTGAAGATAATTAAAATCGGTTTAAGACCACGTCCACTTTTCCTAAAGGTACCTATAAACTTATGATATTTAACTAAATTTGACTCATATTCTACCGCAGTACTGGTATGGTTGAGCTAAGAACCAAACTTAAACAAATTTTTGAAAATAGGCGTGACGTGCCCCTTTTTTTGTTACTCTTTCCAAATTACTTTTAATTTAATGCGTCAAACAAAAATATCCCATTCCCGAACGAAATTTGGCATAAATCTTTTTTTTACAGCAACAACTGTTTAACTGCAAAGCAAACAACGTTGCTAGTGCACAGCTGGGTATATAATGTTCGGTTTCACTCCCACTTAGTTACTTAGTTCTTACTTGTTTGTTAGTATTTTTTTATGTTTATGTTGTTGTTGCTACATTTTTTACCTATGCATGTGAACAGCAATTATATACATGCATACGTACATATGTAATGTAACGGATGAAACTGCCTGCCTACTCTGCGCCATACCCATGCTCATCTAGCCAGATATAAATAGGTAGGTATAAAGTCGATTTATAAGTCAACCAACGGATAATATAGTATTATAGTGAACTGTAATGAACCGTAATATGATTCAAGGCTTTGGAATTCAGGAAGAGTATTATATTACAATAATAACGTAAAGCAATATCCATGACAATAGCAAAGGCAAAGCAAAAGTTTCTTATAAAAATAGATTGGCGAAAATGCTCTCGTCTGTTGATCGCAGTCAAGGCAGCTAAATTACATGAGTATATGTGTATGTTTAATATTATAGGTGAAAACTGATAAAAAATATATGTATATACACAATAACATAAGTGCATTAGTCATTTACCTATTTTAATGCACATATCTGCAGCGCAATTGCCATAAAGCAAATTCAAATAGAGAGTGTCATGAGGGCCGGGAGACAAATAAGCACAGATAGATAATCGGCTGAGCAATTTTTATAGATTTTTGGAATCAAGTTTGAAGTGGCTTTGGGTTAAAGGAGTGAATGAATAAGTGGTATTTTTATACTCAGTTGAGCAGAGCTCACAGTTTATATTAAGTTTGATTGGATAACGAACGGTTGGTTGTACATATATAAAGGAACCGATATAGATATAGACTTCCATATATCAAAATAATCAGGATCGAAAAAAAATTTGATTGAGCCATGTCCGTCCGTCCGTCCGTCCGTCCGTTAACACGATAACTTGAGTAAATTTTGAGGTATCTTGATGAAATTTGGTATGTAGGTTCCCGAGCACTCATCTCAGATCGCTATTTAAAATGAACGATATCAGACTATAACCACGCCCACTTTTTCGATATCGAAAATTTCGAAAAACCGAAAAAGTGCGATAATTCGTTACAAAAGACAGATAAAGCGACGAAACTTGGTAGATAAGTTGAACTTATGACGCAGAATAGAAAATTAGTAAAATTTTGGACAATGGGCGTGGTACCGCGCACTTTTAAAAGAAGGTAATTTAAAATTTTGCAAGCTGTAATTTGGCAGTCGTTGAAGATATCATGATGAAATTTGGCAGGAACGTTACTCCTATTACTATATATACGCTCAAATAAAAACTAGCAAAATCGGAGAAGGACCCCGCCCACTTAAAAAAAAAAAATTTTTTTTAAGTAAAATTTTAACAAAAAATTTAATAACTTTACACTATATAAGTAAATTATGTCAACATTCAACTCCAGTAATGATATGGTGCAACAAAATACAAAAATAAAAGAAAATTTCAAAATGGGCGTGGCTCCGCCCTTTTCATTTAACTTGTCTAGGATACTTTTAACGCCATAAGTCGAACAAAAATTAACCAATCCTTTTGAAATTTGGTAGGGGCATAGATTTTATTACGCTAACTGTTTTCTGCAAAAATCGGCGAAATCGGTTGATGCCACGCCCAGTTTTTATACACAGTCGTCCGCCTGTCCTTCCGCATGGCCGTTAACACGATAACTTGAGCAAAAATCGACATATCTTTAATGAACTTAGTTCACGTACTTATCTGAACTCAATTTATCTTGGTATGAAATGAAAAATATGCCATAATTATATACCAAATACGAAAAAAGGGATGAAACATGGTAAGGTAATTGGATTGTTTTATTGACGCGAAATATAACTTTAGAAAAAACTTTATAAAATGGTTGTGACACCTACCATATTAAGTAGAAGAAAATGAAAAAGTTCTGCAGGGCGAAATAAAAAACACTTAAAATCTTGGCAGGTATTACATATATAAATAAATTAGCGGTATCCAACAGATGATGTTCTGGGTCACCATGGTCTACATTTTGGTCGATATCTGGAAAACGCCTTCACATATACAACTACCACCACTCCCTTTTAAAACTCTCATTAATACCTTTAATTTGATACCCATATCGTACAAACTCATTCCAAAGTCACCCCTGTTCCACCTTTATGGCGATATCTCGAAAAGCCGTCCACCTATAGAACAAGCCCCACGCCCTTTTAAAATACTCATTAACACCTTTCATTTGATACCCATATCGTACATATTCTAAAGTCACCCCTGGTCCACCTTTATGGCGATATCTCGAAAAGGCGAACACCTGTAGAACGAAGGCCCACTCCCTTTTAAAAATATTCATTGACACCTTTCATTTGATACCTATATTGCACAAACGAATTCTAGAGTCACCACTGGCCCACCTTTATGGCGATATCTCGAAACGGCGTCCACCTATGGAAATAAGGATTACTCCCTTTTAAAATACTCATTAACACCTTTCCTTTGACACCCATATTGTACAAACAAATTCTAGGGTCACCCCTGGTTCACCTTTATGGCGATATCTCGAAACGGCGTCCACCTATGGAACTGAGGATTACTCCCTTTTAAAATACTAATTAACACCTTTCATTTGATACCCATATCATACAAACGCATTCTAGAGTCAACCCTGATTCACCTTTATGGCTATATCCCTAAATGGCGTCCACCTATAGAACTATGGCCCACTCCCTCATAAAATACTCTTTAATGCCATTCATTTGATACACATGTCATACAAACACATTCCAGGGTTTCCCTCGGTTCATTTTCCTACATGGTTATTTTCCCTTATATTGTCTCCAAAGCTCTCAACTGAGTATGTAATGTTCGGTTACACCCAAACTTAACCTTCCTTACTTGTTTGGTTTATTCTCTTTTTTTTAAATAAAGAAAAGAAAGAAAAAAGTGTTTGCCATTAGATTGATTTTCGCCCTTTTCCCTTGGATGAACATATGTAGGTTTGTACGTATATGTTTCCCTGGTCGTTCTACTTGCAATAAAACTTGATTTTACCGGTTTACTGACTTCTGTTGTAACCGTTAGGTACATATGTTAGGTGTTTATGATTTGTGTAGCATGTTTGCCCACAAAGATTATGTGATAGATATTTTATATATGTACAGTGAAATTCCTTATAACCGGACACTCACCGTCGCAGTGTTTTTGTCCGGCTATGGAAAATGTCCGCTTATAAAGGATGAAGTCACAAAATATATACCACACATATAAATTGTATTGTACATAGTTTATTTAAGAAATTTTTGGAATTAAAGAATATTTGCATAGTTTAGTATTACATATAAATACATATCCATATATCGATTAAGTACATTGTACAAGTCTTTACATTTCAATAAGTTTGATTGAAAAATTGGGTAATGCTTGATTGCTTGAACTGTGATTGCTTTGCACTTTTTTTTAAAGTGACTCGATATTTTTAATGTGCTGAAAAGATACATAGCAATTTTTTCTTGCTTCAAGCGCGCAAAAAGTTTTAAATCCTCATCATTTATCTTCTGAATCACTTATTTCCATAGTATCAGCTTGTTGGTCAAATTTAATTTCTATATTGTTGACCTCAGTGAAAACATTTTGATCCATTTGGAGAAAACCTTCCAAATCATTTGCCAAATCTAGTCCTTCCTGAAGACTAGCATAGATTGCCAGTGGAATGTCATTTTCGGGATCAAAATCTGGAAGATCCTTATAAGTTTCCAAAAATCCTGCGTTACGGAAGCAATTTCGGATACAGTTGTGGCTTCCACTTTATCCCAAGATGCTTTGATGAAATATACAGCTTCTATACATTATTCGATTTTGAAAGGTCTGAGGCTGATCTTGTATTGTTAATTTTAGATAGCAAGTGTTTTAAAACTAAGCTTCTATACACAGTTTTAAAATTTTGGATTATACCCTGATCAAGGGGTTGGCTTACTGCCGTTGTATTTGGCGGCAAGAAAATAATTTTTATGTTGGTTAAGTTTAATTCCTTTGGATGAGAAGCCGCATTATCTAAATAAAAAATAATTTTTCGATTCTGGGCTTTCATCCTTCGATTGAACTGCTGCAGCGGTTCACTCATTATTTCTCGAGTCGTCCATGCTTTTTATTAGACTTCCAATCCACTGGCAGTTTTGCGATTGGAACATGCTTAAAAGATCGAGGATGGGCTGCTTTATCTATAACCAAAAGCAGCTCCTTATCTCCAGCCATGTTAGAACAGAACAAAATTTTGAGTCTTTCCTTTGATAGTTTACCGCCCACGCATTTTTCGGATTAAAAGCGAGGGTTTTTTCAGGTAGGGCGCGAAAGAAAAGCGCACTTTCGTCTGCGTTGTAAATGTCTATAGGCTTGTAACCGGTCAACAGAGATGGCAATTTTGTCCTAAACTGTTCAACACCATTCTGGCTTACATCTGCAGCTTCACCAGATACGCATTTGAAAGCAGCATTACTCCTTATTCGCCATTTGTTTAACCATCCATCTGAAGCATTAAAATTAGGTACACCCAGTTTGCCTGCAATTTCCATTGCCTTTGCTTTCAAAATGGGACCAGAAATTGGAATGTTTTGACTTCTAGCCTTAGCGAACCAACTAAAATACATCTTGTCTCTTTCAGAGCCGCCTTCGTTAAGAAAACTTTGCTTTTGTTGTACATTAAGACTCCCAGACTTCCATTTAGAAAGACTTTTTTCTTTATTTTTATTGACTTCAGTAGCTTGTTTTTGCAAATATTGAACCTTTCAAAGCAAAATAAACGTATACCTACTACCATTAAATTTTTGGGACACTATACTTTACCTTTTACAAAGCTTTTATTGTGATATTTTTGAATTTTGTCCGTTTATGAGGAAATTTTTTTATGAAACTTGTTTGAAATGCTTTGTCCGCGTCCGTTTATTAGGATGATATTTGTATAAAAAAATGAATGAAAAACCTGTGTGACCAAAATTTGTCCCTCTATTGGAGCTGTCCGGTTATAAGGACTGTCCGTAATGGGGAATCTTACTGTATATGTGTGTTAGCAAATCACTGATAAAAATCAAAAATTAAGTAAAGTTAAATTTGGGTGATTTTTGTGGATGCACAAATCATAAAAGACATATATCACGCAATTTTTCAAATGCAAATGTGAATGTTGTAATGCATTTGAAAATAATCAACTAATATTTATAGTGGGTATCACATAAAAGAAATTAATTTACTATGTTAAATATCAATCCGATTAATTAATCACTTTTACTTAAAACCCAAATTATAGTAACAAAATATTGCTTTTACCTAACAACCGCATATATATATGAGAGGTCGGCGATTAAAAGTGTATTTATTTTAAAAGTGAATAAAAGCAAAACTTATAACAATATCTGTAAAAGGGCGGTTAAAAAAATAAAACGGCAGTAACAGCAGAACTTTGACTGATTTTTTCCTTAAACATGGATCTATCATCTTTTTCCATAAGGAGCAGATATACAAGATCAATAAATTCGGAACAATTTCAGGATCACATCGGTCCTCTTTTAAGTACTATTGCGGAAAAACTTCAAATATTTAGAGTCCGATTGGGAACAGGACCATTTAAAAGGTCATAAAGCAATCCCAAATCTGTCTTGAAATGGTTCTTAATTGATTCCAAAACAGTCTCGAAATGATTTGAAGTGATCCTGTACTGTCTCGAAACGGTTTCGAAGTCATTTTGAAATTATCCTGAAATTCTACCTGTAGACCTGGTAGCAAAAAAGCAACTGTAAGCAGGCTCAATACATCGGGGCAGCTTGAGTGCTGACCATACAGTCATAGTAGTATAGCGTCATAACTCACAGGACGAACAGACTACCTGATACCCTATCTGCGCTTCGAGGGGAATCTTATGGCTACAATAGAGGTGGATGGTTGGCGCAGGAGTGCTCAAATGGCGGACGATGCATTTGTACGCAGATTGTTCCAAAGTAGTGGAAAGAGTACGGTCTGTGGTATACTGTTCTGATCCGGAAATAAACAGATCCTACAAGCTGCCAGATTACTGTAGCGTTTTCCAAGTGGAAATACTAGTCGTAACCAAAGCAGTAGAAACACTGGAAGAGAATAGCTTAAACTGCAACCGTGTTCACTTTTATGTTGACAGTCAAACAGTCAAACATCTAAATGGGTTTGAGTGTAAGCAGTCTTTGGATAGAATCGGGACAGCGAGAAACGTCAATCTATATTGGGTCCCAGGTCATATGGGAGTAGATGGGAATGAAAAAGCAGATGAACTAGTTAAAAAGGGTGCATCCCTTGAAGCATGCTCCGTAGACGTCCCAATTAGATTGAGCGAGTTTAAGAGAAGGCCAAAGGTGCACATGACCGAACAAGCGGGAAAGGCGTGGGTTCAAGCGTGGGGCTGTAAAGTGTCGAAATTTTATTAAAGTGTCGAAGATTAGGTCTTTCAACCTCAGACTGACAAAGTTGCTTCTATCATTAAAAAGAGAGGAATGTAGACTCATGATGGGTATTCTGACTGGACACTGGCTTCTGGCGTCACGTGCCTTTAAATTAGGCTTGGTCAGTGATAGCAGATGTAGGAAGTGCGCGTTGGAGCAGGAAACGATCGAGCACGTTTTGTGCTCGTGCTCTGCAATTGCCAGGCTAAGACTCCAGCTATTAGGAGTGATACAGCTTTCAGATCTAGAAGCAGCAGTGGCTTAAATCCCAGAAAGCTTCTAGTATTTGCCAAGATGACGGAGTTATTTTATAACATAGGTCCTGGTTTTTGATAGGGTTTTTCAGTATGGTCGTTAAACAAACTTCTGTTAACACTAGGTATTCATTCGGCCTATGTGCGGTCCTCATGGAGCGGCTAGTTCAACCTAACATCTCCTGAAGTTGTTCCGAAATGACAGCAGAAAGGATGCTATAAAAAAATAAATGTAAGACGCGATAACCTCCGAAGAGATCTAAGGCCGAGCTTCTTTTCTATATTGTGAAACATATGAAAGTAAAAAATGGGTCTCAGCTAGCATAGCAACCACTCTTCCGTCAGCCTAAAAAAATCTTAAGTCTTCAAAAATAGATTCTCTATCCAATTCCAAACTTTTTTTGATCTATTTGAGCATGATAAAGAGCTTACTATCACCGTGCTTCTCTTTGTAACTCAGACCTTGGCAACGAATAGTTATAAATAATGTTTTAAATCAATTTCTTACAGAAATTTAATCGAGTCAACATTTTTTTAATAAAGTGACTAGTCTTTACTTTTCCTTTTTAAAAGTAAGTCATTTTTGTTTGTAATTTGTTACATTGGGTGGGAGGTCCATAACCACAAGCAAAACTGATTAAATGTTTGACTCCATATGACGTTCAATAAGCGCCTTAATGTGGGAGCTTGATTAATTATTTCACTAACTGTGTGCATGATTTCGGTATAAGTTTCTTGAAACGAAATTGTGACAATTATGTTCCCTTAAGCCAACAATATATTTGACCAGCGGTAACGGTTCCACATGTGAACCTAAGCGCAGAATCCGTTTTTTTTTATACTCAGCTGAGCAGAGCTCACAGAGTATATTAACTTTGTTCGCATAACGGTAATCCGTAACGGCATAAACTAATCGAGATAGATATAGACTTATATATATCAAAATGATCTGGGCGAAAAAAGAACTTCATTTCCGTCCGTCCGTCCGTAAACACGAAAACTTGAGTAAATTTTGAGGTATCTTGATGAAATTTGGTACGTACGTTCCTAGCCGCTCATCGCAGATCGCTGTTTAAAATGAACGAAATCGGACTACAACCACGCCCACTTTTTCGATATCGAAAATTTCGAAAAACAGAACAAGTGCGATAATTCATTACCAAAAACGGATATAGCGATGGAAGTCGGTAGGTGCGTTGACCATAGGACGCAAAATAGAAAATTCGTAAAATTTTGGACAATGGGCGTGGCACTTCCCACTTTTAAAAGAAGGTAATTTAAAAGTTTTGCAAGCTGTAATTTCGCAGTCGTTAAAGATATTATGATGGAATTTGGCAGGAACGTCCTATTACTATATGTACGCTTAATAAAAATTTGCAAAATCGGACGGCAAACACTTCCACTTTTAAAAAACAAATTTTTTTTAAGTCAAATTTTAACAAAAAATTTAATATCTTTACAGTATATAAGTAAATTATGTCAGCATTCAACTCCAGTAATGATATGATGCAAAAAAATTCAAAAATAAAAGAAAATTTCAAAATGGGCGTGGCTCCGCCCTTTTTCATTAAATTCGTCTAAAATACTTTTAAGGCCATAATTCGAACAAAAAAAATTTTACCAATCCTTGTGAAATTTTGTAGGTGCATAGATTCTATGACGACAAGTGTTTTCTGTGAACGGGCGAAATCGGTTGAAGCCACGCCCAGTTTTTATACACAGTCGAGCAACTGTCCGTCCGCTCGGCCGTTAACACGATAACTTGAGCAAAAATCCATATATCTTTACTAAACTTAGTTTACGCACTTATCTGAACTCACTTTATCTTGGTATAAAAAATGGCCGAAATCCGACTATGACCACGCCCACTTTTTCGATATCGAAAATTACGAAAAATGAAAAAAAATGCCATAATTCTATACGAAATAATCAAAAAAGAGATGAAACATTGTAATTGGATTGGTTTATTGACGCAAAATATAACTTTAGAAAAAACTTTGTAAAATGGGTGTGACACCTACCATATTAAGTAGAAGAAAATGAAAAAGTTCTGGAGGGCGAAATCAAAAGCCCTTGGAATCTTGGCAGGAATACTGTTCGTAGTATGAGATATATAAATAAATTAGCGGTACCCGACAGATGATGTTCTGGGCCACCCTGGTTCACATTTTCGTCAATATCTCGAAAACGCCTTCACATATACAACTTAGGCCCACTCACTTTTAAAACCCTCATTAATACCTTTAATTTGATACCCATATCGTAAAAACACATTCTAGAGTCACCTCTGGTTCACCCTTATTGCGATATCTCGAAAATGCGTCCACCTATATAACTAAGGCCCGCTAAGTTTTAAAATACTAATTAACACCTTTCATTTGGTACCCATATCTCGATATCTCGAAAAGGCATTCACCTATAGAACTAAGGCCCACTTCCTTTTAAATAATCATTAACACCTTTCATTTGATAGCAATATCGTACAAACGCATTCTTGAGTCACCCCTGGTCAACTTTTATGGCGATATCTCGAAAAGGCGTCCCGAAATGGAGTCCACCTATAGAACTATGGCCCACTCCCTTTTAAAATACTCTTTAATACCTTCCATTTGATACCCGTGTCACACAAACACATTCCAGGTTTACCCTAGGTTCATTTTCCTACATTGTGATTTTCCCTTATTTTGTCTCCAAAGCTCTCAGCTGAGTATGTATTGTTCGGTTACACCCGAACTTAGCCTTCCTTACTTGTTTTTACTAATTTCATTAAATCACCAACTAAGGAATATGAAACATAAAATTTTATATACATATACTTATATAAGAGAGCAAATTAAGAATTTTTGCAGAAAAAATGAATTTTAATAAAAAACTTGCGCCGCTCAATTTAACACCTTCCAACTTTTACTAGCAACTTTATTATTTCATTAACGCTATATGTGAATTAAGTGTAAGAAAAGAATTTACAAAAACTTGCCCTATATTATTTACACATATTTTGTAAACAAACTTTAAAATAACATCGCTTTTATTTATCCATTGAGGAAGATACAAAAAACTCGCCCCTAATAAAACTAATATGTGAGCTGTTTAAAACGAGTTCGTTTCCTAAGTCTTTTGTTAAATGCTTTATTGTTACATTTTACTGAACGGCCTTTACTGCTGTCGCGACATGTCGGCCAAATGGCTAACTGGATTTTTCTCAATACATAATTTACTGCAAAACAAATAATATATAAAAATGCAATATGTAAAGTAAAACCAAAAAAAAAAAAAATACTTGCAAAAAACTTGTTTGTAAATTTGCAACGGCATGCGTCAAATACTGTAAAAATAACCCAACAGAGAAGTCAATAAAATTGAGACTATATTAAAAGACATGAACGCGCTTGCTTGTCACATTTGAACATGCACATATGTATGTATATATTTGTAGGTGTAAGTTACAATGCATAATTTCCTTCATACATACAAACGTACATGTTTTCATTCCAATTGTAGGAAAAGCGTTATTATTATTTTTTTTTATTTTTTTTATTTCTTGAAAATGATGGTAAGAAATGGTAAAATGAAGAATTTTATAATAGTTTTAATAACATAAATCAATATTTCACTCATACCGAAATATATTTATTTAGTGAGCTAGCCTTTTATTTAAAGTACAATGATCACAAAAAACTGATATTTTCAATTAAAGCTGTTATTTGGTGACCATTCTTTAAATAACTGTTCGCTACATGTACTGCGGGTTTCTAAGAGAGAGGGACCGTTTTTCAAGCTGAACAAAGAAAATTGTGAGTGAACGAGAAAAATCGATTATCTATAAAATATAAATCGCGTTCTGTTAAGACGTACATATATACATATGTCGGCTTAGGGAGTTGCTGTAAATGAATTACATGCCTGGAAAGAAAATGAAATACAAGGATATGAAAGAAAATTGAGGGGATAACAACTCTAATCGGCGAGCTGTCGGATTATTATATACGATTTACCGTCGTGTTATGCGTTTCTTGTCATCAGCGTGTTTTGGATGAGTAAGCGAATTGTTATCAACGGAGTATAATTCTGTTATCGACAGCTACAATTATCGAAGAGTTACCGATTTGCTATCAAAATTTTGTCGATTTCTTATCGAAAAATATCTATTTTTGATATAACTTTATGTATATATTTATACATATGTATATTATATGTTTATATATATATATATATATATATATATATATATATATATTTTCGACGTGTTAACGAAAAAAAATCGATTACTTATCGAAAAATATCGATTTGTTACCGCAAAAAACATTGATTTTTTTAAGTTGGTAGTTTTTGAAAGATGATCGATATTTTTTCTATAGAAAATCGATAATTTTTCTATAGAAAATCGATAATTTTTCGATAAAAAACCAATGCTTTTTGGATGCTAAAGCTCAATTTGTTATCGAGCTTTTATCAAAAAATCGATATTTTTTCAAAAGCAGATCGATAATTTTCCACAAAAAATCTATCTGTTTAAACAACAAATCAATATTTTTTCGACATGGAATCTATAATTTTTCAATACAAATTCGTTGTCTTTTCAACAACTTTTCGATATATTTACGATGGAAATTCGATAATTAGTTTTGGGAAAAAGTCGACAGTTTTTCGATAACAAATCGATAAGAAACCAATAGTACGTCGACAACGTATCGAGAAGCCTTCGCAAATAGTTTATATTGATTACAAGCCGATAACTCGTTGATAAAAAACCAAATTACCAATTAAAATCCGATAATAATAACAATCCGATGATTTTTCATATTTATGGTTATTATATTTACTAACCTCTCCAAACCCTACTTAATCAGTCCAAAGCAGTACCAAAATTATTCCGAAGTAGTCGGTTATATCATCCGAAGGGATCCCAAGTTAATGCCATAACGATCTCAAAATAGTACCGAAATAATCGTGCAAATAATCACGAATGTTTCATAACACATTCCAAAACTGATCTTGAAATAGATCTAGAACCTACGTGAAATTTAATCAACACAGCACCGGAATGATTCCTAAGTTACTATTAAAACGGCTCGAAATAATGCCAAAAATATCCCCGAACAGTTCAGATATTATCTAAAATTGGTCCTGGAAGTAGTCCCTGCATTGCCTCAAAAGTATACAATCGGGACGTAGTATGATTTTTCTGATATAAATTTTGATAATTTTTTATAATTTTCCGACCCTTGAGTTAAGTTTATACTATAATAAGTATAACAAATCAGACGAGATACATGCCAATAGATCACACTAAATTCGGGTCTTTCAATGCACGTTCAACCCAGTGGGTCAGCTGAACTACGCTTAAACTTGTTCTGTAGTTTTTCATTATAATCTAACTGAAGCATAAGCTTAGCTTAAGCGGCTCATAAGACAGGGATAAACTCTTTTTAACCTATGAGCTATTTGTGTGCGTTTGCAATGTCGTCGAATGTACCCAACAAACATATGGGCTTGAGAACCATTAGAGCTAATTTTGATAACGAGGCATACTTTGTTTCTAAACTTTCGCTCAAATAGACAAACAAGGCAAACAAGAGATTTTTTATAAAGCAAAATGTGCTGTTACTTAAGTTTAAAAAAGATAGTTCCCACCTTGTACTACAAAATAGTTCCCTAATTGGACTCAAATGTAAGATTGCAATGCTGCATCTTTTTACGGAAAGAACATATAACTTGTATAATTTAGTTTTAATTCATAAAGCCTCATCATTGCTACCAACCAGGTGTTTATTTCTCACAATAAACAGCTGTTGGCCTTGGTGATACCTACCACCTTGGAGAATATGTTTTTTCAACTCCACCTAAACTCGATATCCAATGTATTATATCAACTACAGAAATATGCTAGATATTAATTTGAGAACTATTCATTTCTCAACTTCTCTCAAAGCTTGGAAAAAATTTGAGAATGACGCTGGAGATCAACTGGAGAACTATAAATTTTACAAAATTTCTCAAAGGTTGGATAACGGTTGGAGAACGATGTTAGATATCAATTTGAAAACTAAAAATATAAGTGTAAGGCGCGATAAACTCCGAAGAGATTTCTCTTCCAATTTGCGTCCCGCTCCCTTTAATTTTTCCTACAAATTGGCGAGATGGGACCTACTTGTTTTTTGCCGACTCAGAACGTCATATGCAAGGCAAATCAGTTTTCACTGAGAACTTTTCATGGCAGAAATACACCGGGAGTGCTTGCCAAACACTACCAAGGGGTGACCCCGCTTATAGAAACTTTTTTCTAATTGAAAAAACTTGTTTCTAAAATTTTGATGTTGCTTTGCCCTCGGCGTGAACCCAGGATCTTCGATGTGGTAGGCGGAGCACCCTACCAATACACTTTGGCGGCCGGTTTTAGAATAATTAGAAAATAATGTCAGGTAGCAGCTCCAGAAAAAGATATATATTTCTCTTAGGCTGGCGAAATATTTTTTCCAGGTTTATTGGGGAAACAAAATCCAGCTGCTGCCGTATCTACAATTTAATTGTATAATAAAAAACCAATGTTGCCGTACAAAATATCTTACCACGAAAGCGGCCTTAAACTGTCACTGAAAAACTGCTCTGTGATTTAACTGAAGTTTTCGTTTAACTAGGGTTTAAGCAAACTTAGTTCAAGTTTAGCTTAGCTATCCACTGAAAATCAGGCCTAATACTGTTTTCACACAGACGGCTTATTGAATAATAAAGGCAGTTTTCTACATTAAGACGCTTATTGAGCTCAATCTTCCCTACAAAATTCGAATCTATTATTATTTCATTAGTAGCTAATCGAATGCCAAATGAAGTCAAAAGCACAATGCAACTCTGTTGGCAGCGTTCCGCTTCCGTTTCCGTTTCTTAGTTTTCAAAGCAAATGTCATTGTCTGCATGGCGGAACGATACAAGGTGGCCGCATCGAACAGCTGATTATAACCTTTTTTATTTGATTTGATACATCAACTACCGGCGCAGTACGATTTTGACATTTGTCCATCGAATTTACAAGTACATGGAATTTTTTTTTTTTTTGTAGGTATGTCACCATGCTCCCACCTTGTATCGTTCCGCCATGATTGTCTGTCTCATCCTTCATACTAATCGAGCAGTTACTTCTGTGTGAAAGCAAAAAATTTACGATTTCATTAGCAGGTGAAATGAGATCATTAAGTTTCTGTGTGAAAACAGTATAAGCGATCTAAGTGATAGTGAGAAAACATTTGAAAATAAAATTTTACCGCTGAGAAAGAGCAAAAGAAATAAAAAAATAATATTTCACTGAGAAAATCCTTTTTTGTTTTGTTTATCGGTTGTTATTCTTGATTAACCGTACAACTTTTTCTGTTTAGCCGTTAAATGCGATCTCTGAAATAACATTATTTCGACATTCTGTCCCAAACTAAGCCTTTTTCCCTTCTTTGGTATACGAACTCTTAAAATATTTAACAATTTACACTGCCGATAATAACAAAACAAAGTTATGTTTCACTGAAAATCTGAAAAACCTACTTCCCATAATTTAGGTGTGGCCAAAGATATACTTATTTTGGTTTTCCCTACTATATAATTAGCATTTTTGTTGTGTCATAATTCTTTTACTTCTTTCACTTGCTACTGTAAGATTGAACTGGGCGATCTGCTACTGCTACTTAGTTAGCAAAAAGAAAAGTTAGTGTAACAAACGGTATATCACTCATCAATATTACCTTCACAGCTTGTAAGTGCACACACACACATATATATAAATAACGTAAGACAAATATATTTACATATCTGTCTGCAGTCATGGAAATCCAAATAATTTGGCCAGCGCTGATTCGTGGCTATTATAACATGTGTTTTAAGTTCCATGAACTTACTAAATATTTTTACTGAATTTAAGATAAACACAAGCGTTATTTACATGGTATTTACACAACAATAAACAGAAATGAGTATTCGGGGTAGTGATTATATAAATTATTATTAAAAGCAGTTTCAGCTTTTTTTTTAGCAAATACTTATAACTTCATATGCAAATTTGTAGGTGAGATATATCAGCTTTTGTGGCTGAATTAAAAAGAAATGTAAGTCATACTAAGTTGAACTAAAATTTTAAAACGTTATATCAAAATAACACAACTTTGTTTTAGAGGTTTCGTGGAAGAAGAAAATACTTCATGCGCTGAGTGTGATTTTTCAGTCCCACTACGAGCCTGTCTGAGCATAATGCCCTCCCATTTAAGCCTAATTTCAGACGAACCACGAAGTACATTTGGCCCCATTCAAAATTTGTTGAGCTCCAAATGCGCACAGGAGCTCTGTGGAAATTTTGGCAAATCCTCTTGGTCTGTTTCCATCCTCTATTTTTGAGGTGAGGTGTAGTTGCTTCAGAGGGCTCTCTATAATTTTTCCTGCAGTGCTCAGCATGGGACAGCTAGCCCCTCTGTACTTAATCTTGTTGTGGAAATTTTGACTTGGATACATTTGTTCTATATGTGCAACAAATATTGTGGGTAGTTATTAGTATAAAATCTAGTTAATTACCTTCCGTGAGACCCTGTGGTTTCTCTAAGTTTTATGCTAGGCATTTTTGCTCTAATATCTTCTTCGTGAAATATTTCTACGTATTGATCTTGTGATATATAAAGCGCTTATCTTCTCTAACAGAATGAGTGGAGGGTGATTGATCGGAGGAAAGGAAAAAAGTCATATTGTCCTCTTCCATCACCCGCTTAAGTGAACGGAATCCGTTCCAATCCACTCCAGTCCACTCTTCGCAAATCGCTTTTCAGCACGAAAGTTTGCTTCGCTTAATGACAACGCTGAAAGATTTCATCGCTCTTTTATATACATATGATATTCCAGATCCTCAGTCTTTCCAAGCGCGTAATATATATAATATGTCTTTCTACAACATAGCATAGCATAACACAACATGGCATAAAATAACACAATATGATATAAATAACATTACATAATAGAACATAATATAACAAAACTTTACACAACATAATAATATATAAAGTCTCACATCATCAAATAAAATACGTAACATTATGCAACATAATATATAATTTAATAACTCAGAAAAACAATTTTTATAAAGCTACTAACATTGAAAACGAGGCTCAAATGAATACCCCAAATGTATTCAAAATAAAATTTCGATATGAAGGAATTCCATCTCCCGGTTTCACTGTCAATAATAACTTGTGCTTTCATCAATTGTTTATGCTCAAAATCAACTATGTAAATATTCATTAAAAATTAATACAAATTCAAAAATTCACCTTTTTAACAGGCTGGCATAGTTTTGTACATACATTTATAATCTATTATATATTTATGCATGTACTTTAGTGGACATTGTGGTGGCCCCGCGTTATTGCTTCAAAGTAAACAACATTCTCAATTTATTAGCGAGCAAATATTAATAAATAAAAAGACCAAAAACCAAGCACAGTGATCGATATTTTATTTGTTACAATACTTCTACACACAACACCTATTGTACATATATAAAAGTTTGTATGCGAGTATGTTTATAAAGTTATTTGAAAAATGCAAAAATTGCATCAGCGAGGGTGTGGTACAACAAGTACATACAAAGCCAAAGGCGAACTCAAGAAACCGGGGCTAAACAGGTTATTGGAATAGTTTTGAGTAAAAGAAAGTTGAACCGAGCCAAAGTTGCGCACAGAAATCGGTTTAAAATCAAAGTGATAGGTGGTAAATTAAATTAATTAAGAGAATTCCATTGCTGTAATGAGCTGAATGGTTTGATTTTTGCTATAATTTATAGCTAAAGTCTGTAGAAAAATTGTAGAGATCATAAATGAAAATTTATATGCTTTGAATAGTAGGAATTTAAAGGATTGCTGAGGAATTTTCTCGGCAGTATCCATTTACTTTGAGGGGTGGATACAATCCTTTGTCTGACTTATTTACATATGTAGGTGCTCGCTAAGCAAACATGTTAGTTAGGGTGCATTACTTAACATTCCTCGTTGTACACTCCGCTTTGAATTTGCTACAAAATCAACACTGTAATGAAAATTCCATAAAAATTTCGGATAATAAAACAGTTATATATGTCAGTTAAGGGCCTTAAGGGGGAAGTAATGCCAGACACCTTTTTCATATCAACTGCATTGATCATGCAAAAGAACACAGATTTCATGTCAGATTTGTGGTGGAAGAAAGCTTTCGTTACCAAGTAATGTCGTTTTCGCCAGTGCATAAACGTCTCCCCTTGAATATGAAACCACATCGACCATGTTGCCATTGATATATTGTTTGCCCACGGTTTTGGCTTTCGTACGGTTCGAGGTGGCAATATCGTCTTGCCACCAAAACCACACGGAAAGTTAGATGTCAAAAAGCTTCAATAGCAGCCGACTTCTAATGACTTCGTAAGTCGCTTCTTATGCCCATCAACTCAAAAAATCCCTAGAACTGTGAAGATTTTAGCTCGAAACCGAAAAATTTGCGTTGCGTCGAAGAGAAGGCTAGGCGAATGCTGCAAAGATATGAAAACAGAATAAAAAAATTGATGTGGATAGGCTCACGTATGCGGGGTTTCAGCTACGAGCCATTAGAAATAGCGCCAAAAACATTTATCGAAAATACGGAAAAATCGGAAGAGAGAAAAAGTACAGCGCACTCCGGTATATTGGTGGAATGACGAAATTGCGGAAGAGCGTAGAAAATGTCACAAAGCACGAAGAATAGCGCAGAGGGCACGCTCATCACCACGATATGCGGAGCTACACAGCACTATGTCGCACAAAGAAAGGCACTTAAAAATGCCATAAAAAAGAGCAAGAAGTTATGCTTTAGGGAACTGCTGTATAATGTCGACCTAGATCCATGGGGATCAGCCTACAGAACTGTGATGGCCAAAGTTAAAGGACCGATATCACAGCAACCTACGTGCCCGATACTTTCAAGAGTCAAGCTGTAGGCTCTTACTAATTATACGCTCGAAAATCTTTCCTAGGGAATCCAGCATACAAAGTGGCCTATATGAGGATGGTTGGTCCGGCTGTTTACCACGTTTCAGTAATAGGACAAGTCTTTGTCGTTTCCACGGGCGTGGGACACGCCTTCTTGCATATAGGCATTAAAAGGATCAGTAAATAATATAGCCCTAGTTGTGATCGCGGCTTTAAGGGCTATGTTTGGTACTTCGTCGGGTCCTGGGGATTTGTTATCAGCAACTCTTTTTGCAGCGTTCAGCACCTCTTGCTCTGTAATTTGCGGAATTTGCGTACTTTCTAGATTCTCGCTTGGATAAGTCCAGCGATCTTGCGCCGGGAAAAGTGTTTCAACAATAATATCTATAGCGCTCCGAAAAATAGCCTACAGTGAATCGATAACAAACCCATTACTCGTTTAAAAGAAATCAATAACACTGCTATAGCAAATGTATGAGACTTCGATATCAAATCAATAACAAACCGAGAAGTTATCACCTAAAAATCGGTAACACGTAAATAATCCGTCAATAACAAGGGCACAATTCGTCGATAATAAAGCGATTGCTTATCGACAAAACATCGATTATACTTCGATAACATAGGACATTCGCTGAAAAAAATGAGAAGCACTCCGAGAACGAACTAATAATAAGCCCATACAAAACCGATAAGGATTTTATTGAAGCAAATCGATAACATTTATATTAAAAGTCGATAACATACAAATAACTCGTCAATAATAGATTAGTCCGACATCGCTATACAATAAAATTTTTTTTCACACACCCTGTTTTTCTCGGCTATGTTGTAGGAACATATAAAGAAACTTCAGTCAAGAAGATTAAGTATACACTCATTATACTATGTTCAAACAGAAAAATAAGTTGAGGCAATTTTGATTTGAACTGAGTGGTGTTCATAAAACTCAATTTAGCTTACACAATAGTAATTTGATAGCTGGTTGGCTCATCTCTACAGCAGCAACATAACTTTGTACAGACTGTCAAGTTGTGCGTGTTGGTATTAGTCGAATGGAATGGAATGAAAACATAAAACTTAGAAATTTTTGTGTGTTGTAAGAAAATGTGTTCAATGTTTTGGTTTCATTTTGAGTTTGCCATCTTCTTTTGACAATCCCTACTCCAGTGAAATGAAGAAAATAAAATTAGCTGATGAGGTGAGCCAACCATATAGTTGAGCCAAGCGTAACTGACGTTTAAATCTACTCAATAAACACACTTTACACGGTTGCATTTCCAGTTTGAAAAAATTTATTAAGCAATTTTTTTTTTTAATTGGCAATTTATTATTACAATTTATTATATGATACATTGCGTAATAAATTGCCCAAATGGTATAAATCGTATTGCCACTTAGATAATGCTTAGGAGACCCATCTAGCGGCAATTAGCTACAGAAAATGTTGTACCAAGAAGCGGAGACACAAACCTGTGTTGTATGGCTGTGTATAACCTTTAGCTGAATCGGTTGCGGTGAATAGTGGACACACACCATTTGTTGAGGTAGTACATAGAATTAGTGTGGAGGTAAACATAGACACATATTTCAGTTGCATCTGAGTATAATGCGTATTGAAATTTAGGGGTACTAATTTTCTGCGCAGCAATTTCAGAAGAGTAGATAAGGTTTAACGCTTAGCAGTCCATAATAAGTTTAAGCGTAAACGTATATAGATGTAAAAAAAAAAAAAACATAGCGATTAGGAAATTTGGTCACTGATTATTGGTGTAACCAATTGGTATTAGGTAACGAAACATACGAATCAGTAATCTGTCCATTTGTACATTTTACAGAAAGCTCTACTTCAACTACTAAACACAAAAAAATCTCAGTTGTAACAGAGTTATAAAATGATCCCTTCTAGGGTAAAATGGTATTGATTGGAAATATGTTTAGTTTTGACACCAATAAGCCGCTTAAGCCGTTAAGCAGGAATTAGTGGTTATGATTACGATGTCATTGAAATACTGGGCTTAGAAACAGTGATAATCGCGTTAAAAATCACAAGATACAAAAATATTCCAAGGTATCTATTTTAAAAGTGCCCTCCAAACATTCCAATTTATATTCAATACTGGTACAGGTCTTTCAAATTCATCGTGACTATTTGCAATAAACTGCACATGTTAGAGTCATATGCAAAATAATGTTTGAGCTGTCTGCTGTAGTTATATCGAAATGACAGACGTCAACCTTTTTCTAATTAGTCCTGCTTCGCATGTATGCAAAAATGTATTTGCAAAGCCAAACCATGCCATTTAACGCATATGACCTTTTCAAATTATTGCTTTATTTTTAGCAAATTGATTTTTAAAACCACTACACATATGCATGAGCGTTTTTATAATGAAAAAAACTAACCGTTGAAATAAGCAAAGAATTTTAACCAAATAGAATATTAATATTAAAAAAATTGCAATCAAAAAAATATTTGCTGAACAATTGCCAATTTTAAATATATTGCGTATAAATTGATTACCGTAATATAACCCAACAACAAAAAAGACATAACAGGGCAACAAAACAACTGGGAATTGTGAAAAAAAATTCCGAGACGACACCAACTAGAATTGATTAATGCGCTAAGAAATGATGCATAAAATTCCGTTGTGGGTTAACCATGCGTCAGAGCGCACTTGCCAAAGGCAACAACAACAACGACTACATCAATAATAGGAGCAATAAAATAGCAAATAAAGTATGTAGGTAGCAGCAAATCATGTATATGTACATATGTATGTACATTGGACTGGGTCGATTTATTACCCGATATCGCCCCATCGATTTTTCGATAGGATTTGGGCTCAGCATATCCAAAAAAATAAATTTCGAGCCTGCGAAATTAAATTTTTTTTACTTTTTTTCGACTTTGATTTTTAAGGTTTTTGAATTTTAAGATTTTTCATGATCTCCTAAAAAAATTTTCATTTGATTTTAAGATTTTCATGTATACCCTGTCCGATCCAAAAATGTCCGCTAAAAAAGTTGTCGATAACAGTTTTTTGAAACAAAAAAAAAAAAAATATTTTACAATGAAATGAAAATGAAAAAAACCTGAAAAATCAAAGTCGAAAAAAAGTAAAAAAAATAAAATTTCGCAGGCTTGAAAATTATTTTTTTGGGTATGCGTAGTGGAACTTTTTTTCCTGAGCCCAAATCCTATCGAAAAATCGATGGCGCGATATCGATTAATTTTCGTCCATACAAATCGGCCCGGCCCAATGTACATGCAAGTTATTAGTTGCGGGTGTGGATGGCGGCACCTATCGTTGTTCCAACACGGACGACGTTATTAAATTTTTTCCGTTTTTCGTTTTATTTATTAATTTTTTGATATTTGTATACTTTTTTTCTACTTAGGTCTTTTCATGTATGTTTTTATGTGCTCATCGATTGTCATTTGATAGATTTATACTCAGTTGTGTATACACAAAGAATTAAAAATTTCTTAATCTAACGCTAGTTTGCAGCGTCATGAACACCACTTAAAGTTTTTTGCAAAAACATCTCTGTGCAAAATTTTGAAAGTAGTTATGGCATTACGATATATCAAAATTATGATCCTGTCAGTAACTCTCAGCTTACCTTTTGCTTAATAAAGATACTTTTGAGCTTCATTGGCGTCAATTCTCGCTAGGAAGGTATGACTAGTGCACCATGCGTAGCAACGGCCAAGTCTGAAAGACCAGTTAAGTTCGAAGTAATTTATATTCACTAATATGAGAAAAGAAGTTGACAGATAATTTGGCTTGACAACACTGGGAGCAAAACAGGTATTTTAACGGGGTTTTTCACACAGGTATTCAAAAATGTTTTTTTGATGCGCACACAGAAATAACTAGAACAGATATTAAAAAACAGATAATCCAATGTTAACGATAATCACCCACAACGTCCCCAACTAATAGAGTTGTTTTTATAAACCACTATAAATTTAAATCTATTTGACCTCGAGCAATGATATTTCGCATAAGATATTTCATATATATAAAGAGTAAGATCAAGAGAATTTCGGAAAAGTGTACAGAGTTCCAGCTGGAGCTACTCTGAATCATTCGATATTCTTTAAGGTTTTTAACACCATGTAGGTTTGTGGTCGTGCTTGAACTGATTCGGGATCATTATTGGAGATTATTACAATAGTCTTTGGGGGAAAAGAAATTCCGATATCATTTGCAGGATCATTTCGATGTTGTTTTGGCACTATCTCCTATCTATCTTGTATTATTTCGCAATTTTTTACAGGGTTATTTAGGAGTCGTTTTCGGGATCATTTCCAGACAATCTCAATATATTTTCGGGATTAAAAGAAAGCTTTCGGTACCATTTGCTAGTTTTTTTGGGACCTATTCTTGAAAACTTCTGAATTTTTTAAGGTTAATTTCCACGGCTATCTTCAAATCGAGAGTACGGCAGGATTGTCGCTACATATCAGGTTGTTTTTATTTACAAATATTAGCTAGGACAGTCTGAATACCCCCACAGTTGGACCAAATACTGGCTAACTTGTACACGTTGGACTAGGTGCTTCTAGCCGAATTCTTATGTGAACCGAAAATGCTCATACAAGAGATCATGAACATCGGTAATACTCCCCAAAACCTTAGAAGCCGCTTATCAATCAAATAACCCAAAATCATTTTTAATGTTTTAAAAGTTAAAACACGCTAACAAACAAGCTAAAATGCAAGCAATTGTATAATGAGCTTATACGCTCATTTTATCCATATTATCCGCCGCTTTTTTGATTGAAAGGTTATCTTGGCGACATTGCAATTTGTCTTCCAAAATATTGTGTGGGTTATCCGCTAGTCTGCCCCCTGTCACACACTGTAGAATGCTTCAAACTTACCAGAGATATAACTGAATGTCTCCTTATGTTACCAAAGCACACTGCAATGCCAATTTAATAGCGTTTTCTTTTCTGGCTATAGTGTTACGCTTTTTGTACGCCACGCAGTGGTTGTTGTTCTATTCTATAAAACAGGCAACGCCTTTACGGGGTATTTCGTTCTTTTGTGAAAATTGTTGCCTGCTCGCAATGCAAAAGCGTTACACTTTTACCCTGTATAAAATGGCGGTGTGGCAGTGCAACTCTGTGAAACTCAATTCGCTCTTGAGTTCCACATATACTCTGTTAATATGAGTGCAGATCACCTACCAGATTGCGCATTCACGGGTTCAAAATTGCTTCGTTCTGCGCTGCAAAAAAACAAGAGCAAAAGGAAGATGACGTAAGAATTGCCCGTAAAAAAGAGATGATCTAATGTTTACATGCGCAATCTTCTTATGCGATTTGTGATATGAGTGAATATGGTGAGATCAAATGTTCTTTGTATGCACTATAAATGTTGACAATTTTCTGGGGTAGGAGTAACACTATTAAGGCTTTACCATTTACTTAGGCAACAATTTTTTTCAGAAAAGAAAACGCTATAAGGAAAAGCCATGTCAGCTCACCGACATTAACTATACAGACTTGCTGTTATTTTCGCTGATCCGAGAACCAGAAGAGCCGCCTGGCTATGGGGCAAGTCAGGCATTTGTCCAAGAGATTAACAACTAGACGATTCACGTACTGTCGATCTTGCTAGAAACTAGCGCTGAATTGGATACTTTGACGAACTTGTAAATAGTTTGTTTTAAAATTCGACTTTGACAGTAAATTGTATCATATTTAAAAAAAAAAAATACATTGAAATAATATCACAAAAGTGAGGCCTTTTGAAAAAGTTCTATGTAAATCGAGATATTTCTCCTCTATGTTAAATAATAGATTTATCATATTTTGGTATGAGCCCTTCAGATTGCACTTTTACCCTAATTCATATATGGCGACTAAGTATAAAAATTGGTTCAGACGTAGCCAAACCCTGTTGTTTCTATTGCTGTCATTCAATTAAACTACAGCCAAATGTACAACGCTCACTTGCGTGTAAGTGTTGTAAAGCGTTTTGCTGAATGTTATCGTAGGTGATGCGCTGCATTTTAATTGCCGCATTTACTGCTATTTGCCGCCAACAATTGTGAATACATTCACACAAATAAACGCAAATGCAGTTGCTTACGACTGTGTACACCTGTATGTGCTCACTGGTATATCGCGATTGCCAAGTACAAAAGTTAAAACTGTATTTTTTTAGAACCGTTCGAATTGTATAATGAATTGGCAATTTGCTATTTGCTGATGCAACAAATTTTTGCCATTGGGTGTTTTTTTTTGTATTCATGGTTGTACATTTTCTTTCGCTTGATTTAAAACTTCTTTTTTGGTGAATACTTCTGCTAATGAAATGAGTACCATTTCAGCAATCAGTAAATACTTATACACATCCGCAGTTATTTACCATACGTTTTTTCACCAAAGACTTGTAAATAAATATAAAAAATTTTCGTTCTGTAATTTTGTGGCATTTCATATTTTCCCAATAAATTTTTTCTTACTTATAACTCGGTAATATTTTTTCTATACTTTTTACGGTTTTTGAAAAAAAAATGTATTATTCTATCTTTATATGTACCTATATTCAGTTCTTACTAGCAGCTATTTGTTTACAATTTTCCGGTTTCATGATCATCGTAAATTGTACACAACAGTAATTTTAGGAATAAACACAAATACAAATGTAATTAAAGTAAAATATTCGCAAAAAGCACAAAAATGCTTTCAAAAAAAAAAACACTGTAGCGGGAATAATATCATGTCGGAATACCAAAATTAGGTTTTCTCGAAGAAAATTAGTACTCCTCTGAAAATTTAAATCCACTCACCAATAGGTTAGGTTAGGTTGAACTGGCCGGTCCATGATGACCTCACAAAGACTGATTGAGTTCGTAGTGTTACCAGAAGTTTGTTTAAACGACGAAACTAAAAACCCTATCAAAAACCAGGACCTATGTTATAAAATACCTCCGTCCTCTTTGCAAATACTAGAAGCTTCCTAGGATTTAAGCCACTTGCTGCTTCTAGATCTGACAGCTGTATCACTCCTAATAGCTGGAGTCTTATCCTGGCAAGTGCAGGGCACGAGCACAGAACGTGCTCGATCGTTTCCTCCTCCAACCCGCACTTTCTACATCTGCCATCACTGACCAAGCCTAAGGCAGTGTCCAGTCAGAATACCCGTCGTGAGTCTACAGTCCTCTCTTTTTAATGATAGAAGCAACTGTGTTAGTCTAAGGTTGTAAGATCTACACATAATCTTCGACACTTTACAGCTCCGCGCTTGAATCCACTCACCAATAGGTTAGGTTAGGTTGAACTGGCCGGTCCATGATGACCTCACAAAGACTGATTGAGTTCGTGGTGTTACCAGAAGTTTGTTTAAACGACGAAACTAAAAACCCTATCAAAAACCAGGACCTATGTTATAAAATACCTCCGTCCTCTTTGCAAATACTAGAAGCTTCCTAGGATTTAAGCCACTTGCTGCTTCTAGATCTGACAGCTGTATCACTCCTAATAGCTGGAGTCTTATCCTGGCAAGTGCAGGGCACGAGCACAGAACGTGCTCGATCGTTTCCTCCTCCAACCCGCACTTTCTACATCTGCCATCACTGACCAAGCCTAAGGCAGTGTCCAGTCAGAATACCCGTCGTGAGTCTACAGTCCTCTCTTTTTAATGATAGAAGCAACTGTGTTAGTCTAAGGTTGTAAGATCTACACATAATCTTCGACACTTTACAGCTCCGCGCTTGAACCCACGCCTTTCCCGCTTGGTCGATCATGTGAACCTCTCGCTTTCGCTTAATCTTGCCCAATCTAATTGGGACGTCTACGGATCAAGCTTCAAGGGATGAGCCCTTTTTAGCTAGTTCGTCAGCTTTTTCATTCCCATCTATTCACATATGCCCAGGGACCCAATATAGATGTACACTCACCAATAGTCTAATACAAAGTTTTCTGAGGAGTTGAGTTAAGTGTAACCATGATCGTAGTTTTTGCAAGTGGTATCGGTTTGTTCTCGAAAAGTTATTGATTTACTATAGAAAACTTATAGAATAGATATCGGATCTCAGAGAATTGAAATATATTTTCCAATAGCCTAATACCAAAATTTCATAAGAGCGCCATCGGCAGTCACGAAATAAATAACAAATCAACTGATATATTCCTTTTCTTTATAATGAGTAAACATATTTGCTCACAAAATGATTGAATCCAGAATGTAATCGTATGGTAAGTGAAAGCAGTAGTGGTATACAAAAAGTTACTGATTTACTACCGAAAATGTATCGATTGTTTATAAAAATTTTTTATCGAAGTGTTAGTAATTTATTTTCGAGAACTTACTGATTTGTTATTGAAAAGTTAACGACTTTTGATCGACAAGTTATAAATAATCTATAGACACTTATCGGTGTGTTATAAAAAAATAATCGATTTCTTAATGAAAAGTTATCTCTTTGTTATCGGAGTGTCATTGATTTCTTTTAGACGTGCTACCAATTTGTTCTTAAAAACTTACTGATTTGTTCTCAAAAAGTTGTCGATTTGCTATCGAAGAGTTATCGGTTTTTTATCGATTAGGATTTAAGAAGTTGATCGATTAGTATCAAAAAGCTACCGCTTTGTGTTATAGGAAAATTTATTGATTTACTATCGAAAATTTATCTATTATTTATAGAAATGTTAGCAATTTATTTTCGAAAATTTATTGATTTGTTATCGAAAAGTTAACGATTTTTGATCGAAAAGTTATAAATAAGTTACGGAAACTTATCGTTGTGTTATAAAAAAATAATCGATTTATTCGAGAAAATTGAACGCTTTGTTATCGGAGTGTCATTAATTTGTTTTAGGCGCGCTAGCAATTTGTTTTTAAAAACTTACCACTTTGTTTTAAAAAGTTGGCTATTTGCTATCGAAATGTTATCGATTTGTTATCGATTAGGATTTAAGAAGTTCATCGTTTTGTATAAAAAAGCTATCTCTTTCTGGTATAGAAAAATTTATTGATTTACTATTGAAAATTTATCGATTATTAAAAGAAATGATCGGCGTGTTAGCAATTTATTTTCGAAAAGTTATTGATTTGTTAATGAAAACTTATCGATTTGTGATCAAAAATTTATAAACAAGTTTTGGAAAATTATCGATGTGTTATAAAAAAAGAATGGATTTCTTATTGAAAAGTTATAGCTTTGTTATAGGAGTGTCATTAATTTGTTTTAAGCGTGCTAGCAATTTGTTATTAAAAACTCGATTATATATCAAAAGTTGTCGATTTGCTGACGATTTTTTATCGATTTGGATTCCAGAAATTGATCGATTGGTATCAAAAAGCAACCCGCTATCTTGTCGAAGGTGTACAAAAATGTTGTCAGCATGTTATCGATTTGTTATCGGAGACTCATCAGTTTATTATGAAACAGATTCCGATAACACATTAAAAAAATCGATGACACAATTGTAACCCGACGATTACAAGCCATAGGGAATCAATAAGAAGCCGATAACTTGGTGAAAACTCGATTTTGCGTTGTCGGTATATTTTCCTGTCTGCATTAGTTCATGTCGGAATTGTGTCTTAACGTAATTTCTAAAACATATCTCTATAATATTTTGACGGTATTCTGCACTTTTACGCGTTGAACCTGAACACGCCCACGCCCAAGATATTCAAGGGGTTGATAAGTGCAACACAAAGCTTTATGGCTTCAAAGCTTCCGCAACCCAACTGTCAACCTCACCTACACGAGTGGAATCCTGTTACAAATATGAATGTAGCATAAACATATTTAGTAATCGAGGCTTTGGTGACCCCAAGCTCCTCATTGGACTAGGCGGACTCGTTCCCGAGTTGGTCGGGCTAGTAACTTAATGGTGCTTTGTTACCGGAATGTACCTGACCTATATCCGGCAAAGGACGATGAACATCGACAACACTCGCCAAAACCTACGTGGAGTGTCTTTGTCGTTAATACAACAACAACGCCCACGCAGCTGGGCTAAAGGGCGTGATTCGATCCTAACCTAAAATAAAAATTGAGGAGAGGCACGCCCATATATATAATACTTCTATATCAATACCTTCCTATCTTCCTAATGTGCAAATTTTCTGTGAATCATTATTTGATGAAACTGTGCAAATGTATGTTCTGCGCATGCGCGGGCTTTGTTAGTGTTAGTGAATTGTAGTAGCGTGTGTAAAAAAAGTAGTAAAAGGGGTACCAATGGGTCACTATCCCCTTTACCCAACTTTTGCATACTAATTGTTATAAAATCTCAGTTTAGTCGATTAAACAATGAAAACGCCAACAAATACAATACAAGGCTTGATGTTTTTATTATTTAAGCATGGGCTGCAGCCATACAAAGTACATTATTTACATAAATAGTACAAAAAAAAAAAAACAAAACAAGGCGAAGAATTCTTATTTTTGAAATGAAAAAAATTCAAATATACATGTATGAAAATATACATATACATACACCCCAACAAGCATTTCTTTAAACGTTTTAAAAAATAATTTAAAATGAATTTGCTTGAACATACGATATATAAATGTTTTAAAAATTTTACTTATTTTGAGTTTTTTAATGAAATAAATTTTTGATGAAGTAAACAAAATATGAGTACTGGGCTGGCTGCTATTGGTGTTGAAATAATATCAATTTTGTAAATTTTACTTATACCAGCTGAAAATCTTATGACCGCTGACTAGATTTTTTTCAATTTATGCCATTTGTTGCGCCTACGCATATTTTGTAACTGTTAATTCTGTGCATGAGAAATTCGTAGTTGTCAGTTGGCATTATTTGCTTTTTTTGTCGCTTTTTGGTCACTAAGGGCTCATTTACATACGTATATCTGTGCAGTCAGCACAAATCGGTAATGCTAATCTGCGGAGTTCTTAAAACAATCAAAAATTGTATAATACTAATGGAAAACAAAAGCTTACTTTTTCATTTGGAGAGCGAAATAGCCTAATGTACAATATTGATAGAAGCAAGACGGCTTGTTGAAATATACATATATTTAAGCCCCCTTTTTAAAAAAATTTAACGAGAGCCTTGAGATTTTGTCTCCTTCTATCGTTGTATATCTGTACTGTAATGTTTGACAGGCTGCACAGTTCAGTAGTAGTGATATAGAAGTATTACATATATGGGTACGCCCTACTCTTAGCTACGTTAGCCAATTCTGTTAACGGTTCCAGATTCAGCGTTTAAGCATTCAGCACGTAAGAATGCGTAGGTAATAGCTCCGTCACTTAAGGAGTTTTTCATATAGATGATTTTAACACAAGTTTATGTATTATGAGTAGATTGCACGTATTTTTATGGAGAACGGTAGATTGGGCGACACTGGCGCCATCTGATATGGAAAAATATCCAACTCCCAAATTTTGTTGCAAGCAAATCATAAGAAGAAGAATTTGACATTTGCTTTGGCTAAGGGTGTTGGCACACGTTGCAAGTGCAATTATTTTTTCCACTGGTTGGTAACTTTTCTAACTTGTTTCGCAATTAAAAACTGCAATATAATAATGGAACACGACACAAAATATGTTAGCAAGTATTTTTGTGGTATAGGGAGAATGTTTATAACAGTGCTTCGCGAAATTTTGTATGTGAATGGCCAAGACGAAATAAACTTCAATTTCCTAGTCTGAAGTTCCTTCATATTTACAAACGCAACGTATTGGTTGATTGTGGCGATGTTATTGGAATGCATAAGCTTGTGTTAAACACATCTATTTGAAAAATGTCATTGTGCCGCGACCTTAAACATACATATGTGTGTCACATTTACAGATTTGCCTTATTTGTTATTGAGTGGTTGTGTAAATAATGAAAATCTTTATTTGAAAAAAATATAAATAAATTTTTCGTGAACAAAACTTTTAAAAAATTTTGCATAGAAATCAGGTATAGTTTATATAAAAAATGAAAACAAACGTGAATATTACGATATATTTCTTCATTCATTTACGAGTTTTTAACAAATTATGTCAAATATCATAATCCAATTTTAACATTTTTATGCTTTGGACTAAATTACTATTTTTTTTTTAACTGACTGGAACAATATTTTTGGCATAAACAAATATTAATATATTCATACTCTTGAAGAAAAGATATAGTACAACTCTTTCGTTAAGATGACCTTGAACCACTAAATAAACAAAACAAAGAGATGTAACAGAATTAGCATATTCATAGAAAAGTTACACATCAAAAGGCCGAAACTTGCTTTGTGAACAACAAATAAGGAATAAGTTGTCATATTGAATTGTAATTTATTGTCGATAATAAAATTAAAAGTGGTGCTTAAAAAATCAAATAGCATATGTGGCGTGAAAAAAAAATTGTATAATTTCTGTTATTTGTTCGAAAATTTTAAATTGAACTCACATTTATCGTACTGCAACTTAAGTTTCCAGCACAAGCATTATATATACAAAATTCATAAACATAATTTGCATAAATCACATAACAAGAAATATTGGCTTAGATATGCGAAATAAATAAAACACGCACGTTTGTTGAGTAAAAGGTAGATGAAAGAGAAAAAGATGATAACTGACAAGATTTTGTAGACTGACCTGGGCTGCCACATGCGTAAAGTGAAAATTTGGCGAATTTTCAAAATATAACAAAATAAAATCGCTAAAAAATACACAAATTTACTATCATTAAAAACTGAATGTCAATTATTTTTATAACAAAAAATAAGAAAGGATCACAAATTGCTGAATGCAACATAACCCAGCTATAGCTTCAAAAACGAATATCAGTATTTGTTTGAAGAAAATCCAGTTATTAGAATTTCTTTCAAAAACGTAATATTTCAGCAAAAATTGCTTCGTATTTGCTAAGCCGATAGATAACTGCAGTGGTATCTATATATATAAAATTCAAATTATGTATGTAGGTGTAGATCTAGTTGCGTCCTAAAGGGATCACAACCAAATTTGCACAACCCACTAGAAACTTTCCAAGGATGGTCATAGGCTAAAAATAATGTCGATATATAAAAGGGGCGTGGCACCTCCCATGCAAAATGAATATTTCGTACTACATAACTCTGAAGGTATTTATGCTAGAACATTGAAATTCAGTAGGGAGTTATATAAGGTCAATCCCTAACACCTACAAGAAAATGTGGGGTGGGGGATAAGGGCGTGGGACCTCTCATATAAATGAAATGTGTTATACTGCACATCTCTGGATGTAGTAATGGTAAGATAATGAAAATTGGTAAGGAGCTATATGAGGTTAAGTCCTAACACTTCCAGTAAAATGTGGAATTGGTGAAAAGGGGGCGTCGCAACTTCCCCACAAATGGGATTTTTCAGAACTTTGGCTGCCGTACAAACTCAGGTTGTTTCAACACGTAAAGTTTTATTGCAGTGTTGGGTTTGGCTGTTATTCCTTTAGTATTCTTTTGGTGTTTGTTATCTTTAGGATAGGTTTTTAGATACGCCTGGAGGAACCGCAAAAAAACATTTATGTTTAATTTGGTATTAACTAATGCAAGAGCAAAAAGAAAAATCACTGTGGCAGTTGCTTTCTCAGATACCGCGGATACTCTTTGTGTGGTGGATGTACAACTCCGCATTTAAATGACCACTGTGTGCAAACATGTGATACACCGATGTGCAACATAAGCAAACGGTCAGGCCAAAGTGGGGGTTTGCGATGTGTGCACCATGACTCTTAAACCGTCGCTGCAAGTTTTAGACCGAGCCCTTAAGAATTTAAGGTGTAATGATCATCCCAAAGTTGGCGCTTAGACGTTACTTGCTGGAACAGCGGCAGTTGAAGTAACTGCGTGCTTTTTCGTCTATAGACGCCTTTACGTACAAAAATTAACTCTCTTTAGAAATATTAGATGGCATTTTGGCGGAAACACTCCAACAGCAGCTTTTGCTAAACAACTTCTTGAAATTAATTATGGCAAATTCCCTATTTCTTTACCAGAAGATTTGATTTTTTTCCTGCAAGGTTTTGAGATATTATGACATCACCTGAAGCTTTAATAGTTAATGTTTCTTCCAAATATTGAATATATCTTTATAAACTATAAATGGCTTTTAGAAAAGGCATTTTAGGCATCCTAATGTTAATATCACTTGAACAAAGACAGTTTATCACTCTATTAACACAGTCGTGGAAGAGTTCCAAGCTGTGCATATCCGATTGAGTTTATTAGCTCTTTTGAGCCATCAGAAATTTCTCCTCATCGACTGATCTTTATAAGAGGGCCTTAATATCATAATATTTATGCTTCTTTATTTCAATTCTCCACGCTTATGTAGTGGGACAAGGCTTTTCTTCACAAAACTTTTACGAATGTCATTGAAGCTATTCATTTTAGCGGAAAATTTCGAAAACAAAAAAGTTTAAAACCAAGGATTGCTTTAATACCGACAGATTTGTCTTTTCAATTTTAAATGCCTCAAATTTCATATCCCTGTCAATGACGATCATTAGCTGCGAATCAAGGGATTGATGAGCGCAATACAAACCTTTATAACTTGAGAGCTTCTGCAACTTAATTGTCAACCTCAGGGGAATCCTGTTACAAATATGATTATATTATACTACAACAGTCATTAGCTGTAGCAGAAGTCAATCCTACCAACTCATGTTTTCACCCATGGCCAGTTACGCGTAGCTTGCATATTTTTATAGAAACGTGGGGTAAAACCCACGGGCATAAGCTAGTATCAAAAAAAATAAAGGAAAGAAACGTCTGTAGAAACTGCCGCCAAGAACATTTTAAAAGGTCGCGTACAAATGCTTGGCATACGGACGTACATCAGGTAGTTGAAGTTTTATCTTTAGACTGGCAAAGTAGCTTATATCTCTAAAGGGATTAGACTTAAGGCTTACGATGGGCATATTAAGTGAACGTTGCCTGCTGGCGTCACATGCTTCTAAGTTAGACCTCGATAGTAACATCAGATAAAAGATGGGCGCGTTGCAGAAAAAAATGGTTGAACGTTCTTTGTTCATGTCCAGCGCTCCCCAGCTATTTCTTGCGAAAATATAGCTTATTTTATTCATCCACATACCATTAAAAAACCTTTTATATAAAAGTGGGCGTGGTTCTTAACCGATTTCGCATTCTTTATAGTAAAGGCAACCTCTCTGTCGAATTTTGTTATGATAGGTTTAACGGTTTTTGATTTATGATTAATAATACTTGTAAAATTATTTTATCAAAAGTGGGCGGTGTTACGCCCATTTTAGAAAGTTTTTAAAATTTTTAGCAAGAGTTTCAATATCAGTCCAACTACGCCCATTTACAAAATTTATTTCGGTTTTTTTCTGAGCCACACCACTACCGAAGTACAATATCAGTTAAATACCATAAAGTTATTGCAAACTTTGTTAAGGTTAGACATTTCGAAAAAGTGGGCGTGGTCCTTAACCGATTTTGATTATCTTCACTCAGTCTATATAATTTGGCAAGGATAGTATCTCTGCCAAATTTCAATGTAATATCTTTAACGCCCTTTGATTTACGGCTTGTTAAACTTCCAAATTTTCTTATTCTAAATGTGGGTGGTGCCACGCCCATATTGCAAAATTTTTGTATTTTATGTTTTGCGTCATTAAAGTAATCCACCTACCAAATTTCATTAGCTTAGGGGTATTCGTTAATATAATCTGTGTGCAAAGCACACTTTTTAAAATGGGCGGGGCATCGCCCATTTGTGATAAAGTCTATTTTACAAATATTATTAATTATAAATCAAGGACCGTTACACCTATCATAACAAAATTCGACAGAGGTTACCTTTACTATAAAGAATTCTTCCAAGAAAAATTAACGAAATCAGTTAAGAACCACGCCTACTTTTATATAAAAGGTCATTTAAAGGGTCTTTGATGAATAAAATAAGCTATATCTTTGCAAAAAAGAGCTTTATGTCAATGGTATTTCTTTTTCAAAGTGGAATTATAACACGAAAAAGGAAGAAATTAAATTTTTTTAAAATAGGCGTGACACCGCCCCTTTTTTACGGGGCAAATTTTCTATATTCGAAGAAAAATTAACGAATCGTTATAAGACTGGGTGCACATATTTTTTTATATCAGCATATATTTTTAGTAAAATTGGACGGGATCGGTTAGAGACCACGCCCACTTATATATAAAGGATGTTTAAAAGGATTATAGACGAGATTAATATAGCTTATTATAGTTGTATCAAAGATATTTCACTTACCAAGTTTTATTTTAAGAGGGAATTGGAAGACATTTTTTCTTCAATATGCGTTGCCACGCCCCTATTACGATCAAGCATTACACAAAATTTATAGAGACTCAAAAAAATAAATAAATCCCTTGTAACAAAATTCGAAAAAGTAATTTATCTGAAATGAACTGTAGAATTTAAACTCACGATGAGTATATAATATTCGGTTACACCAGAACTTAGACACCCTTACTTGTTATCAATGATCTTATGACAAAAACATATACGTATATCCAGCCCATTAATAAAAGCTGGGTTTGTTGAATCCATTGTCGTTATTATACGGCTTACCGCAATTCTTTTTACTTGTCACTTATGAAGGTACATCCACGCCGGTAACGAAATAGCAAAGTTGTATAACAATTATTTTAAAACAAGTTGCAACTTGTTATACAATCAAGTTATCTAATTCCTTTGATCTTTACCGACAACCTCTGGGTAACATGTAACCTGCTATAAAGACAGAAAACAAGTTACACAAGATCGTGTTATACAACATTTTTCAGTTGAATTTCTTACAAGTTACATAACATTGGTTATGTAACTGTTTGTAACATGTTTTGTTACTGGTGTAGACGCACCTTAAGATTCCTTAAAGAAAGCCCATTAAAGTTAAGTTAACAGGGTTTTTAATCTCATGCCATGTGGATCTAAAGGAATAGAAAGAAATAATATAAGAGTTACAAGTGGATTTTTTTATATTTTCGAAAGTATTCCGAGTCACATGGTTAATAGAATAATTTCTTATTAAGGATAACATTATCGCTTATTTTCAGTAAAGGTGCATGAGTTTACACTGTGGAATGAAATTAAATGATGTAGTGTATAGAGTGAGTTTCACGCACCTCAAAACTATTTGGAGAAGCTTGATTTTGGGTTTTGCCCAATTGCAATCTCCTGCTACAGCCGCACGTTTATTTACACATATTTTTTGAGTTCAATTTTTAATTGAACAGCAGTTCGAATTGTTGCAAATCATTTCGATTTTCCATAAGATTTGCGAAGATGTGGCATAAGTTAATGGTAAAATATTTAGAAATTGAAGAGTAGCATTAGAGAAGCCAAAAGTTAAAAATGTGCAAAAAGAAAAGTAGCTGGTAGGCATGTTCGCAAACCAAATTTCAAGTGAAGACAAGTAACGGTTGCTACAATGTTTTATTTTTCGCATTTTCGTGTGTCAAAAACTGAACAAAGTTGTACACAATTTACAAGTTTTTACTGGAAATAAGGTACTTAGATTTTGACTTGTAACAATTTGCAAGTTAGATATGTAGTAGAGATATACGCCGCCGATAAACGCCGCCGCCGCCGATAAAGTGATCGGCGTAAACTTCTAATATGTATGTATGTGTCAGAAAAAAATTGCAACCTTTTTATTGATTTTCCTTTATTATTGACACTGTGAGCAGAAGCTTATATGCTAGTATTATAGAGATTTACTGAATATTTTCATTCTTTTACACGAACGCAACAAATGTATTTTCAGAAAAGGCAGTCAATGAGGAAAATTGCAATGATGCGAGGAAAAATGTTCAATAAGCAGATAAGTTTATTTCAACATGCAAAAACGCTCTACTCCAGTGCTTGTGAAAATCATGAAATTGCTAAAGAAAAATATTGGTAAAGAAAAAAAATCAAAATAACATTTACATGTGCATTTTTTAGCAAGCGTTGTGGCAGCGTGCGGCCGAAAAGTCAAAAAACTTGTTGCAAGAACACACACACGTACTGAATATTTGTTTTGCAAGCCAATTTGGTAGCGAGAGGTTTTGTAGGAAACCAAACATTCATAGGTTTGTTCTAATACATATACAATGTATATACATTAGGATGGTCCTTATAATTTAAATAAAATATTTCTTACAGTCTCTCAGATGGTGATGCCTTCGTGGAAAATAATATATACTATAGTTGGCCAGATAAGAAATAGCTAAGAGGTGTAGCACAGTGAAAATAATTCACATTTTAATATATTGAGTCGCCTTAACAGTTTTCATTCTGAACCAAAATTTATAGGTGATACCGCCAACTTCTTATCGAGTTTTGCCATTGAAAATCAAAAAATTCAATGAACTTGGGTTAGGAAAGATGTCGAGGCTGATATGAATGATAATTTCTTTTAATTTTTTAAATAAATAAAATATAAAAGTCATATGTATTTAATTAGCGAGCTTTGCTCATATTGCTTTATACAATGGTTTTTGTAATTGATATTAGAGAAAAATTGTAAGTTTACAAACGGCGATGGTTACTAGGACATGTTTCTGAATTTCACTTCTTCATCAGCTAGCTTTTCGGGAGCTGAGCGTTGAACTCGAGTCTCCAACATTCACATCAGTGCAAGCCTTTTTTAGCTGCTACGCCATATGAATGTCCCGTTGTTCGCTGTACAATTGGTCTCTAAGAGTTGCCTTTTTTGTTTATATTCCTTTTGATCACCATGTAGACACATTCACTCTGTATGTAGTTTATTCCTAATGGTGTGGATATGATTTTTAGGCGTGCTTTTGAATGTTACTAAGCTTCCTCCAACATTCACATCAGTGCAAGCCTTTTTTAGCTGCTACGCCATATGAATGTCCCGTTGTTCGCTGTACAATTGGTCTCTAAGAGTTGCCTTTTTTGTTTATATTCCTTTTGATCACCATGTAGGCACATTCACTCTGTATGTAGTTTATTCCTAATGGTGTGGATATGATTTTTAGGCGTGCTTTTGAATGTTACTAAGCTTTCAAAAGCACGCCTAAAAATCATATCCACACCATTAGGAATAAACTACATACAGAGTGTATGTGCCTACATGGTGATCAAAAGGAATATAAACAAAAAAGGCAACTCTTAGAGACCAATTGTACAGCGAACAACGGGACATTCATATGGCGTAGCAGCTAAAAAAGGCTTGCACTGATGTGAATGTTGGAGACTCGAGTTCAACGCTCAGCTCCCGAAAAGCTAGCTGATGAAGAAGTGAAATTCAGAAACATGTCCTAGTAACCATCGCCGTTTGCAAACTTACAATTTTTCTCTAATATCAATTAAAATATAAAAGTATTTGAAAAAAATAAATAAATTAGAATAAAAGAAAAGAAAGTTTATAACCGACTGCCTTAGCTGGTTACATAGATCCATTTCGAAGGTTCTTAAACACCAAACTCATCGGCAACCTTTAAGCACTGCTGCACTATACATACGGCCATCTCATCTCTACTTCTATTCTATTTTTGCCAACCGATTTTTACAGTGCAGCAACATCTATCTTATGTTATATATTATTTCTAATTGCTGTTTTTATGTACAGGTCCCTTTTTTGCTCCTAATTGAAATCCAAATTTATAAATAAAGTTTTGGTTGTGAAGATGGGGATTCATGCTATTAGCGAGAGTTGGGCATTATTAGTCGTAGTGCTTTTGTTTAGATATATTTTATTAAAATAATTTGTTAAAAAGAAACTATTGTGAGCACACAAAAAATCTATTTATACTATGGCACTATCTTAATAAATAAAAATCACATGTCGCAATCTTTGGCCGCGATGGACTCGTAAACTACTGAACCGATTTTTAATTTGTTTTGCACCGCGTATGTAGTTTGATCTAACTTGAAATATAGGATAGGCTATATCTCGTAATATTATTTTATTGCAATTTTTTTTATTTGTATATACGTAATAATAAAATGTTACGTATACGCGCCGGCACTCACATTTTCAGGGGTGGGGATATACTTCCGTGTAACTGGGTGGTATTTAATTAAACAACGTGCTTATCAATAAAAAATATTATAGCGAATGATATAAAGTATAGCACATCACCAGGCCCGTCGAGAGAGGAGGGGGGGGGGGGGGGGGGGGGGGGGGGGGTTATCCCCGGACCCGGAGTTTCTGAGGAGGACCGCGATTTAGAAGTTCTAAGACAGTTTTTTTTAATTCAGAATAGTCTTTAGTAGTTCCATGTGCAAGTTTTAAGCCGAATTTCGAAAGCAAAGAAAATCTGCAATTCGTTTTAATATTATAGTGAAGTGTGAAAAATAAAAAGTTATATATATAAAAAGAAAGGCTAAAATGTGTGTTAGTTGGTCGCGGGTGTTTGAAGAGATGCGTTGGTCGATTTTGTTCAAACTTTCATACAAGTTGCGTAAACCTCACGCGGTGGTTACTATATAGGTTTGGTTGCGATCGACGTACAGGGTCTATAGGCCGAAACGTGGACCCGAGTACCCCTAGAGTGTGATTATAGGTTATGGATAACAAATGAAAGCTGTTGATGAGTGCTTTAGTAGAGGGTAACCTTTAATACCCCTGGGTGACTAGGGTCTCGAGATATAGGCCAAAACGAGGGCCAGTGAATACCTAGACAGTGTTTATACAATATGGATATCAAACGAAGGCTGTTGATGAGTGCTTTAGTACAGAGTAATATATTATCCAGAGACGGACTGGGACTGAGATTAGGACTAGGACTGGGACTGAGACTCGGAGTGGGACTGGGACTGGGATAAAATACATACCACCCTCTGGGACAGGCAATAAGGGATGCAGAAGAATGAGAAGGGAGAATTGAGAGAAGAGAAAAGAGAGAAGGAGAAGGAGATTGAGAAAGAGATAGAATGATATGAAGATGGAGATTGATGAAGCTAAAAAGACGGAGGGTGGAGTGAATGAAAGGATTAGGAAAAAGTGAAGAGGGGGGGGAGGGCAGGGTCAGACGGAAAAAGCTTATTAAAATGTATGCAGATAGGCCAAATTTAGGGCAGGACAACGTCTGCCGGGTCTTCTACTTATGAATATATGATTAGAACTAACACTGCATTACCGGCAGTTGCTAACATTCGCCAGATGGCAGCGCAAGCGCATGTAAATGTATAGATGTTTGATTGATAGAACAGCTGGTTTCCGTTTATATTTCATATGATACTTTTATATTTGTTGCGCAAAATGCGCACGGGTCCGGCTCGTAACAAAATATTTGTAAACGTTGAAAAGAGCTTAACAATTATTTTTTGTTGTTAGTATTGTTGTGATAAGCTGCAGTCGCGTCAATGTATATAGTGATAGTAGGGCGAACATTAAGGCAATAATCCCTCAAAGTACTTCATAAAAAAGTGTCCTGGAATGCAGAGAAGCATTAAAGAGTCTTCGCTCATGCCGGACCATACATCTGTTCCATGTTCCCGGTCATAAGGGGATAAAAGGTAACGAAAAGTCTGATGAGTTTGCTGTAGCACTCAATGAATCGACGGTAATATGCCACTCCGTTTGAAAGTAATCAAAAGGCTACAGGATTTGCATATCATCCATCAAGCAGGAAAGTATACACAGTGGCTAGTATTTGGCAAGAGGGCGGAGTTATTTTATAACATAAGTCCTGTTTGGGGTTCTTGCGTTTGGTTATCAAATAAATTCCGGTAACACTATAGACACATTTAATCTATGTGAGGTCTTTACTGATCGACCAATTCAACCTAACTTATTGTTATATGTTATATGTTTTCTTTACTGAAAAAAAAAATAGAATTACAAGGTAGACATAAAATTACATTTCTACTTTTTAAGTGAAATCATAACTTTGACCCCTGTGGGACACCCCTTAATCGTCATCAAATTGGAAAAAATCAAATAGCGTTTTATCTTCTGGCAAAATTGTTACGCTTTTTGTTCGCTGTGCAAGGGTTGTAAACATATTTTGTTCTATTCTAAATAAATAAAATAATTAAAAAAAAATTGTTTAAGTTAAACGGTTTTATTGAAAACAATACTTACATGAAGTAATAATAATATCAAAAGCTAGAAAATAATTACGTAGTTCCTAGGTACTAGTCATCACACTCCTTATCAATCTGGGGCGTTGATCAGGCAATTAAATGTTGTTGTTGTTGTTGTAGCGATAAGGTTGCTCCCCGAAGGCTTTGGGGAGTGTTATCGATGTGATGGTCCTTTGCCGGATACAGATCCGGTACGCTCCGGTACCACAGCACCATTAAGGTGCTGGCCCGACTATCTCGGGAACGATTTATGTGGCCACATTAAACCTTCAGTCCATCCCCTCCCTCCCCAACCCCAAGTTCCATAAGGAGCTTAGGGTCGCCAGAGCCTCGTCTGTTAGTGAAACAGGATTCGCCGCGGATAGGTGAGGTTGACAATTAGGTTTGGAGAAGCTATATGTTGCGCTGGCAACCTGCAGGGTTGCGCTACACAGCCCCTTGAATCTGGTATTTTAGTCGCCTCTTACGACAGGCATACCTACCGCGGGTATATTCTGACCCCCCCTAACCCGCTGGGGGACAGGCAATTAAATAAAAGCGTTGGGCGCGTGAAATTTCTAAAAACGTGAGGCGTAGCATAACCTGATTAAGGTTCAGTTGGTTTTACTTATGACTATCAATAGAAATATGACGCCACCAACGCTTTTATTTAATTGTCTGATCAACGCCCCAGATTGATAAGGAGGTGATGACTAGTACCTAAGACTTCCCTAATTATTTTCTAGCTTTTCGTATTATTATTACTTCATGTAAGTATTGTCTTCAATAAAACCGTTTAACTTAAAAAAAATTTTTAAATTATTTTATTTTCAAGTTTTTAGTCTTTATTTAATTGCCTATTATTTCTCATTCTATTTAGTTCATTTAGTGACTCATTATTACAAGGACTCTTTCCTGACAACCTGTTACAACCCAAGTCCTCAATACGTAATCCTTCCAAAGACTTTACTCGACTCTGCGCCACGTATGCTTGTCCCTCCTCCAACTCCAAAACATTTTGATGTCACTTCTACCGGACTGTATGCAATATTTGTTCCAAATATGAGCCAAATCGGGCATCATAGGTCGCTTTCTATTCATGTATGTATTATGTGTTCCAAATATGGACCAAATCAAATCGGACCACAAATACGATTTTTGTGAATATCTCGATCCTTGCGCCACCTAGCGGCGGTTTTTTTTGATAGGTCGCTTTCTATTCTTGTATGTATTTTGTGTTCCAAGCATGAGCCAAGTCGGACCACAAATACGATTTTTGTGAATATCTCGATCCGTGCGCCACCTAGCGGCGATTTTTTTTTCATAAGTCGCTTTTTATTCTTGCATGTATTATGTGTTCCAGATATGAGCCAAATCGGACCACAAATGCGAATTTTGCGAATATCTCGATCCGTGCGCCACCTAGCGGCGATTTTTTTTTCAAAAGTCGCTTTTTAATCTTGCATGTATTATGTGTTCCAAATATGAGCCAAATCGGACCACAAATGCGAATTTTGCGAATACCTCGATCCTTGCGCCACCTAGCGGAGATTTTTTCTTATTATTGCATTGTCATCGGGTTCTGAACTATATTCCAAGTTTCAAGCTTGTAGGTTATCGGGAAGTTACTTAAATTTCAATTACAAGATTCGTTCACAACGGCCGTGCGGCCTGCCTGTCAACTCAAGCTAAAAAAAACCATTTAAAAATAGACAACTCCTTAATGGGATATTTCGTTCTTTTGTGAAAATTGTTACCTGCTCGCAACGCAAAAGCGTTGCACTTTTACCCTGCACAAAATGACGGTGTAGTAGTGTAACCCTGCCAAACCTGCTGATCGTGACAATTTATTTTCGTAAGTTCACAAATTTTTAGCGAAGAAAATTGAAATGCAGGCAATAATTTCTAATAAGTTTTTATTATTATCGATTGTGAAAATCAGCTGATACACGGGGTAGCCATTTATATTCCTCTCATGCATTATAAAAGTTGACACTTTTCAAGGGTAGGAGGATATCTATTAAGGTTTTACCATTTCTTTAGGCAACCATTTTTTTCAGAAAAGAAAACGCTATAAACGTGCTATTTTTGTCTTTAATATTACCCTTTCATGGGGTGACACTAGCAAAAAATTTTTATTAAATTTATAATGACCACCCTAATATACATCTATACATAAGTTTGCAAAATATAGCAAAACAATTAATATTCCACCGCTAATAATGCTATTTAAAAAGTGAATTTAAAATATTAATACCAGTTGCGTGTTTCGCCCACGGCATTATTTTTGTTGTTAAACACAGCTGTTGAAGCATCTTTAGCTCTTGTTGACTACTCGTCCGGCAGCTGTTGGCTAGCGGATTGAGTGTGCGCAACTGATTTATAACTCAAACGTCGACGCAATCAACTGAACTGCCGCCTGCTTTCGCATCATCTGCAAGACATGCAGAAATGAAGAAAGAAAGCCAAGGTCAATGTAAAGAAACTACGAACAAAATATGCATTGCGTGTGATTGTTGATTTTGTCTTGTTATGCGATTTTTATTTCATATCTACATAACTATGATGTTTGGTTTGTTTTATTTAGCTGTATAAATTAGATTGTGGCAAATTTAATTGTGTAAACAAACATTTTTATACTCAGTTGAGCAGAGCTCACAGAGTATATTAAGTTTGATTGGATAACGGTTGGTTGTACATATATAAAGGAATCGAGATAGATATAGACTTCCATATATCAAAATAATCAGGATCGAAAAAAAATTTGATTGAGCCATGTCCGTCCGTCCGTCCGTTAACACGATAACTTGAGTAAATTTCGAGGTATCTTGATGAAATTTGGTATGTAGGTTCCTGAGCACTCATCTCAGATCGCTATTTAAAATGAACGATATCGGATTATAACCACGCCCACTTTTGCGATATCGAAAATTTCGAAAAACCGAAAAAGTGCGATAATTCATTACAAAAGACAGCTAAAGCGACGAAACTTGGTAGATGAGTTGAACTTATGACGCAGAATAGAAAATTAGTAAAATTTTGGACTATGGGCGTGGCACCGCCAACTTTTAAAAGAAGGTAATTTAAAAGTTTTGCAAGCTGTAATTTGGCAGTCGTTGAAGATATCATGATGAAAGTTGGCAGGAACGTTACTCCTATTACTATATGTATGCTTCATAAAAATTAGCAAAATCGGAGAAGGACCACGCCCACTTTTTAAAAAAATATTTTTTTTAAAGTAAAATTTTAACAAAAAATTTAATATCTTTACAGTATATAAGTAAATTATGTCAACATTGAACTCCAGTAATGATATGGTGCAACAAAATACAAAAATAAAAGAAAATTTCAAAATGGGCGTGGCTCCGCCCTTTTTCATTTAATTTGTCTAGGATACTTTTAACGCCATAAGTCGAACAAAAATTAACTAATCCTTTTGAAATTTGGTAGGGGCATAGATTTTATGACGCTAACTGTTTTCTGTGAAAATGGGCGAAATCGGTTGATGCCACGCCCAGTTTTTATACACAGTCGTCCGTCTGTCCTTCCGCATGGCCGTTAACACGATAACTTGAGCAAAAATCGATATATCTTTACTAAACTCAGTTCACGTACTTATCTGAACTCACTTTGTATTGGTGTAAAAAATGACCGAAATCCGACTATGACCACGCCCACTTTTTCGATATCGAATATTACGAAAAATAAAAAAAATGCCATAATTATATACCAAATACGAAAAAAGGGATGAAACATGGTAAGGTAATTGGATTGTTTTATTGACGCGAAATATAACTTTAGAAAAAAACTTGGTAAAATGGGTGTAACACCTACCATATTAAGTAGAAGAAAATGAAAAAGTTTTGCAGGGCGAAATCAAAAGCCCTTGGCATCTTGGAAAGAATACTGTTCGTGGTATTACATATATAAATAAATTAGCGGTACCCGACAGATGAAGTTCTGGATCACCCTGGTCCACATTTTGGTCGATATCTTGAAAACGCCTTCACATATAGAACTAAGGCCCACTCCTTTTTAAAATACTCATTAACACCTTCCATTTGATACCCATATCGTACAAACAAATTCTAGAGTCACCCCTGGTCCACCTTTATGGCGATATCTCGAAAAGGCGTCCACCTATAGAACTAAGGCCCACGCCCTTTTAAAATACTCATTAACACCTTTCATTTGATACCCATATCGTACAAACAAATTCTAGAGTCACCCCTGGTCCACCTTTATGGCGATATCTCGAAAAGGCGTCCACCTATAGAACTAAGACCCAACGCCCTTTTAAAATACTCATTAACACCTTTCATTTAATACCCATATCGTACAAACATATTCTAAAGTCACCCCTGGTCCACCTTTATGGCGATATCTCGAAAAGGCGAACACCTATAGAACGAAGGCCCAGTCCCTTTTAAAAATACTCATTAACACCTTTCATTTGATACCCATATCGTACAAACAAAGTCTAGAGTCACCCCTGGTCCACCTTTATTGCGATATCTCGAAAAGGCGTCCACCTATAGAACTAAGGCCCACTCCCTTTTAAAATACTCATTAACTCCTTTCGTTTGATACCCATATTGCACAAACGAATTCTAGAGTCACCCCTGGTCCACCTTTATGGCGATATCTCGAAACGGCGTCCACCTATGGAACTAAGGATTAATCCCTTTTAAAATACTTATTAACACCTTTCTTTTGATACCCGTATTGTACAAACAAATTCTAGGGTCACCCCTGGTCCACCTTTATGGCGATATCTCGAAACGGCGTCCACCTATGGAACTTAGGATTAAAAAAAAAAAATGATGGAACTAAGGCTTACTCCCTTTTAAAATACTCATTAACACCTTTCTTTTGATACCCTTTTTGTAGAAACAAATTCTAGGGTCACCCCTGCTCCACCTTTATGGCGATATCTCGAAACGGCGTCCACCTATGGAACTAAGGATTACTCCCTTTTAAAATACTCATTAACACCTTTCTTTTGATACCCATATTGTACAAACAAATGCTAGGGTCACCCATGGTCAACCTTTATGGCGTTATCTCGAAACGGCGTGCACCTATGGAACTAAGGATTACTCTCTTTTAAAATACTCATTAACACCTTTCGTTTGATACCCATATCGTACAAACACATTCTAGAGTCACCCCTGGTCCACCTCTATGGCGATATCTCGAAACGGCGTCCACCTATGGAACTAAGGATTACTCCCTTTTAAAATACTCATTAACACCTTTCGTTTGATACCTATATCGTACAAACACATTCTAGAGTCACCCCTCGTCCACCTTTATGGCGATATTTCGAAAAGGCATCCACCTATAGAACTAAGGCCCACTCCCTTTTAAAATACTCACTAACACCTTTCGTTTGATGCCCATATTGTACAAACAAATTCTAGGGTCACTCCTGGTCCACCTTTATGGCGATATCTCGAAACGGCGTCCACCTATGGAACTAAGGATTACTCCCTTTTAAAATACTCATTAACACCTTTCTTTTGATACCCATATTGTACAAACAAATTCTAGGGTCACCCCTGGTCCACCTTTGTGGCGATATCTCGAAACGGCGTCCACCTATGGAGCTAAGGATTACTCCCTTTTAAAATACTCATTAACACCTTTCATTTGATACCCATATCGTACAAACGCATTCTAGAGTCAAGCCTGATCCATCTTTATGGCTATATCCGTAAATGGCGTCCACCTATAGAACTATGGCCCACTCCCTCATAAAATACTCTTTAATGCCTTTCATTTGATACACATTCCAGGGTTTCCCTCGGTTCATTTTCCTACATGGTTATTTTCCCTTACTTTGTCTCCACAGCTCTCAACTGAGTATGTAATGTTCGGTTACACCCGAACTTAACCTTCCTTACTTGTTTTTTAATGACTTATTTCTTGTGAAATTTTTTTAATCATAAATTTACATTTTCTTTGTTTAGCATTTACACTTGAAATCGCGCTGTACCACAATCGTGCAGACATTTGGGCTTTAATTTTGAGGGTAACGCACTTGCTGGACACCGACACTGCTTGTGGAAGCATGAAATATCTTAATTTAGATAATAAGTGATCGTTTACGGGAAGTTTTTGATTTTTTATACTCAGCTGAGCAGAGCTCACAGTTTATCAGGGGCGTAGCCAGAAAATTGCCTTGGGGGGTTCACAAAAAAATTTTTTTTTTTTCAGTTAAATAAATTAAAAAAATGTTGTCTTAACTTTAACATTAAAGTACGTGTATTTAGCATATGATATGAAAAAGGTTATATTAAAAACTCAAGGGCATGCCTCGTCTTTTCTTTGCCATTTCATCTAAAACTTCATCAACGGTAACAATTTGATCACGGTGGATGCTTTGTGATGCACAGCCATTCAATCGATTTTCACTCATCGTGTTTCTCAAATAGTTTTTAATCAGCCTAAGAGGTGAAAAAGATCTCTCGTTCATTGCCGTTGTTACTGGAAGCGTACACAAGATTTTCAACAACATGTGAACATTAGGAAAAGCCACAGAATCGCATTCCTGGCATATTAATCATAGATAAATAGATTAAAAAAAAACCGAAGTACCTTCTTCAGGAATAAGTAGAATTCATGCTTTTTGAGCCTATGCATGAGATCTAACGTATACGTATATAAAATTAAAAAAAAAGAAATTGATCGAATAGAAAAAAATTTTATTTAAAAAAGTCATATCTACACGGAAAAAACACTAATGTGTTTTTTACATTTGTGAAAAACATTATTTTTTCATTTATCAAATAATTTGAATTTTCCATTTTACAGTGTTTATTTCGTACATACATATGCTTGCATATTAAAAATATAATATCACCAACAAAGTAAATGCGTAGCAGAATTATAAAGAGATTATTAACATAGACATGAAAACATCAAATATTTGAACTGTAGCGACCTAAAAACTACGACCTAAACCTCCAAACCCACCCAGATGACGAACATGCCCAATTTAAAAAAAAAAATTTAAAAGTCAAATATCTTTACAGTATATAAGTAAATTATATCAAGATTAAACTTCCGTAATGATATGGTGCAACAAAATACAAAAATAAAAGAAAAATTTTAAATGGGCGTGGCTCCGCCCTTTTTCACTTAATTTGTCTAGAATACTTTTAATGCCATAAGTCGAACCAACCAGTTTTTATACACAGTCGACCGTCTATTCTTCCGCTCGGCGGTTAACACAACAACTTGAGCAATCGAAAATTTCAAAAAATGAAAAAAATGCCATAATTCTATACCAAACACGAAAAAAGGGATGAAACATTGCGATTGGATTGGTTTTTTGACGCAAAATATAACTTTAGAAAAAACTTTGTAAAATGGATATCATATTAAATAGAAGAAAATGAAAAAGTTCTGCAGGGTGAAATCAAAAGCCTTTGGAATCATGGTAGGAATACTATTCGTGGTATTACATATATAAATAAATTAGTGGTAGCCGACAGATGGTGTTCTGGGTCACCCTGGTCCATATTTTGGTAGATACCTCGAAAACGCCTTCACATATACAACTAAGGGTCACTCCCTTTTAAAACCTTCATTAATGCCTTTAATTTGATACCCATATTGAACAAACACATTCTAGAGTCACCCCTGGTCCACCTTTATGGCGATATCCCGAAATGGCGTCCACCTACAGAACTATGGCCCACTCCCTTTTAAAATACTCTTTAATACCTTCCATTTGAAACCCATGTCATACAAACACATTCCAGGGTTACTCTAGGTTAATTTTTCTAAACGGTGATTTTCCCTTATTTTGTCTCCAAAGCCCTCAGCTGAGCACGTAATGTTCAGTTACACCCGAACTTAGCCTTCCTTACTTGTTTTTTAATCAAAGCATGCATTCGTGGTTCTATTGGGAGGGCTTTGTGCATTCCGCTGAAATTTTTACAATATTTAATACATTAACATTGACGCTGCGCTCATATAACACAAAAGTTTACTGAAATTTCAGCATTAAGCAAAATTTGATATAAATGGCGCTGATGATGCAGTGATCCTGATTTCGGGACCATTTATTTCAGTTATTAATTAAATCATGGAAAGAACATTGGAAAAACTAAGTACGGGGCACCGGGATGTAGCCTTAGGCCAAATCCGGAGAATACGGGTCTACCACTCTTTAAGAAGAAGTACAAGCCACACTCGTTTGCATAACCAATTCTAAAGGGTCAGCACTAACCCTATAAAGTAGTACCAAATACCGATTTCAAACTCACCTAGAAAGCGTTAATCAAGGAACGGCTACGAAAGGCCTGCATCGCTTTCTACGCCTGCAAAGCGATGTTTCGTACGAAATGGAATCTCAGGCTAAAGGTTGCGCTATGACTGTATGAGGAAGTGGGGCTATCATATCTGACCTATGGCTCAATATTATGGTGGTAAGATTTTAGTAAGCACTATAATCTCATAATCCTATAGAAAGTTCAGCGCCATGCCTGCGTTGGTGCCATCGAAGCTTGCCGCACCTGCCTACGGCGGCTTAAGACCCCATCTGAAACTTCTTCCGAACGATATGCACATATTTTGTACGTCGGAACAAACCACACTGAGACTGAGGGAATCTGGGTGCTTTAAACATACTCAGAAAAGTCATAGCAGTATCCTTAAGATACTTCCGCCTATAACTTATCATTCCGAAATAAGTTGTTATCACCGTAAGCATCATTTGGAAGTCGGTGGTTACAATATCAATACAATACCAAGCAGGAATGATTGAAAGAACCGTTCTCCGTTCTAGCTAACTAATAATGTCATACTAATATATATCGGTGGCTCCAAAATGGACTCAAGTGGGCGGTTTGTATCAGATTGAGATTTCTACGTCATTTAGACTACCGTCATATTGTTGTGTGTTTCAAGCAGCAGCAGTTCTCGAGATTTGGCAGACCTGCAAATCACTTGAGGTCCGGAACATAACTAGCTAATCATCGTATAGGCTCAGCGGAAGTTAAGAATTAACCAGCGTCGAAGTAGGTACACCCCTGGGGGTATCCAAGAAGAAATATTGAATTTTTACGCGAAAAAAGTTCAGCAAAAGCCGAATAGCCCCACGTGCTGTGCGATTTCAAGCGCTACATGGCCAAACTACAATGAAAGAAGGAAAAAAATCTACTGGGTAAGTACTAGGTCTAACATTCATAAACTTGTAGCGTTCTGCAGCAGTCAAGGGGGTTAAGGTTAAAGTTCTGCATTCATGCGGACGATTTATGGTCCTCTCCGTGATGCCTACGTTGAGTACCTAAGAAGGTAAAATTATGAGTTGTAATCGCTTAGGCGGCTGATCGCCAATTAATGATGATGATGACCACTGCAGGAGTTGCTGGGACGTAACTTCAAAAGAGGCAGTTGAGCACTTTCTTTACAGTGGTAATTTTCTTATAGTTGATCGCAAAATTCCCCTGATTGGTACAAAATTTCTAAATATCTTGCCGTGGGCGCCACCTATCGGAATCGTTCCTCTTGTTTAATGCATTGTCATCGGTTTCTCAATTACGTACGAGGTATTCAGTCTTGATCTTAATGGAGTATCTGTCAATAATTGACCGCAACATTTCATTCGATTCATATCCAAATATCCACGCGACACCTAGCGAAACTGTTTGTTAAACTGTCATTGACCTTGGGAACACTATTTTAACATCAAGAGTCTAGCTCACTCGCAAGTTACTAAAAACTTTTATTATTAAATAAAGTAGCGAAAGTAAAATTTTAATAAAATTTTTAATTAAAAACAAAAGTGTATTCAACGGAGTAAATAATTTATCGTTTTTTTTATACCCCACACCAATTACCTTGTTCACAGTTAGTAAAAATCACAAAAATAAAATCGAAGTACTTAACAAGAAACATTGCCAAATTTCAGCCATGATTTCCGTGTCATTTGTTTTGTTGTCACAAAAAGTTGTAGGTGTTAATACTTGCCACTTATTGTTATTTGATTTATTGATTTTTGTACTACATGGTATAGGGTGCGCACAGTGGAGGTCTCTGTGAACAAGTGATTTTGATTATTGTGCTTAGGAATACTAAGGATGGGCAATGTTTTGATGACAGCAAGTCAGTAAGCTACATTGAAATCATTCATTTAAATGTTTTGCTAAGTTTTGCTTTTACATATTTTTTATACTCAGTTGAGCAGAGCTCACAGAGTATATTAACTTTGATTGGATAACGGTTGGTTGTACAGGTATAAAGGAATCGAGATAGATATAGACTTCCATATATCAAAACCATCAGGATCGAAAAAAAATTGATTGAGCCATGCCCGTCCGTCCGTCTGTCCCTTAACACGATAACTTGAGTAAATTTTGAGGTATCTTGATGAAATTTGATATGTAGGTTCCTGAGCACTCATCTCAGATCGCTATTTAAAATGAACAATATGGGACTATAACCACGCACACTTTTTCGATATCGAAAATTTCGAAAAACAGAAAAAGTGCGATAATTCATTACCCAAGACGGATAAAGCGATGAAACTTGGTAGGTGAGTTGAACTGATGACGCTGAATAGAAAATTAGTAAAATTTTGGACAATGGGCATGGCACCGCCCACTTTTAAAAGAAGGTAATTTAAAAGTTTTGCAAGCTGTAATTTGGCAGTCGTTGAAGATATCATGATGAAATTTGGCAGAAACGTTACTCCTATTACTATATGCATGCTTAATAAAAATTTGCAAAATCGGAGAACGACCACGCCCACTTTTAAAAAAAAATTTTTTAAGTCAAATTTTAACAAAAAATTTAATATCTTTACAGTATATAAGTAAATTTTTTCAACATTCAACTCCATTAATGATATGGTGCAACAAAATGCAAAAATAAAAGAAAATTTTAAAATGGGCGTCGCTCCGCCCTTTTTCATTTAATTTGTCTAGGATACTTTTAATGCCATAAGTCGAACAAAAATTTACCAATCCTTGTGAAATTTGGTAGGGGCTTAGCTTCTGGGACAATAACTTATTTCTGTGAAAAAGGGCGAAATCGACTGAAGCCGCACCCAGTTTTTATACACAGTCTACCGTCTGTCCTTCCGCTCGGCCGTTAACATGATAACTTGAGCAAAAATCGATATATCTTTACAAAACTCAGTCCACGTACTTATCTGAACTCACTTTGTATTGGTATAAAAAATGGAAGAAATCCGACTATGACCACGCCCACTTTTTCGATATCGAAAATTACCAAAAACGAAAAAATGCTATAATTCTATACCAAATACGAAAAAAGGGATGAAACATGGTATTTGGATTGGTTTATGGACGCAAAATATAACTTTAGAAAAAAACTTTGTAAAATGGGTGTGACACCTACCATATTAAGTAGAATGAAATGAAAAAGTTCTGCAGGGCGAAATAAAAAACCCTTGAAATCTTGGCAGGAATACTGTTCGTGGTATTATATATATAAATAAATTAGCGGTATCCAACAGATGATATTCTGGGTCACACTGGTCCACATTTTGGTCGATATCTGGAAAACGCCTTCACATATACAACTACCACCACTCCCTTTTAAAAGCCTCATTAATAGATTTAATTTGATACCCATATCGTACAAACCCATTCTAGAGTCACCCCTGGTCCACCTTTATGGCGATATATCGAAAAGGCGTCTACCTATAAAACTAAGCCCCACGCCCTTTTAAAATACTCATTAACACCTTTCATTTGATACCCATATAGTACAAACATATTCGAAAGTCACCCCTGGTCCACCTTTATGGCGATATCTCGAAAAGTCGACCACCTATAGAACTAAGGCACACTCCCTTTTAAAAAGACTCATTAACACCTTTCATTTGATACCCATATCGTACGAACAAAGTCTAGAGTCACCCCTGGTCCACCTTTATGGCGATATCTCGAAAAGGAGACCACCTATACAACTACAACCACTCCCTTTTAAAACCCTCATTAATACCTTCAATTTGATACCCATACTGTACAAACACATTCTAGAGTGACCCCTGGTCCACCTTAATGGCGATATCTCGAAAAGGCGTCCACCTATAGAACTAAGCCCCACGACCTTTTAAAATACTCATTAACACCTTTTGTTTGATACCCATATTGTACAAACGAATTCTAGAGTCACCCCTGGTCCACCTTTATGCCGATATCTCGAAAAGGCGACGACCTATACAACTACCACCACTCCCTTTTAAAACCCTCATTAATACCTTTAATTTGATACCCATATCGTACAAACACAATCTATAGTCACCCCTGGTCCACCCTTATGGCAGTATCTCGAAAAGGCGTCCACCTATAGAACTAAGGCCCACTCCCTTTTAAAATGTTCATTAACCCCTTTCATTTGATAGCATATCGTACAAACAAATTCTAGAGTCAACCCTGATCCACCTTTATGGCGATATCCCTAAATGGGTCCACCTATATAACTATGGCCCACTCCCTCATAAAATACTCTTTAATACCTTTCATTTGATACACATGTCATACAAACACATTCCAGGATTACCCTCGGTTCATTTTGCTACATGGCTATTTTCCCTTATGTTATCACCATAGCTCTCAACTGAGTATGTAATGTTCGGTTACACCCGAACTTAACCTTCCTTACTTGTTTATACTCAGTTAAGCAGAGCTCACAGAGTATATTAACTTCGATTGGATACCGGTTAGTTGTACAGGTATAAAGGAATCGAGATTGATATAGACTTCCATATATCAAAATCATCAGTATCGAAAAATAATTTGATTGAGCCATATCCGTCCGTCCGTCCGTCCGTCCGTTAACACGATAACTTGAGTAAATTTGGAGGTATCTTGATGAAATTTGGTATGTAGGTTCCTGGGCATTCATCTCAGATCGCTATTTAAAATGAACGAAATCGGACTATAATCACGCCCACTTTTTCGATATCGAAAATTAAAAAAAATACAAAAAGTACGATAATTCATTACCAAAGACAGATAAAGCGATGAAACTTGGTAGGTGAGTTGGGCTTATGGCGCAAAATAGAAAATTATTAAAATGTTTGACAATGGGCGTGGCACCGCCCACTTTTAAAAGAAGGTAATTTAAAAGTTTTACAAGCTGTAATTTGGCAGTCGTTGAAGATATCATGATGAAATTTGGCAGGAACATTACTCCTATTACTATATATATAAAATAAATAAAAAATAAATGTAAGGCGCGATAACCTCCGAAGAGATCTAAGGCCGAGCTTCTCTTCCAATTTGCGTCGTGACTTTCCCTACAAATTGGCCGGACGGGACCTACATGTTTAATCCCGACTCCGAACGGCATCTGCAAGGCAGATGAGTTTTCACTGAGAGCTTTTCATGGCAGAAATACACCCGGAGCGCTTTCCAAACACTGCCGAGGGGCGGCCCCGCGTAGAAAAATTGTCTTCTAATTTAAAAAGCTTATTTCTAAAATTGTTTGATGTTGCTTTGCCCGGGGTGCGAACCCACGGCATTCGGTGTGGTAGGCGGAGCACGTTACCATCACACCACGGTGGCCTACTATATATATGCTTAATAAAAATGAACAACATCCACGCCCACTTAAAAAAAAATTTTTTTTAAAGTAAAATTTTGACAAAAAATTTAATATCTTTACAGTATATAAGTAAATTATGTCAACATTCAACTGCAGTAATGATATGGTGCATACAAAAATAAAAGAAAATTTCAAAATAGGCGTGGCTCCGCCCTTTTTCATTTAATTTGCCTAGGCTACTTTTAATGCCTTAAGTCGAACAAAAATGTACCAGTCCTTGTGAAATTTGGTAGGGGCTTAAATTCTAGCACGGTAACTATTTTCTGTGAAAAAGGGCGAAATCGGTTGAAGCCACGCCCAGTTTTTATACCGTCGTTGACCGTCTGTCCTTCCGCTCGGCCGTTAATACGATATATTGGGCAAAGATCGATAAATCTTTACTAAACGCAGTTCACGTACTTACCTGAACCCACTTTGTATTGGTATAAAAAATGGGAGAAATGCGACTACGACCACGCCCACTTTCTCAGTATCGAAAATTACGAAAAATGAAAAAAATGCCATAATTCTATACCAAATACGAAAAAAGGGATGAAACGTGGTAATTGGATTGGTTTAATGACGCAAAATATAACTTTAGAAAAAAACTTTTTAAAATGGGTGTGACACCTACCATATTAAGTAGAAGAAAATGAAAAAGTTCTGCACGGTGAAATCAAAAGCCTTTGGAATATTGGCAGGAATACTATCCGTGGTATTACATATATAAATAAATTAGCGGTGCCCGACAGATGATGTTCTGGGTCACCATGGTCAACCTTTATGGCGATATCTCGAAAAGGCGTTCACCTATTGAACTAAGGCACCCTCCCTTTTAAAATACTCATTAACACCTTTCATTTGATAACCATATCGTAGAAACAAATTCTATAGTCACCCCTGGTCCACCTTTATGTCGATATCCCTAAATGGCATCCACCTATAGAGCTATGGCCCACTCCCTCTTAAAATATTATTTAGTACCTTCCATTTGATACGCATGCCATACAAACACATTCCAGGGTTACCCCAGGTTCATTTTCCTCCAGGGTGATTTTCCCTTATTTTGTCTCCATAGCTCTCAACTGAGTACATAATGTTCGGTTACACCCGAACTTAGCCTTCCTTACTTGTTATTAGCTAAATTTTTTTATGCACCCATCATGACTCAACTTACTGGCGTATGACATTGACGCTCCCAATCGCAATACCGAACGCCTTCATAAATATTCTTTAGCTGATGTTATCTATTATTTTGTAATCATTAACACGACTCTACAAAAAAAAAATTTGTTCTTTGTCCTAAAATTTGTTTCATGATTTTCTGTTTTGTTATAAACAAAAACAAAAGAATATACCCTTCGGTATAAAATTTGCTTTCGTTATAGTTATAGTAACAATACTCATGTCGCTAGAGTGATAACTAAACAACGGTCAGGTGTTTGTACAAATCTAGAATAACCTAAAATGTCGTCGCGAAAGTGTAAATATGAAGCTAATGCTTTTTGTTATATATGTGGGCAATTTATTAAAGTTCGAGATATAAAATATGAACTAAATTTATCCCCCATCCTCTGTGAAGCCTACGAAGCATATTTTGGCTGTCCTGTTTGGAATCAATACAAGACATTGCAAACGACATGTTGTTTTAGTTACTCTTAAATATGTTTGGAAGGTAAGCAAATTTTATTTAAATAGTAAATTAAATAAAGTAGACATATTGGTTTATCTTTCTATATTTTAGGTTGGTATCGAGGCGAGAAAATGTCTATGAAATTTGCAACACCAATAGTCTGGTGAGAACCAGAAGACCACGTTAAAGACTGGTATTTTTGCATTCTGAATCCGAGTAAAAGACGTAGAGCTAAAAATGCAAAACCTATCGAATATCCTGGTCTAGAATCTTCCTCTGCTTCACTGGCACACGATTTTACAAGACCAGTACCAGATACACCGAAACAATTATCGCTGAGAAGTGGATCATCTCTTAGTTATTATAAAAGCAATGCCGATAAGGGACACCAGAACAACCAAAACATCATTTCGTCACTACTGGAGATTTTAGTAGTTTGATTAGAGATTTAAATTTACCAAAAAGTAAAGCAGAGCTTTTAGGCTCTTCTTCGAATAACGTTATCAAAGCCAATATAATGAAAACATTATGGGAGATTATATTTGGGGTTTATTGAGGGATAGTACCTATGAACATAAAAAAAAAGTAAAAGTGTTCACTTTTCAAACATTTTCCAATTTTTTTGGAAGTTATTTCGATATTAAAACTTAACTAAAATATTTATTTGAATTGTTTCATTTTCAAGTAAAAATTAAAACCACAGATTTTGAAAAATTGCCTTCGAGCGGTTTCCTAAATAGGAAAACAAACTTTTTCATGCCATGCCGTCAAATTACCACCTATAGAATTGAAATTTAATGCTTTGAAGTCAAAGTCAAAGTTTGTGTTGACCCGTGTAATAAAATAGATTATTGACAATTTAGAAATATTTCAATGAAAATGAAACTGAGCAACAACAGCTAATCAATAGATGGGAGAAATAAACCAGACTATAAATTTTAGGATTGATTTTTCTCTACTTTCGGGTAATGATTTATCATTCAAATTTAGGGCCAGATTATGTGTGACACCGTGACACCTTGCGTCGCAGTCACTAGCATTTACATTCACAACTATATAATATCAAAAATTGGATAACAGCCATCAGGTTTATTGTCACTCACTTAGCTGAATGAAAGCTCTTATATGATACGAGTTCTGGTTCACACAAGAAAATATGAAATATGAATCTTTGCGTTATACATAATATACCCATTAAACTATTTTGCATGACTTTCAGTTGTCTGTTGTGGTGCTATTTTTAAATTAGGTGAAATGTCAAATTTCAACATTCTAAGTTTATTATTTACCAAATAATCAGGTTTTTTGTGTTTTTCAAAATGTTATATATATAAAAAGTGGGCGCGGTTATCATCCGATTCCGCTCATTTTCAATATCGATCTATTCTGGGTCCACATAAGCTCGTGCACCAAATTTGCTGTAGATATTTCAATATTTACTTAAGTTATCGTGTTAACGGACGGACGGACATGGCTCAATCAAATTTTTGGTCGATGCTGATGATTTTGATATATGAAAGTGTATATCTATCTCGATTCCTTTATACCTGTACAACCAACAGTTACCCAATCAAAGTTCATATACTCTGTGTGCAAAGCAGGCCGAGTATAAAAATAATTTTTTAAATCTATTACATTAAAATTATAAATATTCTGTTTGTTTGCAAATATATATGTTTGAAAATATATGTAGTTTTTTTTTTAATTTTTTTCTACTAAAACTAATTTGAAAAAAGAAAAACTGTCTGAACGAAAGTTGTTGGAAATGTTCTGAACTTATTTTAGCTGTAAAGAAAAAAAGTGTCCATAAAAAATTTGTTAAAAAAGATAATATAATAGTTAAAATTTCATTTTAGGTTTATTTCTCGTAATTTAAGCCTGACATCTCTACTAGAATTCAAACACACTATCTATATATTAATACGCTAACAAAATTTCCAGTGATATGAATGGATTCGTATAGATCAGCCGCAGTGCATAGGCCTATTTTTGTTAACAAATATTACTCTATTTGTTTATAATTAATAGAAAAAGTTTTTGTAAATCCAGCAATCTCTCCAAATATGGATGTTTACTTTCTTGCACAAAAGCGCGCCATCTTTGGACAAATTATGTAAGTGCTCTAAGACACAAACCTACATAAGCGTACGCACTACACGGTGAAAGATTAGAACTTGGTATCCCATTGTTGCCACTTACCTATAATAGCCTCTACCAAAATCCTAAAAAATTGTTCCAAAATAATTTGTAGCGTACCAAAAAATCTTAAATAGAATTAGTTTTTGACCGGCCCATTTTTTGTGGCAAATTTCACTTACACGTAAATACATAAGTCTTTATTTAACAGATTCTTTGTTTTTTATTTTAGTTGTTTTCAAAAAAACATGAAATCGTAAATAATGAGTTAACTTTTGTTGAAACTAACTAATTTATTTATAACAATTAATGGCAAATTTGCGCGAAAATGTTTTTACATTTGCAGATTTAATCCTCATTTTAGATAAAGCACGTTTTATACTGCACAAAAAACAAGTTACACAAATTTAACATTACATTTTTATACTCAGTTGAGCAGAGCTCACAGAGTATATTAACTTTGATTGGATAATGGTTGGTTGTACAGGTATAAAGGAATCGAGATAGATATAGACTTTCATATATCAAAATCATCGGTATCGAAAAAAAAATTTGATTACGCCATTTCCTTCCCTCCATCCGTCTGTCTGTCCGTATGTCCGTTAACACGATAACTTGAGTAAGTTTTGAGGTATCTTGATGAAACTTGGTATATAGGCTTCTGAGCACTCATCTCAGATCGATATTTAAAATGAACAATATGGGACTATAACCACGCCCACTTTTTCGATATAGAAAATTTCAAAAAACCGAAAAAGTGGGATAATTCATTACCAAAGACGAATAAAGCGATGAAACTTGGTAGGTGATATGAACTTATGACGCCGAATAGAAAATTAGTAAAATTTTGGACAATGGGCGTGGCGCCACCCACTTTTAAAAGAAGGTAATTTAAAATTTTTGCAAGCTGTAATTTGGCAGTCGTTGAAGATATCATTATGAAATTTGGCAGGAACGTTACTCCTATTACTATATGTATGCTTAATAAAAACTAGCAAAATCGGAGAAGGACCACACCCACTTTTTAAAAAAAATTTTTTAATTCAAATTTTAACAAAAAATTTAATATCTTTACAGTATATAAGTAAATTATGACAACATTCAACTCCAGTAATTACATGGAAAATGCAAAAATAAAATAAAATTTCAAAATGGGCGTGGCTCCGCCCTTTTTCATTTAATTTGTCTAGGATACTTTTAATGCCATAAGTCGAAATTTGGTAGGGGCTTAGATTCTGGGACGATAACTTATTTCTGTGAAAAAGGCGAAATCAGTTAAAGCCACGCCCAGTTTTTATACACAGTCGACCGTCTGTTCTTCCGCTCGGCCGTTAATTCGATAACTTGAGCAAAAATCTATAAATATTTACTAAACTCAGTTCACGTACTTATCTGAACTCACTTTGTATTGGTATAAAAAATGGCCGAGATCGGACTATGACCACGCCCACTTTTTCGATATCGAAAATTACGAAAAACGAAAAAAGTGCAATAATTCTATACCGAATACGAAAAAAGGGATCAAACATGGTATTTGGATTAGTTTATTGATTAGATTATTGAAAATATAACTTTAGAAAAAAACTTTGTAAAATGGGTGTGACAACTACCATATTAAGTAGAATGAAAAGAAAAAGCTCTGCAGTGCGAAAAAAAACCCTTGAAATCTTGGCAGGAACACTGTTTGTGGTATTATATATATAAATAAATTAGCGGTATCCAACAGATGATGCTATGGGCCACCCTGGTCCACATTTTGGTCGACATCTGGAAACGCCTTCACATATACAACTACCACCACTCCCTTTTAAAAGCCTCATTAATAAATTTAATTTGATACCCATATCGTACAAACACATTCTAGAGTCACCCCTGGTCCACCTTTATGGCGATATCTCGAAAAGGCGTCCACCTATAGAACTAAGCCCCACGCCATTTTGAAATACTCATTAACACCTTTCGTTTGATACCCATATTGTACAAACGCATTCTAGAGTCACCCCTGGTCCACCTTTATGGCGATATCTCGAAAAGGCGTTCACCTAAAGAACTAAGGCCCACTCCCTTTTAAAATGCTCATTAACACCTTTCATTTGATACCCATATCGTACAAACAAATTCTAGGGTCACCCTTGGTCCACCTTTATGCCGATATCTCGAAAAGGTGACCACCTATACATCTAGCACGACTCCTTTTTAAAACCCTCATTCATATCTTTAATTTGATACCCATATTGTATAAACACGTTCGAGAGTCACCCCTGGTCCACCTTTATGGCAATATCTCGAAAAGGCGTCCACCTATAGAACTAAGCCCCACGCCCTTTTAAAATACTCATTAACACCTTTCGTTTGATACCCATATCGCACAAACAAATTCTAGAGTCAACCCTGATCCACCGTTATGGCGATATCCCTAAATAGCGTCCACCTATAGAACTATGGCACACTCCCTCTTAAAAAATACTCTTTAATACCTATCATTTGATACACATGTCATACAAACACATTCAGGGTTACCCTCGGTTCATTTTCCTACATGGTTATTTTCCCTTATGTTGCCACCATAGCTCTCAACTGAGTATATAATGTTCGGTTACACCCGAACTTAACCTTCCTTACAAGTTTATAATATTGCCTTTTATGCTAATTTATTTTATTTCTTATTTTATTTTTTTTTTATATATTCTCTTATTTCAAATTGGTTTCTTATTATTTAAATGCAACTTGAGGGAATCGGAAAGTTTCACGTTGTATATTAAACGAAACAGAAAAAGCGTCCCAAAAATGTTTTTGATTTTTGGTCAAAGCGGCAACCGGCATCATAGCGGCCGTATTGCATAGGCAGTATATGATCCACTATATTTATTATTAGGCTAACTTTGTTGGATTATATATCCATTTATCGGATGCTTAGATCCCATAACCCTAATTTGTTTATGTCGCTTAAAGTTATGAGATCAACTTTATTTTAGTAAATATGTTTGCGTGAATAATTTCAATGTTTTTGTTGGTTTTTCTTTTCTTTCTAATTTATTCTGCTTTGTTATATCTTAGTATTATATTGTTCACAGATGGTAGATATGGTCATATATATTCATGAAATGGAGTGGTTACAAATTTAGTACAAATTAATTACGTACATAGATCTCAATGGGAATCCCAACATTAAATATCCGAACATTAGAATCTTCATATTTCCACAATGATCACAGTAAAACCCGGAAAAAAGTCTAAGTGCACTTATTGCATTTTTATATGGAACTGTTTGTTCACTTCATTTAATTTTTTCGCAATTTATATACTTCATTTTTTTCTTAAATTAAACATTTTTTTAGTAAACTCTGCCTTCTTTCTCATTACATAATTTTTTTGTATTTTTATTTTATTTTTTATGAAGGTATCCTCTATTCTACTCGAAATTGTTGTTTTGTGTCACACTTAGTACATATTAGATATGTATTTATACAAAATTAAACGGGTGGCGTGAAATAGGCTAAATTCCTTTAGCAAATTTTTTCGTTTTTAACTAAAAGTTCGTATTTTTTGAATTATGACACTATTGACGTTAATGGGCGATATATGTATATGGGTGATATAGGCGTACTGGGGAACCGAGCTCCCAAAACTAATTTCGGTAGCGCGCCAACGGGGACCTTCCGGGTGGTGTGGGAAAACCTATTTTTCAATTCAATTTCAAGTAATTTCACCATAATTCAATGTCGATTTCATTTGATTTTACATAATTTTTATATTTTTGTTTAAGGAGCTCCATACCAAAACATTATAATTACATGTGAAAAGTTTGTAGAAAATTTAAGAAAATACAATCAAAAAGTACAAAGTCTTAAATCAAATTCAAAATTTTAGAGAAAAAGTTAAGTAAGTTAGACCAGTTTGCTATATTTCCAACACTTGATGCATAGAATGAGTTGAAAAAAATACACGTTGGTCGAATTTCGACCACAGGCGATACTAGTAGATATTAATACAGATTCTGAAATGTACGTAAAATACCTTTAAAGTAAGCCCAATAAGTTATTTTCCTATAATTCTATCAGAAGCTATGAAGATTTTTTGGCCAAACCCTACATTCATATGGCAAAATATCTGTTTTGCAAAAATCGGGACCTCGAAATCGGACTTAGAGTTATGTTGTCTTCATCAATTTTTCTTAGAATCATCTGTAGATTACGGTTTTGCTATTCTCCTCATGGAAAGAAATCCATCCATACAATTTGACCCGCTCTAACAGATATGTTCAAATATTTTTTCATATTGTAGAATTAACGCCAACTAAGTCAGCTGAAAGGTAAGCCCCTATGAAATAAAATATTATCAAATGCTTTACAGGCATACACTAAAATGACAGTAGTAAAAGTCTTGTTAATTTCAAAACCTACGACATCTTCAAATATAGATATCAATATGTACAAATGTTAGCTTAACTGTTGAGCAATTGAGTGCTGGTTGTGTTAGAAGAGCCGAACAGCAAGAGCTACGGCCAAAGATTTTGGTGAGTGTTTGCCGGATGTTTTTGCTACTAACGTCGCAAGCTCTTTGGGTAGCGAGTGATTCTTCAAACAGAGTTAAACAAATAAGTAAGTCATAGTTCAGGCGACATCGTACATTTTATACCCAGCTGTCATCTATTATAAAAAAAAAATAAAAAAAAAGAGAGAGGTTAATATAATTTATGTAAAATTGAACATGCTGTTAGTAAAATGCAGCGTCGCAAAGTACCCTCAGAGATATACTATAAAAGCATAGGACCCTCCGATTTTAAAACACTTTAAGTTTTCACACTTATACCGCGGTATGTCGATATCCCGAATGTAATCGTAAGTGTAGGCGTTAGCGTAGTATTAGAAGTTATATGCTATAAGGGGCTATAGAGCATAAGCTTAAGGAAAGTGTTGGGGTAGTGTGTGAGATTATTTTACTGTTTAAGAAAGTAGAGAATGTAAGCGGAAGTATTGCCACGGCACTGCAGCGTGGGGTGGAACCGGTGTACGCGGTGGAGTGAAAGGAAAGAAAAAAGATTAAAGGGAAGAAAAAGGAAGTAAAACCGAAACAATAGCCGAAGAAAAAGGCGTTATCCACGGGCTATCGGCGTTTTATCCATTTTATTTCGATAAGTTTTCGTTTTGATATAGTTGGGTTGTCAATAAGGGAGTAGCAGTTGTCGATGAGCTATCTAGTTTTATCAAAAAGTTTTGGTATTGGAAAATATATCAATTTATAATTTATTGAAAAGTTAACGTTTTGTTATCATAACGTTGCCAATTTTTCATCGGAATTTAATCTAAAATGTATCGACTTTTTATCCAAAATGTATCGATTTATTATCGAAAACCTAGCGATTTGTTATCAAAAGCTTTTAAATTGGTTTTCAAAGAGTTATCTATTCTTATCGGAAACGAATCGATTATTTTTCGAGAATTTCCGATTTTTCGTTTGAGTGTTACCAATATTTTAACGGCGTTTTATCGATTTGTTATGGAACTTTAGCGATTTGATGTTGAACCCTCATCGATTTGTTAGTTATCGAATTGATATCGATTAGTTAGTGACGACTCAACGGTTTGTTATGAATCAAATACAGATAAAATTTCAATACAAATTCAATGACACATGTGTAGCCCGCCGATGACAAGGCGACAAGAACCAATAATAAGCCGATTACACGAAGACAGCTAACTTATAACGGACTAAAAACTCAACAAAACGCAAAATGTTTTGCTTTTGGTAAATGTGCCCTGGGAGACCTTTAATTTTCTAGATGTTCACTTATATGTTTATGCATCGCACTTCACGAGTTCTCGGTGCTCACGGTTTTACACTTTTTCCTAAATATTAAAAAATATTATCTTTTTTTTCTATTTTAAATATCCAAAACATGATGGAATCACCGTATATGAATATATAAATTACCGTGAAGATATATAAATTTCAGCTCAAGTTCTAGCATAAACGGGCAGCCAAAAGCACTGCCAGATGGACTAATATAGCTTAATTGCCTACCCCTCTTAGCTTCAGTATTTCAACAGTTAAAGTTGACTATAGTTCAACCTTGCTACTTTGGTCGAGGACATAATATTTTATTGCTAATCTCAGTTTAATGCCACAAAGTTGCAGATTTTCATTTCTAGTCAAGTTTAAATGGAGTTTAAGCTTGCACTGAAAAACTGAATCTTATGCCTAGAAATTTTATATGAAGAAGTCATATTAATTAAACGTATTATTGTTTTCCGGCTTAGCACAACTTAGTATAAAAAGGCGAAGGCAAAATTTAGCAATATTATGTTTAGGTTGTTGACTTTTCGCTTCCACCATTATTGCTGCTGTTAAGGTTGAAGCTGCTGCTGCTACCAGGCCTGCTTAATCTGACGCTGATCTGCATAACAAAAGTAAACTTGAATAGAGGACCTAAACCAATATATGCTCTGCAGAGAAAGTAATAGCCAGTATTATACTGTTTTCACACAGAACCTTAATGATCTCATTTCACCTGCTAATGGAATCGTAAATTTTTTGCTTTCAAACAGAAGTAACTGCTCGATTAGTATGAAGGATGAAATGTCAAGCGAATAAAATGACAATGCTATATGGCAGACAATCATGGCGGAACGATACAAGGTGGGAGCATGGTGACATACCTAAATCAAATCAAATAAAAAAGTTTATAATCAGCTGTTCGATGCGGCCACCTTGTATCGTTCCGCCATGCAGACAATGACATTTGCTTTGACAAATGACATTTTTAAGCACTGAACACACCAAAAACTAAGAAGCGGAAACGGAAGCGGAACGCTGCCAACAGAGTTGCATTGTGCTTTTGACTTCATTAGGCATTCGATTAGCTACTAATGAAATAATAATAGATTCGAATTTTGTAGGGAAGATTGAGCTCAATAAGCGTCTTAATGTAGAAAATTGCCTTTATTATTCAATAAGCCGTCTGTATGAAAATAGTATTAGGCTAGATAGTTGTAGTAATTTAGCTCGAAACACCTCTGAAGAAATGTAACCCGCGCTTGTGTGCTAATTTGCGAAACTTATTTTAATGTTTTAGTTTTTTTATTTGTATAAGCCGAACAAATTTTCGTAACATTAGTCAATACTAGCAGCAATTGGGAAGGTAATTTTATGTGTTTAAGTTTTCGCGAATATCACGCACACTCACTATTATATATGTAATATCTTAAAAGTTTGCTTGTAGTCAACTTTATTTCCGACAGGGTAGCTGCAATTGGATGAGTGCAATAGCTTGCAGGCCAACAACAAATAAAAAATTAATAGGGTAAAAGTCAAATAATTCTATGCTAAGCTGCACGCTTGTCTTTCAGCTAAAGCACAGCTCGTCTGTATGCAAACTAATCCTCTTAGATGTGCACAGTTGTGATGTCATGTCAGGTATACTCACACAAATGCGCATACGTACACATTCAAAACTGGGGCAACGAAAAGCGAAATAAAGATTTGTATACCTTTCATGAAAACGAAATGGTATATTTAGTTTGTCACGAATCTCAAAATCGTAAGTCCTTAAAGGAGAAAACATCGACCCACCAATAAATATTCCGAAACGATCAGCATGAAGAGCTGAGTTGATTTAGCCATGATTGTTTGTACGTCTGTCTGTTTGAATGCAAACTAGTCCCTCAGTTTTTGAGATATCTTGACAAAATTTGGTTAGCGGGAATATTTAGGTGTCCAGTTAGACATTTGGCGGAACCGGCCGGATCGGACCACTTATCCCATACAACCGATTTTTCAGAAAAGGGAATTTTTGTCATATCTTCTTAAATTTATCAGATTGAAACTTCGAACTTCACCATATGCTTTCGTATACTGCATATATTGTTGTCTGAGAAAATTGTATAGATCGGTCGTATATATAGTATATATCCATACAGTCGATTGTTCAGATAAAACTTTTCATGAATTCGGCCACATTTCACTAGCCAGAAACTTCCGATTTCACCTATCTGTCTGTTTGAACGCAAACTAGCTTCTTTGAAATTTTTTTACAAATAGGCGGGATTGTATTTTCCTTCAGAAGCTTTAGTAGGAAGAAATACACTCGAAGTGGTTGCCCCGCTTAGAATTATTTCATTCAGGTATATTGATGCTGCTATTATCGGGACTTGGGAAGCATGCCGAGCTACTTACAACTAGCAGCCATGTTTTAGAATAATTGCCTAAAGTTTTTTGATGTGAATTGTCTCATCTTGTCAGAATCCCACTATTAGTTCGGCCAGCCCACTACCTCTACACCTCAGGACAAATTTAATCGGATTATAGTTCATCATGAAAAGTATCACGCCTTCGGCACTGCCGAAGACAGCTCCATTCATACTTGTTTTTTTTTTATAAGATATGATGATCTTCGAAATACATACATATGTAAATTAAACCAATTATTAGTATTTGTTCGGGTAAATTTTAATAATTATAAAGTTACACATATGTGAATATTTAAACTAAGAGATCAGGAATGATCTGTTGTAACTTAAAGAGCTTTGTTAAAGGCTTTTAATTTTGGCTTCACAATATGCGCATGTTTGTGCATCTCATTTTGTTTAAAAACTCTATGTTCGTACCCTGTAGGGAAGTCAGTAACTAGTGAAGCAAATTTCTGGTTCAGAAAAAACCTAAAGTACCAAGTACGTACTAGTAACTACTAGTCACTAGATTTTTTCCATTCCAAATTAGACATTTGGAGTTTTTTTTTTGTCATATTTAACACATATTACATTAATATTTTATCTACAAAAGAAAAAAGTGCTAATAGCTTTAAAAATAATACGTTTCCACCCAACCCAAACTCCGCGTTTGTCAACTTGAAATTTTTGATTTTTAGCTTTAGAATTATTGATACTGAAATTAAAACGCATCTTTCCATACCTCAGCCGATATTTTTAGACATGCTTTGGCAATCGTACGAAAAAACGGAGTTTGGGTTTCTTTCCCTGTACTTGAGAGCCTTTTCCTTAAGTAAACTCCATAACATACATACATATGTATATGTAGGTAAACAAATTTGCAGCCATGAGGTTAAAAAAGTAAACAACTTATTAAGACGCCATATGAAGACTTTTTGCATTGCTTGCTTTTTACCTTATCATTTAAATATACTGAATTAAAATAAATAAATAATTAATTAGAGTTTTCTTCTGGATCAGAACTTTCTCGAAAGGAAGTTGATATTTCCAACGCAAATATTGATGGGGTGGTTCGGAGATATCGTAACGTGGGATAAAATCCTGTTAGATGCAACATGTAGAATTTCGATCTGGTCCGGAACTAACGAATTGCATCAGCAAAAGCATTAGATCTAAACTGTAAATTTTTACACTAGTTTGGAGCTGTCGAAAAAGGATTAATAAGGGGACTAGATCTATAATAACGAGTTTTCACTAGTCCGGAACTATCGAAAAAGTACTAATACACCAATTAACTCTAAGGTGGAGACTTTTATCTATTTTGGAACTATAGAAAAGGTAATGCAGCAGCGACGATTTTTATCGGCCTATTGATAAATGATTCAAGGATCGATTCTGGCTGAAGGCCAGAACAATAATATGGATGATAATTATTTTTGTTTTTTTTTTTTTTAATTTTTCTGTAATTGAAAAATTGGTTAGCGCAGCGTGCCTAAAGCGTACTGATAATGAAGGCTTAGCAACCTTCTAAATGGATCTATCTGCTCAGCAATGGCGGGTTGTCTGAAAAATGTTCTACCTAAAACTCAAATTATGTTTTTGGATATATGTAGATCAAGTTACGCCTTAACATATTGACCGAACAGTGAGATTAAGAGTAGGAATGAGATTGAGTGTGGGAGTGGGATTGAAATTTGACGTGGAAGCGGGACTGGGAGTGAGATTAGGAATTAGAACGCCAATAAAAACGTTTGGAAGAGACAAGTAAAGTGAGAATGAAAAGGGGAGTGTTTTAAAAACATTAAAGTAAAATTTTTCACAAAACAGAGTCTGCCAGCACCGCTGCAATAAAAAAACTAAAATTAGTTGTTTTTTTTTTTTATTTGCATATTTATTTGTATATATTTTATGTTACCCATTAAGCTTGCTTGCTGAAAATTTCTCACTTCCCCATATCAGTTTAATGTGAAATCGTCGAACTCGTTGCAATTAGAAATGACTAAACTACATATCACACAGCTTCGTCTAACGATAGCTAATTCAGAAATCGGTAATAACAAAGTTAAGCGTACCAGCGTCTAACTCAGGTCAATACTTACCGAGCTGTTTAATCGTTTGAATAATTCACCAACTAAGATCAACTACACTATTAAAATAAGCAATTTCGCCATAAAAGTCCTTCGACAGAAGCATTTTAAACGTGAGATCTTTGCGATTAGTATGCCTTGTTGTTCATAAATGTTGGATGCACCTAAAATGACTATGCATGGTCCAATAAACATGCAAATTATCTTTATATTACACTTAAGAGGAGGGTGCGTTATTAATGAACGCTTTCTACAATTATACCATTGCATGTTCGGAAGTACTCAAAATTATTAAAAAAAACATCGAATTTGCTGCAGGGAAGTAAAATTAAGTCTTTCTTTACTCTACCGCCTAGAACATGTTTTTAAGTTCGGGAGCGAGAGCACAAAATAGCATGTCTGTACTTAGAAATAGTTGAAATGAAGCAAAGGGACTACTCAAAAAAGTCCCAACTTTTACTGAAGGCTGTGATATTTTTTCGATGATCGCTTTATTAATCTAGGTGGCTTTTCTGCTGAATGCCATAAAATCATCTACAAATATAAGTTCATATATCTGCGGTCACAAGTCATAATAGCCAAATTCTAAAATGACGCCATCAACAAGGTTGTATAAAACGCTTCAAATCTCTATTTTAAAAGTCAAACATACACAAACATTATTCGTAATAAATAGTCAAATTATTTAATCTATAGTGTTCATCTATTAGTTATAAAATGCTACCAAAAATAAATCTTGCGAATCATCCTATTTCGACTTAGGCGATTATGACTTGTGACCACAGATATGTATATGTGTATGCTTATATATAGTGATTAGCCGACGAGATTTAAATAATTATATATATTTTAATTGTAATACTTTATTCGACTTTGACTCATTCATCGCATGCTTTATTAAATAAAAAAGCTCAGCTAGAATAACTAAATTAAAACTATTTATATATTTAACATACATACGTACATAGATGAGTATCTATAAATGTAAAACACAAATTTGATTAGAACACAACCTAAACATTTACTTTTACTTTTTTGTAGTTTTATAATTTAATCTAAAAGTAGCACGTGCTCATCTCTTTCAATACACAAAGTAACCATCACGGTGTTCACTCAGGTACTAGCCAATCCAAAACATGTAAATTCTTGATACATCCACGCACATATATCACCATTGCGTCTCAGCGCGAAACAATGTTGTATATTCGCTTCAGCTTTTGGCACACCCAGATGTGTTCTCAGAGCTGGAATATTCCATTGAAGCTTTTGTTGATGGTAAACTTTTAAACGATGAATGAAACATTTGGTAAAACAAGGTATGGGTTCACGTACTGGTTTTTTCTTATATTCCTTCATGCGTTCCCACTGATACTGATCGAAAAGATGCAGACAATCTCTCATCACCATTTTAGCTTGAGTGCTAACATTCGCCATACTTTCAATTAGAACAAATGGATCATCTTCAAGCTAAATAAATTTGAGTAGATATGAAAATAATATTAATAATAGTTTTATTGAAGGATAGTCCATGTTTACCGCTCACATTAACAAGACAATTAAATCCGTGATAAGCTTCTACACATTTATTTGGCAGTGGTGCCATACGATGTCTGCAAGCATTGTAGAGTACTTGTCCAAATTGTCGAGTTACTTGTTCCTCTTTGAAACCCACAGCATCATCGTATATGTCAAACATATTTTTAAGATAGCATTTCGAGAAGCATGGTATCTCCTCATAATCCTCGGACCACTCTTTGAAGCGCACCAAGCGTTGAGCATTCTCTTCGGTTAAGCCACCATAGCTTTTGAGACATTCAGCAATTATACGACTCTCATCGATATTTGTTTTAACTATGGCGCTAACGGGAGACTTGAAACAAAAGTTAGAAATCGGTTAGAAAGTTATTAGAACTTAAGATTCCTATTCGAACACAAGCATGAATTAATCAACAATTTGGTTTCTCACGAGGTTCTCGTATCACGAAATAGTCGTTAACTTTGCGAGCTTCTCGATATTCAATTTAGTCGCTGTATTCTCAGTATCTATGCACTCTTTTTTTAACTTGACCTTTTTTTTTGTTCATTATACTGCTTTTCTAATGCTACTTCACTTAACACATATTTACATAATTTTGTTCATAATACTCTAATTATTCATCGAGAAATCAAGAATTCGGCCTCTCGTGAGCTTCTCGAATCTCGAAATATTCGTAAAGCGCGCGAGCTTCTTGACATTCAATTTAGTCGCTTCATTGGCAGTATTCTATGCATCTCGATGTCTTTAACTTTTTTATTGTGTTCCCGAGGTTAGGTTAGGTTGAACTGGCCGGTCCATGAGGACCTCACATAGACTGATTGAGTCCGCAGTGTTGCCACAAGTTTGTTTTAACGACCAAACTGAAAAACCCTATCAAAACCCAGGACCTATGTTATAAAATAACTCTGTCCTCTTGGCAAATACTAGAAGCTTCCTAGGACTTAAGCCACTTGCTGCTTCTAGATCTGACAGCTGTATCACTAATAATAGCTGGATTCTTAGCCTGGCAAGTGCAGGGCGCGAGCACAGAACGTGCTCGATCGTTTCCTCCTCCAACCCGCACTTCCTACATCTGCTATCACCGACCAAGCCTAATTTAAAGGCATGTGACGCCAGAAGGCAGTGTCCAGTCAGAATACCCGTCATGAGTCTACAGTCCTCTCTTTTTAATGATAGAAGCAACTGTGTTAGTCTAAGGTTGTAAGACCTACACATAATTTTCGACACTTTACAGCCCCGCGTTTGAACCCACGCCTTTCCCGGTTGGTCGATCATGTGCACCTCTCGCCTTCGCTTAATCTTGCCCAACCTAATTGGGACGTCTACGGAACAAGCTTCAAGGGATGCGCCTTTTTTATTCCCATCTATTCCCGTATGTCCTGAGACCCAATATAGATGCATGCTTCTCCCTGTCCCGATTCTCTCCAGAGACTGCTTACACTCTAACACGCATTTAGATGCTGTGCTACGGGATATTATTGCCTTGATTGCTGCTTGACTGTCAATGTAAAAGTTAACACGGTTGCAGCTTAAGCTATTCTCTTCCAGGGTTTCTACTGCTTTGGTTGCGGCTAATATTTCCGCTTGGAAAACGCTACAGTAATCCGGCAGCCTGTGTTCCCGAAAACCGCAATGATTTAATTCGTTGCGAAGAAGCTCGCGAGCTTTACGAATATTTCAGGATTTGAGGATCTCGCGAGATGCCAAGGCTCACGAGACATTTCTTCTTGAACAAGCTCGAGGAATTTTAAGCTTTAAAAATGATTAAAGAAACAAAATTTAACAGAATGGCACACTTACTAAAACTAATCCTGAAAATAGCAGAAATATACTAAATTTCATTATTTTATGAAATAATTTCGTCTCTATAGCACCTTATGTGTATTACTATGATGTTGGTATTTTGTTCGATTGGAATGCGCGCCAGTTGTGTATTATTTGTCTAATTTAAGTTGACTATTTGCTATGGCGAATTTCTTTTGGTATGAATTAGTAATTATCAGCAAATTCTAATGAGAGGAAAAATAATTAATCAATAATTACTGATAATGGAGCGTTTTGAGAACTATGCTTTAAAATATAGGGTATAAGCATTCGCATTTACAAAGTTTACGACTATCATTGTAAATAGAAATAGCCTTAATTTAAGAAAATTCGTTATGTATATTAAGAACCCTAAAGCAGTGGAAACTGTGGTGGAGTACGTTGTCAAAAACATTGCAATGCAGAAGTTATTATGTGGAAACAAAGATGACGGTGGAGTTCACCCTAACGCAATATATAAACAGTTCAAAAAATATTACGGCCGTCATGACGGTACAAACCAGTTCATTAACGTTTTTCTCACCGTCATTGTGAAAGCGGTGAACATTTTGTCAAATAATTCAAATTGTTCATTACAATAAACAACATTTTTAATTTTTAATTAAAAAAAATTTTTTTTTTTGTATGTACATCAGAACAACTACAAACATCTAAAGAAAAACAAGTAAGGAAGGCTAAGTTCGGGTATAACCGAATATTACATACTCAGCTGAGAACTTTGGAGAAAAAATAGGGGAAATCACCATGTCGGAAAATGAACCTAGTGTAACCCTGGAATGTGTTTGTATGACACGGGTATCAAATGAAAGTTTTTAAAGAGTATTTTAAAAGGGAGTGGGCCATAGTTCTATAGGTGGACGCCATTTCGGGATATCGCCATAAAGGTGGACCAGGGTGACTCTAGAATGTGTTTGTACGATATGGGTATCAAATTAAAGTATTAATGAATAAAAGGGAATGACCCTTAGTTGTATATGTGAAAGCGTTTTCGAGATATCTACAAAAATGTGGACCAGGGTGATCCAGAACATCATCTGTCGGGTACCGCTAGTTTATTTATATATGTAATACCACGTACAGTATTCCTTCCAAGATTCCAAGGGCTTTTGATTTCGCCCTGCAAAACTTTTTCATTTTCTTCTACTTAATATGGTAGGTGTCACACCCATTTTACAAAGTTTTCTCTAAAGTTATATTTTGCGTCAATAAACCAATCCAGTTACCATGTTTCATCGCTTTTTATACTCAGTTGAGCAGAGCTCACATAGTATATTAACTTTGATTGGATAACGGTTGGTTGTACAGGTATAAAGGAATCGAGATAGATATAGACTTCCATATATCAAAATCATCGGGATTGAAAAAAAATGTGATTGAGCCATGTCCGTCCGTCCGTCCGTTAACACGATAACTTGAGTAAATTTTGAGGTATCTTGATGAAATTTGGTATGTAGGTTCCTGAGCACTCATCTCAGATCGTTATTTAAAATGAACAATATCGGACTAAAACCACGCCCACTTTTTCGATATAAACCGAAAAAGTGCGATAATTCATTACCAAAGACGAATAAAGCAATGAAACTTTGTAGGTGAGTTGAACTTATGACGCAGAATACAAAATTTAAAAAATTTTGGACAATGAGCGTGGCACCGCCCACTTTTAAAAGAAGGTAATTTAAAAGTTTTGCAAGCTGTAATTTGACAGTCGTTTAAGATATCATGATGAAATTTTTGCAGGAACGTTACTCCTATTACTATATGTATGCTTAATTAAAATTAGCAAAATCGGAGAATGACCACGCCCACTTTTAAAAAAAATATTTTTTTAAAGTCAAATTTTAACAAAAAATTTAATATTTTTACAGTATATAAGTAAATTATGTCAACATTCAACTCCAGTAATGATATGGTGCAACAAAATGCAAAAATAAAAGAAATTTTCAAAATGGGCGTGGCTCCGCCTTTTTCATTTCATTTGTCTAGGATACTTTTAATGCCATATGTCGAACAAAAATTTACCAATCCTTGTGAAATTTGGTAATGGCTTAGATTCTGGGACGATAACTTATTTCTGTGAAAAAGGGCGAAATCGGTGGAAGCCACGCCCAGTTTTTATACACAGTCGACCGTTTGTCCTTCCGCTGGGCCGTTAACACGATAAATTGAGCAAAAATCGATATATATTTCCTAAACTCAGTTCACGTACTTATCTGAACTCACTTTGTATTGGTATAAAAATGGCCGAAATCGGACTATGACCACGCCCACTTTTTCGATATCGAAAATTACGAAAAACGAAAAAAATTCAATAATTCTATAGCAAATATGAAAAAAGGGATGAAACGTGGTATTTGGATTAGTTTATTGACGCCAAATATAACTTTAGAAAAAAACTTTGTAAAATGGGTGTGACACCTACCATATTAAGTAGAATGAAATGAAAAAGTTCTGCAGGGCTAAATAAAAAACCCTTGAAATCTTGGCAGGACTACTGTTCGTGGTATTATATACATAAATAAATTAGCGGTATCCAACAGATGATGTTCTGGGTGACCCTGGTCCACATTTTGATCGATATCTGAAAAACGCCTTCACATATACAACTGCCACCACTCCCTTTTAAAAGTCTCAGTAACACCTTTAATTTGATACCCATATCGTACAAACATATTCTAGAGTCACCCCTGGTCCAACTTTGTAGCGATATCTCGAAAAGGCGTCCACCTATGGAACCGAGGATCACTCCCTTTTAAAATACTCATTAACACCTTTCATTTGATGCCCATATCGTACAAACAAATCCTAGAGTCAACCCTGATCCACCTTTATGGCGATATCCCTTAATGGCGCCAACTATAGAACTACGGCCCACTCCCTCTTAAAATACTCTTTAATACCTTTCATTTGATACACATGTCATACAAACTCATTCCAGGGTTTCCCTCGGTTCATTTCCCTTATGTTGCCACCATGGCTCTCAACTGAGTATGTAATGTTCGGTTACACCCGAACTTAACTTTCCTTACTTGTTTTTCATATTTTTCATATATATGGCGGCCACCGTGGTGTGATGGTAGCGTGCTCCGCCTACCACACCGTATGCCCTGGGTTCACACACCGGGCAAAGCAACATCAAAATTTTAGAAATAAGGATTTTCAATTGGAAGAAAATTTTTTTAAGCGCGGTCGCCCCTCGGCAGTGTTTAGCAAGCGCTCCGAGTGTATTTCTGCCATGAAAACCTCTCAGTGAAAACTCATCTACTTTTCAGATGCCGTTCGGAGTCGGCATAAAACATGTAGGTCCCGTCCGGCCAATTTGTAGGGAAAATCAATAGGAGCACGACGCAAATTGGAAGAGAAGCTCGGCCTTAGATCTCTTCGGAGGTTATCGCGCCTTACATTTATTTTTTTATAGAATTATGGCATTTTTTTTCATTTTTCGTAATTTTCGATATCGAAAAAGTGGGCGTGGTCATAGTCGGATTTCGGCCATTTTTTATACCAAGATAAAGTGAGTTCAGATAAGTACGTGAACTAAGTTTAGTAAAGATATATCAATTTTGGCTCAAGTTATCGTGTTAACGGCCGAGCGGAAGGACAGACGGTCGACTGTGTATAAAAACTAGGCGTGGCTTCAACCAGTTTCATAGAATCTATGCCCCTATTTTGTTGCACCATAACATTACTGGAGTTGAATGTTGACATAATTTACTTATATACTGTAAAGATATTCAATTTTTTGTTAAAATTTTACTTTTACCGCTATGCGAACAAAATTAATATAATCTGTGAGCTCTGCTCAGCTGAGTATAACAAGACAAATTGCGGAATTTAATCTTACGGATCGTGGTTCGAGGCTTACAACAAAGCAGAGGTTTAAAGCAAATTTAGAATTTTTTCAACATACTTTTGCTCCTAAATTGAAAAGTCAAATTTTAAAAATAAAAAAGTTGTTGATTTCAGTTTAGTTTTTTTTTTTATTTCAAATTCATACCATTGCTCAATTACATATATGGTTGGCTCCATTGTAAATGTTTACAAGTAGGATATGTAGCAGCACGTGCACACACAGCCACGCTCACCTGATCAAAATGCTTGTTCGTGTTCGGTTTTTTGTGGATGCTATTTGGCACTGTTGTACTTCTTAGGTCCAAAAAAAGTGTAGAAGCTGCTAACGAAAACTGCGTAAAAATTTTATTGTATAAATACAAAGAAATACCCTTAGGCAAGATGCACACTAGACTGGGTCGAAAAAAAAAGTTGCTAATGTCCGCCCCTAAATTTGAAGACTATGTTGAGAGGGACATGTCATTATTTTGGCCTTGAGAAGCTACACATTTCCGTTTAATGTCCTTTTGAGATACGAAGTTGTTTTCACGTGATTAGGTCAGCTAACAAAGTGGTCCACCCCCCTCCCCCACCCTAAAGTATCCTTTTTTCCTTACCAAACGAAAGTACTTAAAAATTCAAGAAAATGTTGCTTTTAAACCATATTACTAAAATAATAAACAAAGAAGTTATAGCACTTTCAATATTTATTTTACCTGATTCTTATTATTCTTATTATTCTTAGACCTGAAATTCATTATATTTTTGGAGGAAAAATTATTACTAGGGTTTCCATTGAAAAGTTAATAAGTATATGCCAACTATCATAATTAGGGGAAGTCAAAGTAAATAAGTGAGTCAAACCTGTTGTTTCGTATTTATAAAAATAACAATATGCGACAAAATCAACTTTTTTATCTAACTTTGTTAGCTGCCCTAATCATGTGAAAAAGACTTCGTAGCTTAAAAGGGCATTAAACGGAAATGTGTAGCTTCTCAAGGCCAAAATAATGACATATCAATTTTAAAAATAACAAAGTTACAACGAAAAAACATTTTCGGCTGTATTTCAAAGGATCAAAAAAATAAAAAAAAAAATTTCCGAAACCCTCTCAATATAAGCTTTAAATTTAGGGGAGGACATTAGCAACTTTTTTTTTTTTTGTATGTGGGCCAACCCAGTCTAATGCACACGAAGCGTAGCCTCATAGACGCGTATATGATATGACATTTTGCTACGATTTCTCTACGCGTCAAGATCTGAACACAAAGCTACTTTCGAGCGTCGCTACAAAAAGCAAACAATTGAGGGGATATGTGGAATAATGGTATAAGTCGAGTTATACCGTTTTTCCATAAATCAACTAAATAAAAAGAGCACGATTACATTCACATACCATATTAATCTTAGAAAATAATAGTGATATTTAACAAAGATATTAGCTTCATTTATGGAAAAACGGTATAACTCTCTAATAAAATTTTGCAGTAGTGAGGCATCGAAATGGTATGAAAATATATTCAATGTCGTTGACCAGAAAGAACTGAAAAATAAAAGAATTGAAGTGGTTTTAAAAACGGCTAAGCAGACAGAGAACTCCATTGTTAAAAAATAGAAAAATTTTAAAAATGATAAAAGTAGTAAAAAAAAATTTCTAAAAATAACAAACGGAAATAACAAATAGTTATAAGCACATCTAAATAATAGTTAACAATGGTTATTAATGTATCTACTATTTTGTTTAATAAAGTATCTCAATCAAAATATTTGATATTCGATCTATGGAATAACGGTATAACTCAAAAAAAAAAAAGAAATCATCCATTTTCTAATAAAATTATGTATATATAAAATTTGTTACTTTTTCTTATCAAAGAATCATACTATCTAAAACCCTACCAAGTAGGATTATTATAAATTTATTTTTACCTGCATTGTTAAGTTTTTTTCACTTTTCTCAAAAGGTTGATTCTTGAGTTATACCGTTATTCCACACATCCCCTCAATTGTGAGATCTTCGACATAGAGATCAAAATAACAAATGGAACCGACCACTTGATTTTTAAAGTAACTAGCGTCGTCTCATCATGCATCTCTTTCTATCTCCCGCTGAAGATAGCCTGCTGTGTGCGCCGCCATATTGAACATCCTGTTAAAACGCTGCCAAAACGCGAAAAAGTTGCCTTCTTGACCATCCGGGGTCAGGCATTTGAAGGATAAGATATCACATTTGTTTTGTTCATAATGACCTTAGCTTTAAATATCGCGTTCAGAAAACATGAAAACCTGACAGCAAAAACTAAAACGTATGTGAATTCCTTGGCTCAAGATTTGACTTTTTCCAGATTATACCAAACCCTTCGCCACCTTGCTGTTCAATATTTCTTTCATTTACACTATAATTAAATATTTAAGTAAAAAAAACCCTGATACGTAACGGGCCGTTTTTTTATCAAACATTCCCTTTCCAAGAAATTTCATTGATAAATGACACAATACACTTGCCAATCAGACTGAAAAATCAATTCACCTTTGCTACGTGTCGCTTTGCATTTCAATTCACAAATTTGCAATACCCTTGTTTTTACCGTTGTAATTATATTATTTTACTTTTGTTTACACAAAAAACAATGTAGTGCAATTTTTTCATTCATTCGGAAACAGCCGATGTTAAAACTTTGTATGTAAATTTTTTTTTGCAGGGTATTTCTTAAGACTTCTTTTGCTTAATAGATGTTTACTGAACTACATAAAGGAACTGATAAAAGATGTGAAAGGTATAATGGCGATAAGATGCGAATTGGATAGATTCAATTAAATGTTAAATCTTAAAGTCACTTACCTTGCCACACGGACATCATATAAGCTGCTCTTAAGAAAGAATAAAGTCTCAGTTATATATCAAATCGTTAAAATGAACTTTGAAGGAATATTGCCTGCAGAGAAAGCAAAGTTTAAGTATTTCCAATAATACTATCTCTGCAGGCAAAAAGACAGCTTACTAATATATGACATACCGATCACGAAAAGAAGATATAATCACAGTTCCGGCTTTATGATAGGAAAAAGACCCGGAACTATAATATGTAGCGATCATTTTCTAAGGCGTGTATAATAAGCTGGGGTCAGCCCAAATGAAATCAAAGAGCGAATGCATATTTTTACACCCCACTCCTCAGATTTACATGAAAATTTTTTACAGCATCTATGGACCAAGATAACAACCCGCATTTTTCAGTTTTGCCAAAATCGAATTAGTTATTTTTTTATGAGTTTTTTTTAAATTTTCCCTTTTTAGTCGATTTGCGATATTTTATATTCGGCGACAAAAGGTACTTTCCAGCGAAAAGCCTGTTATGGATTTATTTTTTAATTAAATGCTGTCAAACTAACAGTTCTAACTTGAAATTTCACCAGAACTCTGAAAATGAGGTTAAAATAATATAGATCTTGCCTAAATATGTGTTTTCATCTTTTAAAGGTGATATTTAGGATTTTTTTTCTCAGCATGGTCTTCTCCATAAATGGTCAAAACTTTTTTCTAACACCTGGCACAAACCTAAGAAAGATGTCATTTAAAAGAAAATGAAAAATACTATTATAATATAAAATAAAATTAAGCGCCAAAGCGACGCAAAAGTCGAATGTGTTTGGGTCTTTAAGGTATTATGTTCAAAAATATTTTATCAACGGGGCAACCTTGATTTTACAGCTATAGCTGGTAGCAGAGTACCGTTACAATCATTAAGTGCATTGTGTAAAACAAACAATATTTTAACAGAAGTATCTTTGGTAACTACAAAAAATTGATAAAAAGTGTTTCTATTTTAAATAACAAAATTGTTGGTAAGTGAATTAATTGTAAAGGATTAGAATTTATAAGTTTTGATTAATAAGAGCCACCAGTTTGCTACGATTGACTGGAGATCGCTATAAAGCACAACATTTTTGCCGAATTTTTATATTAAAAAAGTTTTTTTAATATACATGTTTATGCGGTGTAGCCACCTTGTGCTATTCCAATTTTTGGACGATTTTGCAGCATTTTCCCAAAAAAAAACCAGTGAGTGCTCTTATTAATCAAAACTCTTTGCTAGAATTACTAAGCATGAGTTTTTTTAATTAAAAATAATTGGGTTAAGCAAGCGGAAAAAGAATTTACAAACATTTTTTTATGTATTTTAGGGTTTAAAACTAATTGAGTTATAGATCTAATTTAAAATGAGTTCTGAAGAAGGTTCCACATCTGTATCTGAGGAACAATGTACTGTGGGCCTGATTACAAATTCTTCTTGTCACAGTCAAGAATTTACTAACAAGAAAGAAAATCAGCGAGTTCTAAATTTGTCAGATGAAAATCAAGAACACATTGGTTGGAGGTTAACCCAAATCTTACCACATAGTTCTAACATATGTCTGCACCACTTTCTGTTTTATACAGAATATTATGAAAATTATCAAAAGAAGTGTTGTGACCCCAATAAAGACCACAAAAAGGTTATCAGAGCTACTTTAAGGCTAATTTCATTTCAATTTGCAAAAGCGGTAAAAAACAAAAGGGGAATTATTTTGGTTCCTGGTCAAAAGATCTGTGACAACTGTAGGAAAAACATTGTGGCACATGTTGATGAAAATGAACAAGTAATTGAAGATTACATTAATCTTGAAACTGGAAATACTGACAATAGTGTACTTACACCAGTTAAACAAAGAAAAGCTTCATATAAATTGATGATGATCATCAAGATGCTTACATCAATTTCATGCACCCTCACTGGCAATCTCATACCTTTTTTTGACCAGATCATAGAAACAGTGGAAGAAGGGATAAGTGCTGGGTATCTTTCACCAATATAATTTGCAATTTAGAAGTACACGAACTAATAGCAAATTTGGGAGAAGGGAATTCAGCCTATCTAAAAAATTATTAAAAATTAAATGCTCCTGGTCTAGGAGAAGCCAAGTTTAAACTCACTGCCACCTGTAAATATTATAAACTAAACATAATTCTATCTGATACGAGTAAAGAGTTAATAAAAAACTAGTTATCTGGCATTGTATTTATCACTGCTTTTTGTGTTTCATATCTTAACAATGTGATTTTGCATAGATGTTCATGTATTTAGGAGAACTCAACTACGCTTCATAACTAGAGGGAACCAGTAATTCAAGTAAGACTTAAATTAATTTTATCATATATTACAATTCCTTTAAAGGAGCTGATTGTAGACTTAAATTATAAGTCAATATAAATAATTACTTACAAATGCTTAACATTAACGGAGTCGATTTTAAGAAATGCAAGAATTCAAGCTTTTTTAGGTCACTTACACTTACAGGTCACTCACACCATCAAATACCCACAAATTTTATTTTATAGTATAATAGTATTTTCCATTTTCTTTTAAATGGCATCTTTCTTAGCTTTCTGCCAGGTGTCAGAAAAAAGTTTTGACCATTTATGGAGAAGATCATGCTGAGAAAAAAAAAACTTAAATATCAATTTTAAAGGATGAAAACACATGTTTAGACAAGACCTAATTTATTTTAAACCTCATTTTCCGAATGCTAGTGAAATTTCAAGCTAGAATTGTAAGTTTGGCAGCATATAATTGAAAAATAAGTTCATAACAGGCTTTTTGATGAAAAGTACCTTTTGTCGACGAATATAAAAAGGCGCAAATCGACTAAAAAGGGAAAATTTATAAAAATTCATAAAAAAATAACTAATGCGATTTTGGCTAAACTGAAAAATACGCGTTGTTATATTTGTCCATAGATACTGTGAAAAGCTTTTCATGCAGATCTGAGGAGGTGGGGTGTGGACCCTGGTTGATTTCATTTGGACTGACCCGCTGCCCTATTAACAATATTATGATGGTAGCTCTCTTCACAAGAAAATCGACACGTTCATATGTATATGCCGCCTTTCGATCCTGCTTGAACGACTCTGAACAGGCTCACGGATCTACCCCATTGGCATCGCTAATCTAAACACTCTTTTCCTAGGTTAAGTCGCCTTTCGCTGGCGTCGAGTTTACGCCTCGATGGGTAGGACATTTCACAACGTTATTCCTTGAGAATAGTTACCGCCGTCCCCGGGGACTGCAACCGTCCATGCACCGACATCTGAGACTAACTTCCGCCAATTCGTGTTACTTCAACATTAAAATTGCACTATTCATCTCTTACCCCACTCTCCCGATCCTTGATCTAATTTGGTAAGTACGAGAGGATAAGGATATCATCGTGTATGCCAACGTGTTCGGGATAGTTATAACAACCAATTATTTTTATTATTATGTAAGGGGTCTGGGGATATACTACCTTGGAACCGCTAAGCTTACTCAGTCTTCTACAAAAACACACGCACAAGCTTTCATTTTCAATTGTAAATGTCTAAAGAAATCGACTGGCGTAATATTAGATTAATTGCACAATATCTTTGATTTAATCGTCTTTGCATTTGTTACATTCGTAAATTTATTTGAGATGAATTCACAATAATTCCAGTTACTAAATTATTATATTTTTAATATGATCGAAAAACTGAAAGGAATTAAACATACTGGCTAATATTAAAGCTGTTTCGCCCCTGCCAAAGATCTCTTCAGATTTCTTTGTCTTTTTTTTTATGTGGGCATTATATTCTCCCCGAGTAAGATTCGAACCGAGTCGTCAAATCTCTGATACCGCAGGTCTACCATTAGGGTATCGCTGCATCTGTTTGTATGTGGCTTAATTTCAGTTTTTCCCATTTGTTGTTTTTGTTATTATACTCAGCTGAGCAGAGCTCACAGAATATATTAATTTTGTTCGCATAACGGTACCATGTAACGGCATAATTTAATCGAGATAGATGTTTCGATATCGAAAATTTCAAAAAACCGTAAAAGTGCGAATTGATTACCAAAGACGGATAAAGCGATGAAACTTGGTAGGTTGACCTTATGACGCCGAATAGATTAGTAAAATTAGTAAAATTTTGGGCAATGCGCGTGGCACCTCCCACTCTTAAATGAAGGTAATTTAAAAGCTTTGCAAACTGTAATTTTGGCAGTCGTTGAAGATATCATTATGAAATTTGGCAGGCACGTTGCTCCTATTACTAATTGTGTGCTAAATAAATATTAACAAAATCGGATGGCAAAATACAAAAATAAAAGAAAATTTCAAAATGGGCTTGGCTCCGCCCATTTTTCATTTAGTTTGTCTACAATATATTTAATGCCATAAGTCGAACAAAAATTTACCAATCCTTGTGAAATTTGGTAAGCGCATAGCTTCAATGATGGTCACAGTTTTCTCTGGGCGAATTCGGTTGAATCCACGCCCAGTTTTATGCACAGTCGACCACGCCCACTTTTTCGATATCGAAAATTTCGAAAAATTTAAAAAAAAAATGCCATAAAAGGGGGCGTGGCACCTCCCATACAAATGGAATATATCATATTATGCATATCTCTGGATGTAGTAATGGTAGGATAATGAAAATTGGTAAGGAGCTATATGAGTTTAAGTCCTAACACCTCAAGTAAAATGTGGAATTGGGAAAAAAGGGGCGTGGCACCTTCCCTACAAATGATTTTTTTCAGAACTATGGCTGCCGTACAAACTTAGATTATTTTAACACCTAAAGTTTGACTGCATTGTTGAGTTTGGCTGTTATTCCTATTGGTAATCTGCCGCCGTTAAAAAAATTTGTTAGCTTCAGTCTATCTACATCTTTATATATCGAAATCAAATTTTGTGTATCTGTGTGTTACCTATGGAAACGTGTTTCCCACTCCTCAATTATCACCCAATTTTGGCTGTAGGTTTCTTCGATCAAGACGAAGGTTTTTCATATTTCAGAATTAAGAATTTTAATTTGAAATTTTTTTTGGCTATGCGAACGAGCAATCTTAGGTCCCAAAAATTATCATGTTAACAAAATCAATGATCGCATTCAAAACCAAATTCCTGGTGAAGTGACGAAATATAAATCTATCGACATAGTTACAGATGAAAATCAAATTGTGAATTATCCAATTGAATTTATAAACTCTTTAGAACCACCAATCATGCTTCTTCGAAATTTAGATCCACCAAAATTGTGCAATGGAACCAGTCTTTGCGCTAAGAAATTAATGCCGAATGTAATCGAAACAACGAAGGACAATCGCTTACTGTTGCGGGATTACATTTACAGAGTCCGTACTTTTCCCATGGCCACCAATCATGCTTAGGTTGTTTGCTCTAGAGCTGGAATGCAAAAAAATTTGTTTATCTTTGCACCGAACGAAAAAACCAAAAATATTGTGTACCCACTTACATTACAATAAGATACAATAATAAAATGGTTTAAATGAAAATTTCACCAAATATGCGTACATAATTGGATTCAATTTACAGAAAAATAAACTAAATTACCAGCAAACAAAACAGAAAAAATTGCACAACATTCATTCGATCTCAGGCGTTACAACGTACGCGGGAAAAAGCTAGTAATTTATATTATTAAATTATTGTATTTTTAATATGATGGAAAATCTGAAAGGAATTAAACATACTGGCTGATATTAAAGCTGTTTCGGCCCTGCCAAAGAGCTCTTCAGATATCTTTGTCTCTCTGTTTTTATTTGGAAATTATATTCTCCCCGAGTGAGATTCGAACACGAGTCGTCAAATTTCTAATACCGCAGGCCTACCATTAGCAAAGACTGATCGAAGAGTAAAGATGTTGCATGCGCGAACTTAAGTGGAAATCAGCGGAGATTTACAAAATTCTAGTAGGTCACTTCCACCACACCACAAATTTTAACACAAGTTTTAACATAATTTAAGCACACAAAATACACTGATTGTAGCTCTTGAGTGTAAAAATGTAAATTCTGAACATATTAGCTGAATAAAAAGTGTACAAATAATTGTTAAATAACAAATACAGACAGTGGTAGTTTAACAAATTCTGCTGTGGTAAGTGGTGAATGTGACCTAGTCGAATTTCGTTAAGCTTGCTTCATACTATTTTTCGTCCCTGCAACATCTTTACTCTTCGAACAGTCTTTGCCATTAGCCTATCGCTGCGTTTGTTTGTATGTGGCTTAATTTCAGTTTTCCATATTTCTTGTTTTTGTTATTTTTATTTGCTTGATGCAGTAGAGCTGAATTATTCCAATTCTATCTGGTACTCTGTGCACTCGAACTTTTGTGTTGTTGTTTTTGGTTAAGTAGCAACTGTCACCTGAACTTTTGGTTGGCTATGATCTTTGTTTCAATCGCCTATTCATTTATAAAATTCGTAAACTTAATATCAACCAGTATGTTTAATTCCTTTCATCATCTTAAAAATACCATCATATTAAAAATACAATAATTTAATAATAGAAATTATTGTGAATTCGTCTCAAACTCGTTAAATTTACGAATGTATTAATTGCTCAATTCAGAATTGTTTTAAGGTCGGTCCTTGTCCTGGCCTAATGAAAAAACAGTCCAAATCTTACTTGCATTCCCTGTTGTAAATACATACACGGCATAAACTAGCACTTTCGACTCAAAACCCGTTATTCAAGGACTTTTACTGTACAAGAAGTATTATTAGGCACCTGCTGTGAATAATATCAGCCATTACCTTCAGATAAGATTGTTCAACAATTTTTGCAGACAGGCGCTTACATAAAGCAGAGCTGTCTAACGAGATGAGTATTTTTATTGCGTTGTAGGATTTCACCGCGCTTTCGAGCTTTTTCATTTAGAAACTTAACCTATGTGATGTTTGTTGCAAAGACTGAAATGTCGCTACATTAATTGTTGCTTTTACCACCACCCTTCTATTTGTTTACTTAAACGCCATCAAGTTGTTCCTACAAAAGGCAGTGACATTTTAATAAACACAGCGATAACCCTATAACCAACCGCAATGCATGTGTATATGAATATCAAAACACATTCATCAGCTTATCTCTAGCTTTAATGAATAAGTAAATCGAATTAATGATAAGAAACTTCGGAACCAAATAAAGTAGTATGCAACAACAACAACATAATCAAATCACCACAATGACCGCTTAGTCGCGATTATTTACATTTCAAGTCAGTTTGAACGCATGGCTAGCACATAGAAGAACAGCAAAAAAAACATTCTAACATATTCGAAACAAAAATTATGCAAAATGATTTCTCGTATAAGATTATTTGTTGTTTTAATAATTGCATACGTTGAATGCATACAAATGGTAAATTATTTATGATAATAACATACACATTTAGAAAAAAATTCCAGAACTAATCAAACGAAAAAATTGCACAAATATTTTAATTAATTTATTAGAATATGCTAATAGCAGCTAATTTATTACCGAAAAATTGTGTGCAAAGTAATGACATGAATAAAGTTTTCTAGTTTGTAGGAGCGGCAACGATAATGAAAGCAAAAACGGATATGCTTGCAAATCAAAATGCAGATTCAGACACAGATACCGAGATATTGCGTAAATGCTTGCGTCAGGTTGGTAACCAAGACACCGTTGGTGAACTGCAAAAGATCGCACGTTACTCGAAGTGGACAACGGAAGAAATACCGTGCTTTACGCGTTGTCTCGCCACTGAGAAACGTTGGTTCGATGCAGATGAAAGCAAGTGGATAAAACAGAAGGTTGTAGAAGATTTGGGTGCAGATATGTACAATTATTGCCGCTATGAATTGGATCGATATAATGAAGATGGGTGCGAATTTGCGTATAAGGGATTACGTTGCTTGAAGCAGGTACGTATGTAAAGTTTTCGCAGGATTTACTTTACAGTTATTGGTATTGATATTAGAGAAAACTGACATTACGGCGATAATCACTAGGACATGCTTCTGAATTTTACTTTTTCGTCAGTCCGCTTTTCGGGTGCTGAGTTTTGCACTCGAAATCATCTGAGTTCCTACTGGTGTTGTGGAAAATGCTTTTATCAACTCAGCCATTTGAATGTCCCATTGCACGCATTGCTATTGATCTCCAACTTTTGACATTTGTGTTTTTAATCCCGAAATATGTAGAATATTTTTCAAATTGGAATATTTTTTAAAAAGAACTTTAACAAAGACATTGGATTTATAGCACTGAGTTATTAACTATGCTTTTGCTTCATCTTTCTGGGCTGCCGGTTCGGAAACGCCCTATAATATGAAGAGCCCACTACATCAGAATTTTCAAAATTTGTTTAATAAAATCCATATCTCAGGACGAATTTAATATATTTTGAGCTATTGAAGAAAATTCCAAGAAAGGAAGTTCCCAAGCCTAATTCTGGTCATCTGTACAGATATACAATTTCAGGCGAATATCTCCTGCAAATATTATTCACTTGCATATCGGATATCGCACTTACGTCTCAAGCCTCAATGCCTACCTTTGCTGGAACTCCAGGCACCGTAATATTAAAGGGAATGAATTTGCTTGGTAGATGGCCAGAAAAGGTTCCGAAAAGCATATAAATTATTGCGAGGTCTAAAACTCCTTATGGCTTTATTTTCCTCGATGGCGTATGCTTATAAGTTCCCTTTGGAGAAGCTCTCAGGATGAGGAGGAAAAAAGCCGATTCACCGTTCTCTCTGCTGATGCTCAGCAATGCAAAAATAGTTTTTGGGTATAGTTTTGGAGCTATCTGCAAATCACAACTTTCTACGGGTTGTTTTAGTAACACTTTTCGGATCACTACAGAACTTTTTGGGAATCACGTTTGTAATATTTCGGGAAAGCTTCGTGACCGTTTTGGTACCGTTTCAGCACTGTGCCCGGACTCATTTCGGATTGTGTTCGGGAAATTTTTTGTGATAACTTCAAGATTATTTCAGAATTATTTAGAGTCCGTTCCGAGATTGCTTTAGGGGTCTTTAAGGGACTATTTTAAGACTCTTTGAGACTATTCCAGGACCTTTTACGGATTGTGTGAGGTATATTTTTGGAAATAATCTGAATCTCTTTCTTGTTTTTTCGGAATAATATCGCAATAAATGCGAGACGATTTCGTGCCCATTTTTGGTTAGCTGCGGATAATTTCAAAATTGTTTTAAACAGTATTTTGGGACTATTTCAGACCATTTCGATTATTTTGAAGACATTTTAGAGCTGTTTACTGGAGCCATTTCGGAATTGTTCTCAAAATAATTTCAGGATTGCTTTCGGAATATTTCTGAGATTGTCTTAGAAAATCTTTAAGACCATTTCAGAATGTTTAGGAATCAAACTCAAAAAGTCCTCCCAGACTACTAGCCAATTGTAAATTTTCACATATTTTAGTAGCCGTTCGGGTGCAATTGAGCCACAAAAGCAAACGTTCAGACATCCCGACATCTAAGTACTAAACATCCCACATAAATAATTTACAGTATGTGGTCACCCTGGTGTGGTGGTCCTGACTTCATTCCAGGGAAAAACAAAATCAGAAATTTATAACTAAGTTTTTCGATTAGAAAAAAGTTTTTCTAAGAGGGGATACACTCCCGGTGTGTTTCTGCCATGAAAAGTTTCTTACTGAAAACAAAATCAGCCGTTCGGGGTCAGCGTAAAACATGTATGTCCCGTCCAGACAATTTGTATGAAAAATTAAAAAAAGCACTACGCAAGTTTAAGGAGAACCTAGGCCTAAAAACTCTTTGGAGGTTTTCGCTTTTTACATTTGTTTATTTATAATGTATAGTTCATGCTTCATATCTGTGGTCACAAGCAATAAGCGCCAACACTCAGAGAAAAAATCGTTCTAAAACGAACGAAACAAGTTCAAAATTTAGAATATTCATTGACAAAAGTCTGTTAAGTACGGTTTTTCCTAACTCGTGACTGATGAGCTTGTTTTAAAAACAGTTTTTGCAAGCACACCGTTCGTATTTTATGACCACTTTGGTTTTGATGTGTGAAAGTTCTGTGCTCATTTCAAGCACTATTTGGGCTTGATTTAAGATTTTTCGTTCTCACGCTTCGAGAACGATTTGGGGTCGATTTAACATTTTTCGGTCTCAATTCAATTGGTTGAAGGGGAAAGTATTTTATCCAATAGGTACCCATTTATTTTTTATTAATAATAATTTTTTTGTCATAAATAAAAAATATTTATAACAAAAAAATTTTCATTAAAATTCAAAAGTTTAAGAAAAAATGCATATTTTACATTTCTCTTATTGAGAAGTTAAGCTGGAGACATTGGTGCTTTATCGGTAACCGTATCGGTAACCTTTTAACAGCTGATTCGACCAACCTTATGAGAATCAATGCAATCGATTATTTGTGCCGCTAAGGTCGTAACCGTATCGTAGCCAACCAATTGGGTTTTGGTTTACCATCGTAACGATAAACAGCTGATTACGTTAGGGATACGGATACAGCGATACGACATACGGCACCAATGACTCCGGCTTTATTCTTCTTTGTAGACGTAATCTGCATATATACTTAAAACATTTCATAACAAGTTTGAGAATTACCTCTGCATATGTGAATACTGAACGAAAAATAAGAGTTGAAAAAAATAGAACATAAAAAAATTGTTTTAAAAAAATTCAGATTTTGACGGTGATCGAACTCGCGCTACCCGATCGCAACCACAACATCATAGCCGCTGGGCCACTACAACTACTTGGTAGGTCATGCCAAATGTTGTATTTAACATTGTAGTGCACACGAATTGTACCGTTTCTTTTTTCTTGGACTTAATTTAAGAGCATTGTACTTAATTGAATAACATTCCTTCTAATTAATAGAACATTTGTTCATAATTTAAGACCAGCCGTAATGGTGTCAGTTCAAGAACAAGGTTGTTGTTTTAAGAACAGGTCGCTCATTTTTCAACAACAAAAAAGTAAGAACATGAAGAGCTTCAATTGAGTCCGGTGGTGCTGGATTTTAGAACGCGTTTTGCTCTGAGTGTAAGTGCTACCATTAAATATGTAACTTAGGGGATTATTGCTTACCACCGCAGATATATATTTTCGTCTGAGCAAAATTGGAATAGTAGGCAATTTTCGAGGTAGTTTAAGGATCATTTCGGGATAATTTCGGTCCACTCCCTGGATAATTTGCAGGCTTTCTTTAGATTATTCTGGGATATTCACGAAGGTTTTGTAACTAATTTTCCATCATTTCGAGGCTATTTATGAATATTTTTCACTTTATTTCCCCTTTTTGAGTTTATCTTCGTAATATTTCGTGATTGATTTTTGAATACCGTTTGAGTCATTTAGCGACTGTTTCATGAATATTTTTTGAACTGGTTTAAGAACCATATCGGGGAAATATTTTTATGTTTTATTTTCATCGTGCCAGCGGGGCCAAAAGTAAAGGCAATTTTTAAAGAAACTGCTTTTTTCACTTTTTCCACACTTTATCATAAATATCATAATGTAGTCTTGATCAATATTACACTTCATCTTTCTAACTTTTTTCAGGCCGAACTCTTTACTCTTAAAACTTATACGAACATCCTCACCTGTGCTTATGAACTAAACGTCACAATGAAGGAACTCCAAAAATATGCCGCTTTTCCATCTAAAGAAGCTGTGCCATGTCTATTTCAATGTTTAGCTGAAAAAATGAATTTCTATACATCGAATTACGAATGGAATTTCGAAAATTGGGTAAAAGCATTTGGGCCAATGCGACAAGATCGAACTGCTTCAAACGCCTGCAAAGTGAGCTTTGAACAAACTCAAACGCGCAATAAATGTGAATGGATGTATGACGAGTATAATTGTTTGGAGAAATTAAATTATAACACGGATGGTTCATATCCCTTGGAAACGTCATCGTTAAATGTAATGATTTCTAGCAGAAATAAAAATACGGATACGGGGCTACAGCAAAAAGATGTGGAAGCGAAGGTGGAAGAAGAAGCTCCAGCAACAAATTTGTTGTAATTTAGTAAGATAGTTAAGGTAAAGAAAATATCTATGTATGTATGAAAATTGATAAAATTAATACAACTTTCGGTGAAACTAGCATTTTTTTTTTTTTTTTTTTTGAATACAGCTAAAAAGATAATGCAAAAAAAATAAATTTTAAAGGATTCGTTGAACGAGTCATGTTTTGTGAATGCAGAAGGAAGCTCAGGCCCAAAAATTATAATAATGGATAGCCGAATTCGGTTATAGAGGGAGGGTTGGAAAGAGTAGGAATAGCTTGAATGTTTTTCTTCCCTGTTCACCAATACCCCGATAACTCCCGCGACATCCTATGGAACGAAATACCCCAAGTAGTTCTGCTCTAATGAATGATTACGTTTATTACGGTTGGACCACAATAATCTTGGTGGTAGAAAAGTTTGTTTCACTTAGCATACGAAAAACTGATTTCAAACAGGTATTGCAATATATAGGTCTCACTTCGTTAGGCGTAAGTTCAGTCTTCGTAAGTAGTTTGAGTTTTGAAGTTAAGTACGGCATTCCGATGAATGAAGTTAACGAAATAATTAATCAACCGCTGCCGATGCCGTTCATGTGTACTTCGTTAGTGACGCTTACCTACCGACGCGACTTTGGATATTACGTCATTAAGTACACCAGTCGTTCTTGATAACCAATAACTGAAGACAATTCGAAAGTCTAAGGAAACCTATGTCCTGTCCTTTTGTTTATTGCGTACTCAGAGAGAACGTCTGTTTGCTCTGTTGCCACTGGGGTGGACGTGATATTAATACTTTCATATTCAGCATACTTCGCCCGTTTGCATTTGAACTTCTCCACTCCCTATTGGGGCAAAGGAGTACTAAACATGTCCTGTATCTTATTTGTGACAGGTTCTAGGGAGAACTTTAAACATCAAAGGCAGAAAAATAAGGCTCCATTTCAGGGAAACCCTTGATGATATTTTTATTGATGCATACCTCGGTGGGCCTGGTATAGTAAAATTGTGCTTGCCCAACTTGCTGATGGTCCGAGGTTCCAATTCCGGGTTCAATTACAACAAGCACTTCGAAAAAAGTAGGGTGACACAAGCTAATAAGAGTTCGATAACAAAGAATCGTCGAGTAAGCATATAAGCTTCCCAGGCAGAATATTACTCATGGCTTCTGCAGGGTTTTGAATGAAACGAGTTTCTACAAGAGGTCGATAAAAGTTGAGTTAAGGTAGTCGCATATGCGTACGGCATTTTTATCCTTGCTACAGGTTAATTTCCTTCAAAGCAAGTAATCTTTCAGAGGTAGAACATCAGGCTGCTTTCCAAACGTCGTGTCCAATTGATGCCTTAAACACGATCCTTTAATAGTTATTTCTGTAGGTACACTCAAATACACAACGCATTGTTGTCAACTCTAGGCATGTCTTACGCCAGCCAATATCGTCACAGTAGTGAAACCTGCTATACTCCAATATAAGATAGCCACGCACCTTCCCTAAAGTTCGATAAGATTATTTCAGGAAACGAAGTGGACAGTGAGAAGAAAATCTTGCTCATCAGGGAGCTGGTGGTTTCTCTGATAAGCGGAAATAGTGACTTTATGATTCCTGCCAGAAGACTTAGTTCTCGTGCTGATTGATTCCCTCAACGCATCATCCAAATCCTTCAGTTAGTGCAATAAAATGCTTTGTGCAACCTTCACATATAACGGCCGCCGTGGTATGGTGATAGCGTGCTCCGCCCACCACACCGAAGATCACACAAGTAGAACAATAACAATGCACGCTGATAGAATATCAATCCCATAAACCACGGGTATTCAGTATAACTTCATAGAGCAATAGAAATATATTTGATCGAAACCATAAGAACCATTGCCCTATTCTTTTATTCTTATAATCCACGCCTGTCGTCTGAAGATAACCCAGCGGTGGTTGCATGGAGCTATTTGCCACGCTTATGTCATTTCGAAACCTTTTCTGGTAATCTTATTTGCAAATTCACTCCCTTCACAATGTCTGTGCCTAGCGACCCATCAACGGTAGATATTGAGATTTCTTATGTGTACCAGCCAGACCCACATCGCTGCACGATATCCCACTTTATCCCGTTAGATTAGCATGCCTCTAAGGCGACCTGGCTTTCGAAAAAGATCGTTTTTATGGTAAAAGCCAACTAACGTTTATAACTAAAACCAAGGCGCAGTCAATAATGTGGCTCTTCTTTATTTTTTTAATGGTTATGTCAAGCTAATTTACTGTTATATTTGTATGCGTGTCAAACAAGTAATTATCTGTTATTTAACTTTTCTACGCAATTTAGCTAAAAAGTTCAAATAAAAATTTTGTTTATTTTCTTCTTTTCACATTAAATCAGTCCAAAAAATTATTTTATAAAAGTCAGTAAAAAATATTATGATTTCCTTGAATTACACATGTACATATGTACATATTTCTCACATCTTAAACTTCAGTATAAGTTTTACGCACAAGTGGTCGATTCACAGTTAAGAAACAAGAGAATACTCGATGAGCCCATGTACAGGCATCCGAATCATGCTCATTATGATCAAGACATCTCTCAAGGCCATGCGCGATCTTAGCCAAATTTTTTGTATTTCCTGCTGAGAATTGTCTCATAATCGCCTTCTCATCAAACCCTTTCTGCTCAGTGAACAGACCCATTTTCTCAACAAAACATTTCACATAACAATTTGTGCGTTTGTGTGGTGGAAATTCATAGTTCAAGAATTTATCATAAATATCATCGGGCACACGAAACTCCTCATGGCACTCCTCATGTGTGGCGAGAGCATCTTGTGGTGTACGAAGCTGAAATTTTGCTGTAACCTGCAAGCAGAAAAAAAGCATTATCAATACATTAGTTAGTACGGAAAAGTACGATGAAAAGATTAAAAAAAATAGTTGTCAAAAAATAACACAGAAAATGATTCATCAACCGCATACGTGATGAGTATGGTAAATTTAGTTGTTAAAGTTCCTGTGCTAGTTTTTGCCTTTGTAATAAGTCTTTATTTATGCTACACACTGCTCACCAATGTCACACAGATCAGCACCAATATCAGTTCGTATTTCATTATTATATTTATTTATAAACCACTTTTGTGCAACCAAAAGTTTTACAGAGTTTTAACGTTTTTGTTTTTCTTTTTTAAAGCTTGTTTGCTGCCAGGCAAGTCAATGAGCAAGCGTAAGATTAATTTATTGGTTGTTGATTCTTCCAGGTAACGCAGCGAACTAAACCAGCCTTTAAGATTTTTCCACAATTCGTAGGTGTGTGGCTTGAATTTAAATTACTTATAAAAGGAGGAAAACAAAAGAAACTACTTTGTCGGCAGCCGATTGAAGTAGTGGTACAACTCGAACGGGTTGCAGTACAGTGGGTTGGTGTTATAAAAGTAAATAATGAATTATTCGAGATTGAATTAGTTGTCATTTATTTATTCATATAAAAGGTAGTGTGTAAAATTTTTGTATAAATTAAAAGCGAAAAATTGTGGCTTATTCTAACTAAACCCTTCTGAGCTATCCATTTGTACCGAGGTTGGAGTCGTGTTGCAAGATAGAATATTTCAACCCGAGATTCAACGTCTTGGGATGTACTGTGTTTCCTTTAAATAACACCTTCAGCCGTGATAGAACAGAAACACGTAACACTTTTCTACGCGCTTTGGTTTTGCTATGAATTTTCAGAATCTCGAGGAAAAATCAATTAAGGACTTCAACCTGTTTTTTTTTTCTATCTCATTTCTAAGTGCGTTAAACTCAAACCAAAATAAAACCATGTAACTTAAATTGTATGAAAACCTTTGTCATCGGTGCACGACAAAAGCAAGCAACTTTTAAAGAATCCCCGTTATTGCTGCATATATGGTCAAAAAATTATCACAGACTAATATTCCAATATCTTTAGAAGCTCCACCAAATCGGTGATGGACCCCGAAATTTCGTCATTTTAAAAATATCTGAAGTTACATGCTTTTGTTAAAGCACAAAAAATTTAATGTATAAAAAAAATTTTTTTGTTATAATTTCATAGAACTTAAGTCCAAGTTACGTGGTTTTGGTGTGACATGAAAAATTACTTTATATGAAATGCAAAAAACATGTCATTTTCTAGACGCGTAAATTTACATTTTAATAAATTAATCCAAAGGTTGGAATCAAAAATGTTTGATATTTGAGGGGGATATGGACTTCTACGCAAATACTTAATTTCCCACAATGTTCAAAAAAAAATAGATACATGTTTTTGTTCTGTCACGGGAGCCCTCAGCTCAAAAAAGTTTCCGAAGTTTTTACTTTCTTTCTATAAAATTGTTTGGCAAAAAATTTCAGTTCAAATTTGGTGAATCTTGCAATCGAGTTTTGTTCAACTTTCCGTTTAGCTAGAGCCTTAAAATCTAGAGCAAACTTCAAAACTAGACTAAAATGCAATATGTGTTAATAAAGTAATGCCAGGTGTGGCCATCAAAATGATATTTAAAAAGCTTGTCCGAATTTGGCAATTTATTTAAATCTATATTAAATCTATGTTCAGATGCAGGTATGCCTGTCGTAAGAGGCGACTAAAATACTCAAATAACTCTAAGAGTTGTATAGCGCAACCCTTTCAAGGGTTTGCGCGCGCAATTTATAGCTTCTCCAACCCAACTGTTAACCTCACCTACCCGTGGCAAATACTGTTTCTTTAGCAGCCAAGACTCTGGTGACCTGAAATTCCATGCAACTAGGCTGTGGAACGGAATGGCCTAGAAGGTTCAATGTGGTCATATTAAATCGTTCTTGAGATGGTCGGAATTGTAGCGTAATAGTGCTTGTTACCGGAAGGTACCGTATCTGTAACCGGCAAGGAAACATCAACATCGATCCCCCAAAACCCCCAAGACCTTCGGGGAGTGTCTTTATCGCTACAACAGCAACAACAACAGTACATAGGTCTCATGAAATTCGACATTTAAAGATGCAGGTATACGTCTAAAACTATTTATAACAAGAAAACTGAAGTTTAAAAGTTAACTAAAACTCCCCAGTTAAATCGCCACAGTGTATATTTATCCAAAACGAAAGCGAATTATACAAATCGAGTCATATGTTTGTTATGGCAAATTCAAAAGTATCTTATTACGCTCTTATCAGCTTGTATGAGGGCGGCTTATATAAGTGTTATAGATTTTTTATTAAAGTATTATCGGTATCAGCTCATAACAAGCCGATGAGTACTGGATAACTTTATGATTGCAAACCAATAATTTTTTATAACAATCAGAAAACTTTCTGATGGCTAATGGAAATCTTTGCCATAATTTTGTGATAACACATCGATTAATTTTCGGTAGATAATTATCAATCATTTCGATAAAAAAATCTGTTACTTTTCGATAGCATATCGATAACTTTTCGAAATCGATAGTTTTTCGATAGGAAATCGGTGACTTTTCTTTAAAAATTTGTAACTTTTTTATTTTAAATAAATCGACAATAAGGAACGAACCGATAATACATTGCTATAAAATCAGTAATTCATTTATAACTTTTGCCATCTATAGCATATTTATAATAGTTCGATAACAAACCGAAACTCGTCTATACTTCGTCGATAATAAACCTCCCCTCTTTGATAACACACCTTTCCACTCATCCATAACAAATTGATAACACGCTTTGCCTTAGTTTGCTAGCAGATTTCGATAACATCAATTTCATCATATACATTGTTCCCACATTGAGCTACAGCGTTATGACAACAGTTATGCTTTTATCCCCCCACACAGCATACAACTTCCAAATACTACGCTTTCGCTTATGTATATTTATCTTACGCTTACATTCTGGATTCCCCCAAACTGTAAGCAAAGGTGTTTATACGTAAAAAAGTTTCCAGAAAGAGCAGGGATCAAGATATTTGGTGGGGAAAGGGGCGAATCTTGCGATCGATTTAATTTTTTTTTTCGCATTTTGCTGTAAATTTGAAACCGGGCCAATTGCTTCTTTTTTAGGTTAGCTGGCCGCAATTGGCCACTCCAAGGAAACTGAAATCGTCGCCAATGCGTAGCATGATTTTCGTTTGCTGAGAGTGGAGTTTACTTTGGAATTGCCTACCTAGTCCAAAGTAACATTTATTGGCAAGAGTGATCCTCCGCTGGATTAAAAAGCTGATGTTGTTGCTTGTGTTAATGCTCATTCCCAAATACACGAAGTGTTTCACTATTTCGAGTGCCTCTCAGATCTGAAATGCTTTAGTATAACAGTTATTTATAAGAGTTAGGAAACGCAACTCGAGAAAAATTTATTGACTAGTAGCTAGTTGAGAAGTAAAATAAATAAATGTAAGGCGCGATAACCTTCGAAGAGATTTTAGGCCGAGCTTCTCTTCCAATTTGCGTCGTGCTCCTCTTGATTTTCCCTACAAATTGGCCGGACGGGACCTACATGTTTTATGCCGACTCCGAACGGCATCTGCAAGGCAGATGAGTTTTCACTGAGAGCTTCTCATGACAGAAATACACTCGGAGCGCTTGCCAAACACTGCCGAGGGGCGACCCCGCTTAGAAAAATTTTCTTCTAATTGAAAACCTTATTTCTAAAATTTTGATGTGGCTTTGCCCAGGGTGTGAACCCAGGGCATACGGTGTGGTAGGCGGAGCACGCTACCATCACACCACGGTGGCCGCCGTGACAAGTAGCGTAGAAATAATCACCTTTGACTTTTTTCGGCCAATTTTTTCAAGGGATATAAGCAGATAAATGTGTACATTCGTTTACTGGAAACTAGCTTATACTTTGCCATGTTTTCCTGCTGGGACCCTACAGAAAAAAACTGGCAATTGCTAAAATCAAGAAAACTAGCAGTTGAATACTTAACGGGAATACCGAGAAGAACTCACTACCAAATTCCAAAAAAAAAGTCAGGTAAAATATATATAAATATAGTTTAAAAAACTAAGCAACACGCAAATATGGTTCAGTTTTAACATCTACAATCCATTTAGATATTTGAAGTTGCTAGCACCGAAGCACAGAGGTTCGTCTCTCCGCTATTGAGCGCAACTAGTTTTGTAGCGAGTTATTTAAACACTTCAATAATTGCCGCTAGATGGTTCTAACCCTCCTTTGCGCGCCTAGCCTAGGGAGTTACAAGCATACATACAAGTGAAGCTAATATAAGCGTGTTAATAACCATTTCTCACTACTTTTTGGTTGTCATGTCATGCAAGTCTAACCAGCTCCGATTTTCCTTTTCGGACATCGGCATAGGAAAATAGTCTGCCCTTTTCACAGCAAATATTCAAATAATAATTCTGAATGACTTTGTTTTTTAGACTATTTCCCACCTACTTATAGCTATCACGGAGTTAACTTGCTTTATTTTACGCTGAAAACATTAAAAACTAGTTTTCGAACTAACTTGCAAATGTCTCCGCTCCTGAAGTAGATATACGTTTCTGCACGAGTGATAGTTTCTGCATCTAAGCCCACAGTGGGAAGTTGTGCTTTTTGTATTGGCTTAAGAAAATAATTTTTATTGAGACAATCAAGCTGTGCTATGGCTTGTTGCAGGTTTGCATGAAAGTTCAAACTTCTGTATATATTTACATTAGAGCGGGTCAAATTGTACTCCCAAATTGTACTCCCATAACCTACAGATGATTCTAAGAAAAATTGTTCAAGACGCCATAGCTAGTAAGTCCGATGTCGAGGTCCCGATTTTTGCAAAATAGACATTTTGCCATATGAATGTAGGGTTTGGCCAAAAATCTTCATAGCTTCTGAAGGAATTATAGGAAAATATCATATTGGGCTTTCTTTAAAGGTATTTTACGTACATTTCAGAATCTGTATTAATATCTGTAGTGTTTTTGAACTTTAGTAGAGATATCAGGCTTAAATTATGAGAAATTAGCCTTAAATGAACTTTTAACTACTATATTACCATTTTTAACAAATTTCTTATGGACATTTTTTTTCTTTGCAGCTAAAATAAGTTCAGAACATTTCCAAAAACTTTCATTCGGACAGTTTTTCTTTTTTCGAATTCGTTTTAGTAGGAACAAATTTCCACAAAAATCTATATTTTCAAGTAATAAGCAAAAAACACAATTATTTATAATTTTAATGTAATTTATTTAAAAAATTATTTTTTTATTTAGAATTGACCATGTTAACGTATTGTAACGAATTTACTTCAAATCCTCTTATTCGCAACCTTGTAATAACGTTCGTATCGCTAAACTGTTGAATAATAACTCCACTCTTCAATAATGCAAAATGGCCTTTATTAAAGTACTTCACAATAACACTTCTACTTCGCTTATTGATAGCTTGCTTAACTCAAACTGATTTTCAAAATAATACTGCTATTGCTCGCTAGATGGGTCTTAAATCCAACTGATTGTCACGCCTTTACTGTTGCTGCCTTTTATGGTGTTTGGTTTCCTCGTTGACATTTCTAGGCGGTTATGTTCTAGAATCTACTAGTTGGTTATCTGCTATAAGTTTCTCAGCTATAACTACATATGCACAATTTGTATAGCTTCTCTCAGCTCATGCGCGTGTGGAGGTGCGTTGCTTCTCCGCTGCGTGTACGTACATATGTGTAGACATAATGATTGAATTATTGATGTGCATACAGTCACTGCTTAGCATCGGCTTAGATATGATAGTACCCCTTAGTGTTGGTAATATTAGTAACAGAATTTTTCAAAATAAAAGTAATGTTATGTTATTATTTTCTTAAATCTTTTTTGCTCTCCATTCGTGGTTGTTTTTCACGACTTTCTGCTGTAACAGCTATAACACCTTCACGTTTTTTTTTTTTTTCTATAACACGTTTGAAAATAGATGTTAACAACTGTACATATCTTTCTGTTCCTTGTATATGCATTGGAATATTAGGATCATCTAGTGTTGGCTCATCATAATCTAATATTTCTTGTGAATACCGCTTCAGATAGTAAATTATCGTCATTCAGATCAATCATATCAGTATAATCTAAAGCATTAAAATTGATATAATATTTTTTATAAACTCTGAGTTTAGTTAGATCAAGTATTTTTTCTCGGTAGTATACAATTTTTTTAATAGCTCTATCACGTATAGCTTTTCTCCATCAAATAACATTGTTAATAAAATGTTTTCTGGATGAGCGTAACGAATAAACTTTGATAAAAGTACACTGCCGTATAAAACAGAATTATAGTATTTTACATTGAAATTCATTGGCACATAAATTCTAATAATATAAACTGCTAGAGTTTTCAAATTTTCCGATGGTGTATTAGTTGTTGTATATAGACGTAATACCCTGCTTGCTTTGGTTAGCCATCGAGAATACGTGTTATACAAAAAAAAAAAAACGTGAAGGTGTTATGGCTGTTACGTTAAAATGGTCAATTCTAAGTACAAACTTTTTTTTTTTAATAAATTATATTAAATTTATAAAAAATTTATTTTTTTTTGCTTATTACTTGAAAGTATAGGTTTTTTTGGAAATTTGTTTCTACTAAAACTAATTCGAAAAAGAAAAACTGTCCGAACTAAAGTTGTTGAAAATGTTCTAAGCTTATTTTAGCTGCAAAGAAAAATAATTTCCACAAAAAATTTGTTCAAAATGATAATATAGTAGTTAAAAGTTCATTTTAGGCTAATTTCTCATAATTTAAGCCTGATATCTCTCCTAAAATTCAAAAACACTGTAGATATTAATACAGATTATGAAATGTACGTAAAATGCCTTTAAGGTAGGCGCAATATGATATTTTTCATGATTCTATCAGAAGCTATGGAGATTTTTTGCCAAACCCTACATTCATATGGCTAAATATCTATTTTGCAAAAATCGGGACCTCGAAATCTGACTTACAGCTATGGTGTCTTCAACAATTTTTCTTAGAATCATCTGTAGATTACGTTTTTTCTATACTTCTGGTGGAAAAAAAATTTGAATCGCTCTAATGTACATATGTACATAATTGTATGAAAATATGCATATAACATAGATATGTACTTCAATCTTCGTCAACTAGCTAGATAAAAGACCATGCGGTAGATCGCTGCCATTATCACACGAAAATATATATATATGTTTTGTCTACGAAATGCCAAAATCCAGTAAATCAAGAACTAAAGTATTTTGAACAGCTAGTTTATAGATTTTTCATTGTCTCTTAATATACTTTTTTAGTAGATAGTTATTTAATGCAATTTTTATCACCTCGTATTGTCGTGCCGTTAAAAGTTATTTTTAACGTACTGAATCTGCACTCAGAAAAAACACTTATCTACTTAACAAAAAGTTTTCTTGAATTAAGAAAAATTTCAATGTAATGAGTAAGAATTTCTTATTTTTTATTTTTTATTTTTTACCTTTATATTAAGTCGCTTTCATGTTTGACCCCCATACGAATTTTTGACACACGGAAGTCTTTTTCGGTAACTTCCCGTTGAGCTAGACACTTGATACTTAGAAAATAGTTCAGATCTGGAAGACATTACAATGCAACTGAAAAAAAATCCGCTGGGTGACGCACGGATCGAGATATACAGAAAATTAATTTTAAAATGGAAATTTTGCGATCGACTTTTAACTAACTTCTCGGTGATCCAGAGACTTGAAACTTAGCACATAGTTTGCGAGTCGATGGCACTACAATTCGTGGAAAACAAAATGCCGCCAGGTGGCAGACGAATCAAGATAAACAAAAATCCCTGAAAATCCCTAAAAAAATGTAGGGAATCTTGCGATCGATTTTTAAGTAACTTCCCGGTGAGCTAGAGATTTGAAACTTGGGACGTGAGTCAGAACACGGTGACAATGCAATATCTGATCAAAACAATTTCGATAGGTTGCGCATGGATAGAGATATAAAGAAAATTAATTTTGAATTGGGAATTTTCACTCCATTTTTAACTAACTTCTCGGGGACCTAGAGACTTGTAACTTAGCACATAGTTCGAGACCCGGTGACAGTACAATTTACAGAAAACAAAGTTCCGCTAGGTGGCGTGACTATTGAGATAACTACAAATTCATGAAAAACGAGGGGAACCTTGCGATCGATTTTTGAGTAACTTTCCGGTGAGCTAGAGACTTGAAACTTGGGCCGTTTGTCAGAACCCGGTGACAATGTAAGATTTGATCAAAAAAAATTCACTAGGTGGCACGCGGATCGAGATAGTAATAAAACAAAATTTAATTTGTGAATCTTTAAATCCATTTTTAACAATTTTCCGGTGACCTAGATACTTGAAACTTGGCACACAGTTCGAAGCTTGGTGACAATACAATCTGCAGAAAACTAAATTCCGCTAGGTGCCGCGCTAAGTGAGATAGCTACAAATCCTTGAAAAAAGAGTGGAATCTTGCAATCGATTTTTGAGTAACTTCCCGGAGAGCTGGGGATACGAATCTTGAGCCGTAAGTCAGAACCCGGTGACAATGTAATATTTTATCAAACAAATTCCGCTAGGAGGCGCATTGATCGAGATATTAGGAAAATCAATTTTAATTTGGGAATATTTCAATCTATTTTTAACTAACTTCCCGGTTACCTAGAGACTTGTAACTTAGCACATAATTCGAGACCCGGTGGAAATACAATTTATAGAAGACAAAGTTCCGCTAGGTGGCGTGCTAATTGAGATAACTACAAATCCCTGAAAGACGAGGGGAATCCTGCGATCGATTTTCGAATAACTTCCCGATGAGCTATATACATGAAACTTGGGCCGTAAGTCAGAACCCGGTGACAATGCAATATTTTATCAAACAAATTCCGCTAGGTGACGCATGGATCGATATATTGAGAAAACTAGTTTTAAATTGGGAATCTTGCAAGCGATTTTTAACTAACTTCCTGGATATCTGGAGACTTGAAACCAGAAATATAGTTTAAAACTCGGTGACAGTCCAATGTTTGATCAAAAAATGTGAGCTACGTATCGCACAAGTCAAACTATTTAGAAGATTAATCCATAACTTCATGGCTAGCCTCCAGAATGTTGCAGGCATTGTAGAATTCTACCTCGTTGAAGGCCCAAATCAATATATGTCCTTGCATACTTTTGGGCGTACGCGACTTCCACCACGATTCTTTTAGACTTCAAGCTTATGCAAATTTCGCCACGATTTTCAGCTGTGCAAATTAAGTAGCTGACAAACGAGGTGGAATTCTCTTGTTATGATCCACATTCACCAGCAATGAAAATTTACCACATCATCAATTGTGTTGAACTTACTTCCTCAACAATTGTGGTCATATTCACCAACAACGATTGCGTTGCACTATCCGGCTTCGCCAATTATGAGAATAATCGCCAGCAAGAATCATTCACCACATTCATCCTCTTTTTCCGACTCACCCGCTCTACCAATATAACATCGATCAGCTATAATAATTCACCGATTAATATGTAGCACATATACATCTTTCTACAGTCACCTAAGCCGAATATGGTTATAGACGTAGTGCGTCCGAGCAACGCCAAAGAACGCGTAGCTATTTTGAACAAATAAATAACGATAAGAATTTTCACTCAGGAATTACTTAAATTACTAACCAAAGTTGCATTTGCCTTTTTGTAGGTGGTACTAAAAAATTTAAAATAAAAAGATGATAAAAAATTTTAAGGACTACCTTTATATAAGTGGACCAAAAAATAGAAGGCAATTTTTCTGGAGTGCCACTCAATCCCCAAAAAAAAATCCCCAAACACAGAATCCCCAGCTAAAAAAAATCCCAAATAAATAATCCCCAAATTTAAAATCTCATAACCAAAATCCCCAACACAAAATCCCCGCACTTTTTTTGGGGCTAAATCCCCAAACCCTTTTTGAGGTAATATCAAAAAAGCTCGAACACAAAATTACAAAAATTTGAATTAAATCATAAAGTAAACAATTGTTTTTGAACCTTGTATCATCATAAAGTAAAGTTCTGACGCTTATAAGCATAATTACGCATTTATATATATGTATGTAAGTATGACTATAAGCATAAAGTAAAATCATGGGGAATAACCTAACGGTACACGATCTATTTGGATTGTGTTTTCATATCTTCTTTCTGTTCTAACCATGTCAATTTTATATTGCGAATTTGACAACAACTTCTTATGTACATCAGTAGCACAGAGGCTTAGGTCTTCAACTACCGTGCAAAAGTCGTTGGTTCAATGCCAGATCACGGATTTAAATTTGATTTTCTATTTATTTAATTTTGGTTTATAAATTTATTATTAAAAATACTGTGAAAAAATATTAAAAAATTTAAATGAAAAGCCTAGTGAACCGACGATGAGAAAATATGGCAAAATTAGCATAATATCATTAATATAGCTATTGAATAGAAGGAAACTACGAAAGCAAACTGCAAAATGTCTCAAAATAATTGAAAAAGGAAAAATTCAAAACGTTACAGATTTCCATCGCCTAAATATCTTCTTGGAGAAAAAATTCCGTTAAAGTATAAGTTTTGTTTGTAAAATGAATTTCTATCGCCTTATTAACTGCAAATGTATCGAATTAGTTACCTCTTGGCGATAGACGATAAAATTCGCAGAAAACAGCTGGCAGGGTTTTGTAATGTAATTTATACATAACAATATATGTATGTACATATGTATTTATAATTTGTAAAAACAAAAAAAAAAGAAATGTTCCGGTGTTTATCTGCAATGCAATCAATTTTGAAAATTTTGTTATATAAATACTATATTAATTGTATTTATAAGTTATTGCGTTGTACTGTATTTTCTTTAATGTGCCCATTAAATATTTGTGAAATAATCAATATTGACTGTGTTAATTTGGAAATAAAATAAACATAATTATTCTTTTTCTGAAATGGGGTTTTCGCGTTGGGGATTTTGATTATGGGATTTTGATTTTGGGGATTTAGATTTTGGGGATAAAGGGGATAACCCAATTTTTTTTTAATACAGACTAAGTCTTGTTGAATTTTGACTAAAAAATTTTAAAAATAGCTCATGTAAAAGAATTTTGGGATTTAAAATTATTAAGGTAGAGCTCGTGTTTAAATTTTAAATAATTAATTAGTTAATCCCAAGTACATGGTTTGCCTTAAATTGAAAGATTGCGCTCCACCTTTATAGTTTTAAATCCCAAAATTCTTTTACAAAAGCTATTGTTAAAGTTTTTTAGTCAAAATTCAACAAGACTATGTCTGTATTAAAGGAAAAATTGCCTTCTATTTTTTGGTCCATTTATATAAAGGTAGTCCTTAAAATTTTTTAATTTTTATACTCACTTTGATTGGATAACTGTTGGTTGTACAGGTATAACGGAATAGATATAGATATATATCAAAATCATCAGTATCGAAACTACATTTGATTGAGCCATGTCCGTCCGTCCGTCCGTCTGTCCGTCTGCCCGTTAATACGATAACTTGAGTAAATATTGAGATATCTTCACCAAATTTGGTACACGAGCTTACCTGGACCCAGAATAGATTGGTATTGAAAATGAGCGAAATCGGATGATAACCACGCCCACTTTTTATATATATAACATTTTGGAAAACACAAAACACCTGACTATTTAGCAAATAATACACTTAGAATGTTGAAATTTGACATGTGGACTGATATTGAGACTCTTGATAAAAATTTAAAAAACATTTTTAAAATGAGCTGGGTCCGCCCACTTGTGATAAAATCAATTTTACAAATATTATTAATCATAAATGAAATATCGTCAAAACCTACAAATTTGGGTACACATATTTTCCTTATAGCAGAAAATATTTCTAGTAAAAATGGACAGGATCGGCTAAAGACCACGGCAACTTAGATACAAAACAAGTTTAAAAGGGTCATATACTAGAATAATAGCTATAACTTAGCAAAAAATAGTTTTGAATCAATGATATTTCACTTACCAATTTTTACTGTAAGAGGAAATGGGGATACATTTTTCTTTTAAACGGGCGGTGCCACGTGTTATGTAGAAAAGTAATTTATCTGAGTATATAACGTTCGGTTACACCCGAAATTAGACACCTTTACTTGTTGTATAAAACTTTTAATTAGGGCAAATATCTTTTCTCATTTTTTAGTGTTTGTTAACCATTTACTTCCCTTCAAAAATGTTCAGGTCCATTTGTGGCCCAACGCCCAATTTTTATATATATATATATTTTTTTTTTTTGCTTTGAAATTGTAGTATGATCGTTTCCAAAAGCTTCAAAGTTCCAACACTTAAGAAATATTTTGATTTATTTCTTTAGCATGGAAATAGGAGCAACATTGAATATTGAACTTAAATTCGTTTTAATACATGTTCTTAACTTTATTTGTTTGTTTGCCTTTAGAAATGTTACTTTTTCTTCATTATCCGTCCTGTTCATAGATTGCTACCCGGGTACGTTTTGAATATTCAAAAACCATTTTTACATAATCTACAAATAGAAACGAGTCAAAAGTTTGTGGCATCCTATGGGAATAAGTTTTCAACAAAAAGGAGAGAAAATTCAAATATACTTTCATAAAGATGGTTTTTTAATAAATTAGTTTTTTGTTACTAAAATTAGTTTTTTGTTACTAGTTCTCATGGCTGGGATACCCAAGTACCACTAGTAGCTCTCACGTATGAACTGCCTTGTAGTACCCGTGTACCCAGCCATGCGAACTAAGAAGAAAAATTATTCATGAACAGGACGGTTAAGAAACAATGCACAGTCAATTGTTTTTTAGCAAAAACAGAGTTGCCTGGCAGTTGGGGTGGGTCATGCCCTTTTTCAAAATTTGTTTAAGTTTTGTTCTTAGCTCAACCATACCACTACTGTGTTAGAATATCAGTCAAACGTAGTTAAATGCCATAGAGTTATTGCAAACTTTGTTAAGGCGAAACCTTTTTGAAAATTAGGCATGGTCTTTAACCAAATTTGATTATATTCACTCAGTCTATATAAATTGGCAAGGATAGTGTCTCTGCCAAATTTCAATGAAATATCTGCAACGGGTTTTGATTTACGACTTTTTAAACTTCCAAATTTTTCTCTTCTAAATATGGGTGGTGCAACGCGTGGGCGTGGTTTTCGTTCGATTTCGCTCATTTTCAATACCAATTTCTTCTGGATCCAGATAAGCCAGTGTGTTGAATTTGGTGATACTTGCTCAAGTTATCATGGTAACGGACGGACGGACTTGGCGTAATCAAACTGTTGATTTTGATATATGATCGTCTATATCCATCTCGATATCTTTATACCTGTACAATCAACCGTTATCCAATCAAAGTTACAATATCCTGTGTACAAGTGTAGCTGGCATTAAGAAAGTCGCTAGGAAAAACAAGCCAATTTTGGACACCCTGTATCATCGAAATCCGTTCATATTTCGGTCACTCCTTTTACACTGTAGATGAACCTACTTTCACCTACTTTGGTGGATTCATGTTTTGAGTTTGGAGATATCAATTTTTTGAGTGGGCGCAATTGACTTGAAAACTCCCATTTATAGATTAAATACATTATAAAGAATGTTTCAAAACTAATTATATACTAAAAAAATGTTTGAAAACGAAGCAAAAATGGGATTGATTTTGCTCAGGAAATGTTTTTTCTGAGTGTTGATTTTTGAGTTAATTTCCAGTAGATACAGGTAAGATATCTCATTAACACTGATGGGCATTTAGAAAATAGCATTCCACATTATAAAAGTCCACATCCTGAAGCCACAAATAGATTTCGAAATGGTAGGAGTAGGCATGGAAAGCTCTATATGTATATTTACACTCATATTTTTTAGCGAGTCACAAACCATAATAAAGCATATTTCTTTTATATTTATTGCTGTTTCAATGTAATTGCCACTTCTTACAAATTTCGATACAGTTAATATCAATTGCGAAAATGTAATATGATGATAGTGGTATTAACGGTACATTAAAACACTCAAAATTTAATAACGAAATTGTGTGGCCATACACAAGCAAATGCGTAGCAACAGTGTTTCCCACCAAAAAATAATGTTAGTGATTTAAAAAAATAATAAATTATACTAAATTTACTGTATTTTAATAAACAGGAATCTAAACTGAACATATAAAAATTCCCTTAAAATTTGCAAAATAGGAAAAACTTATTGTAGGACTATATGGACATTTATAAACTAACAAGCCTTTACCAGCGGCCCCATCCACAAGGAGAAAATGAAATATATGGGCTATTCCCGTTAGCCTGCTTATCAAGTTATCTGTTTAAAAAATTGTTTCTGTCTAATCTAATCTTATTTTTGTAATTGAGTAAAAAAAGATCTAAATGAGCTGATAACCTGATAGGATCCCCAAATGATCCCGAAACTATCCAGAAAAAGCCACGAAATGACCCCGGCGATATCGCTTACGGATCCCGAAAATTTCCAGAAATGATACCGGAAGGGTCCCAAAATGATACCGAAGTAGTCCCGAAAAAGTCCCGATATGGCCCGACGGGATCTCCAAAACCATACAGAAATGATCCCGAAATAGTCCCAAAATGACCCTGACGGGCTCCCAAATACCATCTTGAAATTATCCCGGAATAGTCCCGAGAAAGTCCCAAAATAACCCCGACGGGATCCCGGACGCATGCCGAAAACTATACGGAAATGATCGCGGAAGAGTCCCAAAATTATGACGAAATAGTCCATAAATGTTGCCGGAAAGGTCCTCAAATGATCCCCTTAATAATCCCGAAATGACCCTGGCGGGATCCCAGACGGATCCAGAAAACCATCTAGAAATGATGCCGGAAAACACCCCAAATTATCCCGAAATAGTCTCGAAATGACCCCGTCAGGATCACGGACGGATCCTGAAAACTATCCAGAAATGATGCCGGAAAGGTCCCCAAATGATCCCGGAATAGTCCCGAAACGACCCCGATGGAATCCCGGACGGATCCCGAAAACCATCTAGAAACGATACCGGAAGGTACACCAAATGATCCCGTAATATTGCCGAAAAGACCGTGACGGGATCCCAGACCGATCCCGAAAACCATCCAGAAATGATACCGAAAGGGTCCCCTAGTGATCTCGCATTAGTCGAGAAAAAGTCCCGAAATAACCTCGACGGGATCCCGGTTGAATATCGAAAACCATCCAGAAATGATGCCGGAAGGGACCCTGGAAGGGTCCTCAAATTATTCCCTAATAGTCCAGAAATGACCCTGACGGGATCCCAAACCGATCCCAAAACCATCCAGAAATGATGCAGGAAGGGTCCCCAAATGATCCCGTATTAGTTGAGAAAAAGTCCCGAAATGACCCCGACGGAATCCCGGACGGATCCCGAAAACCATCTAGAAATTATGCCCGAAGGTACACGAAATGATCCCCTAATAGTGCCGAAATGACCCTGACGGGATCCCAGACCGATCCCGAAAGCCATCCAGAAACAATACCGAAAGGGTCCCCTAATGATCTCGTATTATTCGAGAAGAAGTCCTAAATAACCACGACGGGATCCCGGTCGAATATCGAAAACCATCCAGAAATGATGCCGGAAGGGACCCCAAATGATACCGAAAAAGTCCTGAAATGACACCGACGGGATCCCGGACGGATCCCGAAAACCATCCAGAAATGATGCCGGAAGGGACCCCAATAGATCCCGAAAAAGTCTCGAAATGACCCCGACGGGATCCCGGACGGATACCGAAAACCATTCAGAAATGATGCCGGTAGGTACCACAAATGATTCCCAAATAGTCCCGAAATGACCCTGACGAGATCCCGGGATCCCGAAAACCATCCAGAAATGATGGCGAAAGGGTCGCCAAATGATGCCGAAAAAGTCCGAAATGACCCCGATGGGATCCTGGATGGATCCCGAAAAACATCCAGAAATGACACCATAAGGGAACCCAAATGATACCGAAAAAGTCCTGAAATGACCCCGACGCAATTCCGGACGGATCCCGAAAACCATCTAGAAATGATGCCGGAAGGTACACCAAATGATCCCCTAATAGTGCCGAAATGACCCTGACGGGATCCCAGACCGATCCCGAAAACCATCCAGAAATGATACCGAAAGGGTCCCCTAATGATCTCGTATTAGTCGAGAAAAAGTCCCGAAATAACCTCGACGGGATCCCTGTCGAATATCGAAAACCATCCAGAAATGATATTGGAAGGGACCCCAAATGATCCCGGAAAAGTTTCGAAATGACCCCGACGGGATCCCGGACGGATACTGGAAACCATCCACAAATAATGCCGATGGGTACCCCAAATGATCCCGAAATTACCCCCACCGGATCCCGAAAATGATGCCGGAAAGGTCCTCAAATGATCCCCTAATAGTCCCGAAATTACCCTAACGAGATCCCGGACGGACGCCATCCAGAAATACTGCCGGTAGGTATCCCAAATGATCCCGAAATGACCCCGTCGCGATTCCGAAAACTATCCAGAAATTATGCCGGAAACTTCCTCACATGATCCTCAAATAGTCTCCAAATGATCCTGGCGGGATCCCGAAAACCATCCAGAAATGATGGCGAAAGGGTCCCAAAATGATCCCGTATTAGTCGCGAAAAAGTCCCGAAATGACTCCGACGGGATCCCGGACGGACCCCGAAAACCATCTATAAATGATGCAGGAAGGGACCCCAAATGATCCCAAAAAAGTCCCGAAAGGACCCTGACGGGATTCCGGACGGATACCGAAAACCATCCAGAAATGATGCCGGTAGGTACCCCAAATGATCCCGAAATGACCCCGCCCGGATCCCGAAAACCATCCAGAAATGATGCCGGAAAGTTCCCCAAATGATCCGCAAATATTCCCGAAATGACCCCGACGGGATCCCGTAATGATGCCGGAAACCATCAAGAATTTATCTCTCAAAGGTACGCAAATGATCCCGAAAATACCCCGACGGGATGCCGGACGAATCCCGAAACCCATCCAGAAATGATGCCGGAAGGGTCCCCAAATGATCGTGAAATAGTCCCGAAATAATCCCGGAATAGTCCATAAGATGTCCCAAAATAGCCCCGACGGGATCCCGGACGGATCCCGAAAACTATACAGAAATGATCCCGAAATAGTCCCGAGAAAGTCCCGAAATTACGGGATTACAAATAAGGTGAAGCTAATTATAAAACCATGTTAATAAGGCAGCAGACGCGTTGGAGCGAATGAAAAGTTACAAAGAAACATACAGGTAAAGCTAATAAAAGCGTGCTAATAAAAACAATTGATGGAAGGCGGATGGCGGGAGGAGACGGAGAGCACAACCGATCGTTTTTCAAAAACTGCTTAGATCTCGATCTGTATGAGCCAGATACCAAAAATTATTGATTTAGGAGAACATTTATATTGAGTTATAATAATTTATAGATTTTACACCAGAGGGCAGAGAAGGGGGAGGGGGGCGGAGGGTGTCACTGCTCATTTTGTAAGCCCTCGACTTATTTGACCTATTGAGTTTGTAATATTGGTGAAGGTCAGTAAAGGTAAAGTTATAATGTGTAAAAATTATTAAAAAGTAATTTTTTGAAGGGGTCGTGGGCCCCCCATGTTCGAAAAAAATTTCGCTAGTAGACTATTTTCTGTGTCCCAAATTTCATCAAAATCCGTGTAGCCGTTCTGGCGTGATTCAGTCACAAAGGCGAAAAAATATAATAATTAAATTTGAACTGTTCCTAGGGGCGGGGACCTCCCCTTTTTGAAAAATATATATAGCTAGTAGATCCTTCTAGACTATTGGCTATACGTATGTCAAATTTCATCCAAATCTGTCCAGCCGTTCTTGCGCGATTAAGGCACAAGGCCAAACGTCTGGACATCCAAACATACAAAAATCCACCTTCGCCCATCTAATCTAATATATTGTGACGAATATTAGCAACACTAAGGCATACTATCATCTCTAAGCCGATACTAAGCAGTCACTTGTATCTACATAAACAAATCAATCATTATAATTATGTACTGAGGACTTAGATTGTAACAAATTGTCAGGAAAGAGTCCTTGTGGTACTGAGTCACTAAATGAACTAAATAGAATGGGAAATAATAGGCAATAAAATAAAGACTAAAAACTTGAAAATAAAATAATTAAAAAAAATTTTAAGTTAAACGGTTTTATTGAAAACAATATTTACATGAAGTAATAATAATACTAAAAGGTAGAAAATAATTAGGCAGGTCCCACGTACTAGTCATCACACTCTTCATCAATTTGAACCTTAATCAGGTTATGCTACGCCTCACATTTTTATAAATTTCACGCGCCCAACGCTTTTATTTAAGTCTGATCAACGCCCTAGATTGACGAAGAGTGTGATGACTAGTACCTAGGACCTACTTAATTATTTTCTAGCTTTTAGTATTATTATTACTTCATGTAAGTATTGTTTTCAATAAAACCGTTTAACTTAAAAATTTTGTTTTAATTATTTTACTTATACTCAGCTGAGCAGAGCTCACAGATTATATTAATTTTGTTCGCATAACGGTACCCCGTAACGGCATAAATCGGGATAGATAAAGACTTCTATATATCAGAATGATCTGGTCGAAAAAAGAAATTCATTTAGCCATGTCAGTCCGTATGTCCGTAAACACGATAACTTGAGTAAAGTTTGAAGTATCTTAGTGAAATTTGGTGTGTAAGATCCTGGACAATCATCTCAGATCGCTATTTAAAATTAACGAAATCACCCTAACCACGCCCACTTTTCAATATCGAAAATTCCGAAAAAGTGCGATAATTCATTACCAAAGGCGGATAAAGCGATGAATAGAAAATTGGTGAAATTTTGGACAATGGGCGTCGCACCGCCCGCTTTTAAAAGAAGGTAATTTAAAAGTTTTGCAAACTGTAATTTGGCAGCTGAGTATGTAATATTCGGTTACAACCGAACTTAGCCTTCCATAATTGTTACACCAAATCTTGTTTGTGGTGAATATAATTTTGAACCAAATCGGTGTCGAAAATTGGTGCTAAGTCTTCTTCTGCCTTACAGTCGACCATTATTTAAAATTCTGTCTCAAAGAAAGGCTTAATTCTTTCAGCGGCAAAGATTCAAGAAAAATTCTACCCCCTTGTGTAGCAGAGAACTTGTTTTTTTTTTTTTTAAGTAAATGTTTTTATTTTAATAAAAAATTATCAAAACTTAAAATGAATTCACAAAAAATTCTGAGATGATTTATATTTTTGTTAAAAATGATATTTTATAGTGGTTCAATTTATAGACCATGGCCACTTGAACTACTTTTATGATAATCTTGGAAGCATCTTTTATTCTTTGATAAACAAAACGTTACATTGCATGTTCCGCAAATCCAATATGTTCTTATTTGTTTTTTCATTGTGCTGCACAATGCACATCTTCTGCGTGTACTGCGTTGTGGTTGACGGGCAGCTTGGGCTGTTCTTATACTTTCAGAAACGAATGGTTTGAATTTTTTTATTGAGGCTACTGGTATTTGTGTAGATATGCTCTGCCGTTTCATGTTTCGGTGTACAATTGTTTCTGCCAACAGTCCTTCAATTATTTGAAGCCGGAAGATTTTGTGTTCGACTGATGACTCCAATGCCAATTGATACAATATATATGAATTTACCACACAAATCTAAGAAATAAAAAAAAAAATGCGATACCACCATTTTCGACTTTTCCGGTCACATTTGTATGATGATAATCTTTGATCAAACTTGTCAACAAAATTCATATTTATGTTGTAGTCTTCGACTATTTGAGGAGCTGAAATTTTAGGCAATGCTCCATCTTTATTCATTCTTTGCAAGAAAACTGTTTGTTCTGCATTGTGATAATTTGATAATAAATGAACACATCTTTTGTCTTTCCATATGATGGCGCATAGGTCTTTGTTACTGTACCAGTCATATTTTCCGCATTTGAGTTTTTTGTCGCTTTTGAACTTTGGCAAAAACTTACGACTTATATTGACAGTACCGCAAGCATAGATTTGATTTTTTTTCAAGGTCTGCATTAAGGGTACACTGGTGAAAAAATTATCAAAGAAGCAAATATGATTTTTTCCCACAAGTTCAGCACTAAGGTTTTTAACAATTTTCTCTCCAAGATTTGTGGTTTTTACTCCATCATCTGTTTTACCAGTATATATATGAAATTTCCAACAGTACCTATTTTTATCTGCTAAAATCCATATTTTATTGCCCCTTTTGATAGGTTTTTTTTTTGGCATATATTTCTTCAGAGTACTTCGCCCTTTGAATTTGATCATTGATTCATCGACATCAATTTCCATTGATATATTCAAGCATTTTTTTTTTAATTTTCAGCTAAGGCAGTCAAAAGGGGACGAATTCGTCGTACTGTTAATAAAAATATAGTAATATTATTTCCAAAACATGAAAATACAAACCTTAGCAATATATCTGTCCAAAAAACATCAGTTTTTATAATTATTTTATAAAAAACTATTTTTTCTTAATTTTTTTTAATAACCATCTACTGCGGTGCACAAAAGTTGCTTTACTGGCCATAAAATGTACATAAACTACGCAATTTGCACAAAACGACAATATTTCTGCGAACATTATTGCTTTATTGTCTCGTTATCAAGTGCGGTTCAATTTTTAAACCTTTGAGACTTAAGTGATAACGTAAAAATAATGTGGTACGAAAAATGTACCACTGTCGCGGAAAATATGTAAAATATATGGTACAAAAATTAAACCATTGCCGCCGAAAGAGTTAAGCCGCATGTGTGTTTATATCAATCTTCTTCTTACTATTCACCATAAAGATAGTCATAGTGCCGAAAACCATTCCTCTAAATAATTGGTTAGAACATCAAAATCTTCCACCAGCCGACATCAAGTATGACCATATCTTTCAGTCGTTGGTTAGACTCTACGACCAACATTGTATTCCAGCGTGTAACGCTGCGATTAGATGCCAACAGAAAGGGGAGACACCTAGTTCGAAATGCAAAAACTTTAAATAGAAATGCTTAAGAATGAAGAGTTTAATATATTGGCTGATAGCAATTGCAAAAAAAAAACTTTTTCCGGATGACGGATATTTTTAAGACCACAGCGAATTCCTACAGCAACAATTACGAAAACCGCGTATATCCAAACTTAGAAGCAGAAAAGGGGCTAAGTCCCAACTGTGCTACGAAAAATTGTGACAGATAGTTTTGAACCCCCTATCAGAATACAAATAGCGTTAAATACGGCAGAGAAGATATGTCCAATTGGTTAAGTGCCAATTAATAAATTAATAAATTTTATGTAATAATTAGTTCTTAAGTGGTGTAGCCTTTGTGTTTTTTGAGATTTTGCGATGTGTCCATAACTATATGTAAATATCTGAATGCGTACGCTGCGAATAACAATGGATTAATTACGTTAAATACTCCAATAACAAATTTTCAATTTTATAATTAAAAATCCATCCAATAAAGTTACGCACACTCATCCTATTCTATATACTCACATACATATAGGCAAACTTATTTAACTGTATTTTTGCCGGTATATTGAGTGCATGCATTTCCGCTCGACTAAAACTACAATAATAATATAATAAATATGTTTGTGCATATGTGCCATGGTAATTGTATATACATTAATAAATGTGCATGTGTATGTGTGCGCGTGTGCGAAAAATACATTAACTCGTAATAAATAGCACGTAATTACAAATTGTGGTCTTTCCGAACAATGTACAGAGGATTTTCACTAAAAATTAACCTCAAATTATCAATTTAATAACGGATATGTACGCATGAGCATTTGTTACTTACACTAAAATAAATTGATTGATGGTTAACATTTATGAATTAGGTAATTAAAATCTCCACACAACAACAAACTAGAATGAACCAACGAATGTACATACACACATACATACATATGTACGTGCATACAAAAACGAATTTGAATAATACATTCCACCCCTTGCACTGCACATTCACAAATGTACATGAATGTATTGCCTAAAATATGCAAACATCTGTAACTGTATTCGATTAAAATTGTTAAATATTTCATAATAAATTCGCGGCTTAAACTAAATGGAGTTAATTGATACCAAATCATACGGATGAACTAGATTTGTACATATCTGATTATTTAGCTACCCGGATCAATTGAGATCGATTGAAGAGATATTGATTTTACCACCTATTGCGAACAGCTTAAGCGACTACTAAATGTTGAACTCCCTGAACAGCTCGGTGCACCCATCAGCTGTCCGGAGATAAGTACATACATAATAAGGGACTTTCTTGATGTTAGTAGAGCTTTGTGAACACCAGTGTGACGTTCGTTGAGCTTGTTAAGTTTCAGTGATTAAAGAAATGATACAAACATTTTGTTGAGCCTAGTTAAGAAGGGTTGACTATTAACAACCCCAAATATCCAAGTGCGCCAAGACCAAATATATACGCCTAGTTCTGTACAGTTAAACATGAAGTTACAAGATTGCAACTACGAGATGCAATGGTCCGCACGTTCGGAATCTCACGGAATTTTGAGGTGACCATTGGGAGCAGCACTTTTCTGGTAAGAAGGAATCCATTTACTGACCCAGACTCAATGGTCTGATGGTGGATCGTTGGGTGCTCGTTGTTCAACACAATCTCTGCAGTTCGCTTGCCATATACTTTCATCAAGAGCGATTCCGCTTGGACGCAAGAGTTCAGCTTTTGCAATGCTATCTCAGGAACCACCTGAACAGGAGCAAACTACAGGTTGCCTGTCGCACTCTGTATTCCCTACAGTGTTACGAGTGCTCTTTAGTATAACCCAAGTAACAGAGATCCCGGTTAAAACTATGATCCCTATGTTTAAGTTATAAACTTAATCGCAAGAAAGGCCGAACACTTCAACCATAATTCAATTCACCTCAATTTACTCTTGGAGTATACGAGTATATGTTAAATTCTTTAACCAGGTTAGCACGAGTTCACATCTCACCCATTACGTACTTATATTGATCACTAAGCTTCAACTCATGTCTTATAACGGCCTCTTGATAGATGCTAGCCTCTAACCTTCCCTGCCAACTTGCGCACGTCCGTGAACCGGCTATCTGATCCACTGAAACAGACGAACACTTGCCCACAGAGCAGTTGTCGGTGCATAATAATCTTTTCTGTCTAGTAAAAAGTCGGGGTTAGATTTCTGGTGTGACGGAAGTTAGAAAACCCATTTCCAAAATAACGAAGCCTTATTAAATATTGGATCACATTCATAACCTATATGACCTGCGTTTGTATTTAGCATCACATTGAATGCCATGCCACAATATTATTTTGAGAATACTAACCATGTCCAGTGCGTTCCACCATACCACCTATCCAAACTGAAAGAAATGGTGCTAGTAAAATCAACAAATCGGTTCTGTTGTTCTTGGCTTAACGGAGATTCGGTGAAATTGATCGAATTACGGTTAATTCGACCGAGTTCTTTGTCAAATGAACAAATTAATTTAGTCATTTCAACAGAAGAGAAGTTGTCGCTCTTAAGTTAACAAAATTCTGCTTCTGTAGAATTTACAGATTCTTGGTCAATCTAACTGATTTTTATGTTAACACAACTTCACTGGTCATTTCAACAGCGATCAACAGTCAATACAAGAGCAAATTTCAAAGAGAATTTTACGCTCACTGCGCCCTCTACTTTATACTTATGACGATGGTGCCACTTGTTTAAAAAAAAATACCAAAATAAGAAAACCACCAAATCGAAAAAACACACAAAATGGGAAAACAACAAAAACTAGTTTTTCAGTTATTAATACAAAACGAAAAACTCTTTTTTGAATTTACTGTGCAAAAAATTTTGAGATACCGGGTTACCAATTTATCGGCTACAATTTTACAACTTCTCCTCCAAGCGAAATGCAAAATTGCGGTCTCTTTTTGCTAAAAGTTTTGTTTCAACGAACAGGATTTTTCCAAAGTTAGTAACATTTTGTTCAAGTTTTTACGAATTTTCACTAACACGAACGAATTTAATAAAGATAATAAACAAGTAAGGAAGGCTAAGTTCGGGTGTAACCGAACATTACATACTCAGTTGAGAGCTGTGGAGACAAAGTAAGGGAAAACCACTATGTTGTAAAAAGAACCTAGGGTAACCCTGGAATGTGTTTGTATGACATGTATATCAAATGGAAGGTATTAAAGAGTATTTTAAGAGGAAGTGGGCCATAGTTTTATAGATGGACGCCATTTAGAGATATCGCCATAAAGGTGGACCAGGCCTGACTCTAGAATTTGTTTGAACGATATGGGTATCAAATGAAATGTGTTAATGATAATTTTAAAAGGGAGTGGGCCTAAGTTCTATAGGTGGACGCCTTTTCGAGATATCGCCATAAAGGTGGACCAGGGGTGACTCTAGAATTTATTTTGTACTATGGGTATCAAATGAAAGGTATTAATGGGTGTTTTAAAAGGGCGTGGGCCTAAGTTCTATAGGTGGACGCCTTTTCGGGATATCGCCATAAAGATGGACCAGGGGTGACTCTAGAATTTGTTTGTACGATATGAGTATCAAATGAAAGGTGCTAATGAGTATTTTAAGAGGGCATGGGCCTTAGTTCTATATGTGGAAGGCTTTTCGAGATATTGCCATAAAGGTGGACCAGGGGTGACTCTAGAATTTGTTTGTACAATATGGGTATCAAATGAAAGGTGTTAATGAGTATTTTAAAAGGGAGTGGGCCCTAGTTCTATAGGAGGATGCCTTTTCGAGATATCGCCATAAAGGTGGACCAGGGGTGACTCTAGAATTTGTTTGTACGACATGGGTATCAAATGAAAGGTGTTAATGAGTATTCTAAAAGGGCGTGGGCTTTAGTTCTATAGGTGGACGCCTTTTCAAGATATCGCCATAAAGGTGGACCAGGGGTGACTCTAGAATTTGTTTGTACGATATGGGTATCAAATGAAAGGTGTTAATGAGTATTTTAAAAGGGAGTGGGCCCTAGTTCTATAGGAGGATGCCTTTTCGAGATATCGCCATAAAGGTGGACCAGGGGTAACTCTAGAATTTATTTTGTACTATGGGTATCAAATGAAAGGTATTAATGAGTATTCTAAAAGGGCGTGGGCTTTAGTTCTATAGGTGGACGCCTTTTCAAGATATCGCCATAAAGGTGGACCAGGGGTGACTCTAGAATTTGTTTGTACGATATGGGTATCAAATGAAAGGTGTTAATGAGTATTTTAAAAGGGAGTGGGCCCTAGTTCTATAGGAGGATGCCTTTTCGAGATATCGCCATAAAGGTGGACCAGGGGTAACTCTAGAATTTATTTTGTACTATGGGTATCAAATGAAAGGTGTTAATGAGTATTCTAAAAGGGCGTGGGCTTTAGTTCTATAGGTGGACGCCTTTTCAAGATATCGCCATAAAGGTGGACCAGGGGTGACTCTAGAATTTGTTTGTACGATATGGGTATCAAATGAAAGGTGTTAATGAGTATTTTAAAAGGGAGTGGGCCCTAGTTCTATAGGAGGATGCCTTTTCGAGATATCGCCATAAAGGTGGACCAGGGGTAACTCTAGAATTTATTTTGTACTATGGGTATCAAATGAAAGGTGTTAATGAGTATTTTAAAAGGGAGTGGGCCCTAGTTCTATAGGAGGATGCCTTTTCGAGATATCGCCATAAAGGTGGACCAGGGGTAACTCTAGAATTTATTTTGTACTATGGGTATCAAATGAAAGGTATTAATGGGTGTTTTAAAAGGGCGTGGGCCTAAGTTCTATAGGTGGACGCCTTTTCGGGATATCGCCATAAAGATGGACCAGGGGTGACTCTAGAATTTGTTTGTACGATATGAGTATCAAATGAAAGGTGCTAATGAGTATTTTAAGAGGGCATGGGCCTTAGTTCTATATGTGGAAGGCTTTTCGAGATATTGCCATAAAGGTGGACCAGGGGTGACTCTAGAATTTGTTTGTACAATATGGGTATCAAACGAAAGGTGTTAATAAGTGTTTTAAAAGGGAGTGGGCCTTAGTTCTATGGGTGGACGCCTTTTCGGGATATCGCCATAAACGTGGACCAGGGGTGACTCTAAAATGCATTTGTACAATATGGGTATCAAATGAAAGGTGTTAAAGAGTATTTTAAAAGGGTGTGGGCCTTAGTTCTATAGGTGGACGCCTTTTCGAGATATCGCCACAAAGGTGGACCAGGGGTGACTCTAGAATTTGTTTGTACAATATGGGTATCAAATGAAAGGTGTTAATGAGTATTTTAAAAGGGAGTGGGCCCTAGTTCTATAGGAGGATGCCTTTTCGAGATATCGCCATAAAGGTGGACCAGGGGTAACTCTAGAATTTATTATGTACTATATGGGTATCAAATGAAAGGTATTAATGAGTATTTTAAAAGGGAGTGGGCCTAAGTTCTATAGGTGGACCCTTTTCGAGATATCGCCATAAAGGTGGACAGGGGTGACTCTAGAATTTGTTTGTACAATATGGGTATCAAATGAAAGGTGTTAATGAGTATTTTAAAAGGGTGTGGGCCTTAGTTCTATAGGTGGACGCCTTTTCGAGATATCGCCATAAATGTGGACCAGGGGTGACTCTAGAATTTGTTTGTACGATATGAGTATCAAATGAAAGGTGCTAATGAGTATTTTAAGAGGGCATGGGCCTTAGTTCTATATGTGGAAGGCTTTTCGAGATATTGTCATAAAGGTGGACCAGGGGTGACTCTAGAATTTGTTTGTACAATATGGGTATCAAACGAAAGGTGTTAATAAGTGTTTTAAAAGGGAGTGGGCCTTAGTTCTATGGGTGGACGCCTTTTCGGGATATCGCCATAAACGTGGACCAGGGGTGACTCTAAAATGCATTTGTACAATATGGGTATCAAATGAAAGGTGTTAATGAGTATTTTAAAAGGGTGTGGGCCTTATTTCTATAGGTGGACGCCTTTTCGAGATATCGCCATAAATGTGGACCAGGGGTGACTCTAGAATTTGTTTGTACAATATGGGTATCAAATGAATGGTGTTAAAGAGTATTTTAAAAGGGAGTGGGCCCTAGTTCTATAGGAGGATGCCTTTTCGAGATATCGCCATAAAGGTGGACCAGGGGTAACTCTAGAATTTATTATGTACTATATGGGTATCAAATGAAAGGTATTAATGAGTATTTTAAAAGGGAGTGGGCCTAAGTTCTATAGGTGGACCCTTTTCGAGATATCGCCATAAAGGTGGACAGGGGTGACTCTAGAATTTGTTTGTACAATATGGGTATCAAATGAAAGGTGTTAATGAGTATTTTAAAAGGGTGTGGGCCTTAGTTCTATAGGTGGACGCCTTTTCGAGATATCGCCATAAAGGTGGACCAGGGGTGACACTAGAATTTGTTTGTACAATATGGGTATCAAATGAAAGGTGTTAATGAGTATTTTAAAAGGGAGTGGGCCCTAGTTCTATAGGAGGGTGCTTTTTCGAGATATCGCCATAAAGGTGGACCAGGGGCACCTCTAGAATTTATTTTGTACGATATGGGTATCAAATGAAAGGTATTAATGAGTATTTTAAAAGGGAGTGGGCCTAAGTTCTATAGGTGGACGCCTTTTCGAGATATCGCCATACAGGTGGACCAGGGGTGACGATATGGGTATCAAATGAAAGGTGTTAATGAGTATTTTAAAAGGGAATGGGCCTTAGTTCTATAGGTGGATGCCTTTTCGAGATATCGCCATAAAGGGGGACCAGGGGTGACTCTAGAATTTGTTTGTACGATATGGGTATTAAATAAAAGGTGTTAATGAGTATTTTAAAAGGGAGTGGGCCTTAGTTCTATAGGTGGACGCCTTTTCGAGATATCGCCATAAAGGTGGACAGGGGTGACTCTAGAATTTGTTTGTACAATATGGGTATCAAATGAAAGGTGTTAATTAGTATTTTAAAAGGGTGTGGGCCTTAGTTCTATAGGTGGACGCCTTTTCGAGATATCGCCATAAAGGTGGACCAGGGGTGACAATAGAATTTGTTTGTACAATATGGGTATCAAATGAAAGGTGTTAATGAGTATTTTAAAAGGGAGTGGGCCCTAGTTCTATAGGAGCATGCCTTTTCGAGATATCGCCATAAAGGTGGACCAGGGGTGACTCTAGAATTTATTTTGTACTATATGGGTATCAAATGAAAGGTATTAATGAGTATTTTAAAAGGGAGTGGGCCTAAGTTCTATAGGTGGACGCCTTTTCGTGATATCGCCATAAAGGTGGACCAGGGGTGACTCTAGAATTTGTTTGTACGATATGGGTATCAAATGAAAGATGTTAATGAGTATTTTAAAAGGGAGTGGGCCTTAGTTCTATAGGTGGATGCCTTTTCGAGATATCGCCATAAAGGTGGACCAGGGGTGACTCTAGAATTTGTTTGTACGATATGGGTATCAAATAAAAGGTGTTAATGAGTATTTTAAAAGGGAGTGGGCCCTAGTTCTATAGGAGGATGCCTTTTCGAGATATCGCCATAAAGGTTGTAACGTAGCGTTACAATAAACCACTTGTACTTATGCTTGTATAGCATAGTCAACAACCACTAATAGCAAACCAATGAAAAAGCACAATAATGGTGCGTTGACTTCTCAACCAGTTTCTATAGCATAGCCAAAAACCACTTGTATAGCATAGTCAACAACCACTGATAGCAAACGAATGAAAAAGCACAATAATGGTGCGTTGACTTCTCAACCAGTTTGCGGCACCACCCATATAAACATTGAATTTGCATTTTTGCAATTCAGTCCTCGCAGGTGAGCCAGCGGGAGTGGTTGTCTTTTTAAAGACAAAATTGCCGCTCCGGCTAGCTAGCCGAGTGGAAGGGGGCGCTGTCATGGCGCGGGTCACCCTCCACCAGAGTTGGACGACGCGAGTGGTGTCTTCGGACTATCCTTCCCTCCGTCGCCCACCCTGGTGTTGAGCGGCCCGCTGCCTTAATGACCAAATAACCCCCCTCCCCCGCGGCTCGGACTGAGCGGAAGGGGCGCTGTCATGGCGCGAGTCACCCTTCACCTGGGCTGGACGACGCGAGTGGTGTCTTCGGACTATCCTTCCCTCCGTCGCCCACCCTGGTGTTGAGCGGCCCGCTGCCTTAATGACCAAATAACCCCCTCCCCCCTCAGCTCTGATTTTAGTAGGCTGGCCGGAGCGGAGGAACCACTCCCTCTAGTTAGCTGGGGAGAAGAGGGTGCGGCCGTGGCGCGAGTCACCCCCTGCTGCACCAGGATGACGCGAGTGGTGTCTTCGGACTACCCTTCCCTCCGTCGTCCTGGTCTGGTAAGGAATGACTCGCCGCCCGAACGACCGCACGACCCCCTCTCCGCAGCTCTGGTTTCGGCCGTGAGCCGATGCGTGCGCACAAGGGGCTACCGCTGTGCCGTTAAGGTGCACTTCCCCTCCGCCACGGGTCGACCCACGGCGCCTCGGCTGGTACAACCCCACCCCCCTTACGCACCTTCTACTAGTGTGCAAGTAGGGAGGCGGGGGTGTCCAGCGGTGAAACCAGCACTAACCCGAGTCCTCGCAGTTTCTCCCGCAGGTGACTGACCCCGCCGATTACCGAGCCTGCCGAAGACGTTCGATCAGCCCGATCCTGCCGAAGCCGACCGACCAATACAAGTCCGCTGGTACGTCCATCCTATCCCGCCCGGAACACGCTGCCGCTGTCCAGGTAAACCCCGTCGCCAGCCCATCTCCCCTCTCACCACGGCCCTGGTACGCGCTCCGTAGCCCACCGCCGCATCGTCGCCCCTCTGGTGCCGCCGCTGCTACGACGACCGTTGGCCGTTCGCCATCCTACCGCCGTTAAGCCGCTGCATCCGTCACGCCGCTGCTACGACGTCCGTTGGCCGTCCGCCATCATACCGCCGTTAGGCTGCTGCATCCGTCACGCCGCTGCTACGACGTCCGTTGGCCGTCCGCCATCCTACCGCCGTTAAGCCGCTGCATCCGTCACGCCGCTGCTACAACGACCGTTGGCCGTTCGCCACCCTACCGCAGTTAAGCCGTTGCTTCTATCCCGCCGCTGCCTCCGTACCGCCGTACCAGTCCGTCCGTTACCCGCCCGTTCAGCCACCCTACCGAACCTCCGTTAGTCGACGCTCCGCCCCCTCGCCATCTTGCGACGGAAAGCTGCTGTTCGCCTAATATCTCCAGCCGTGTGTGCGTGTGTTCGTAACACATAAATATCGTGTATTTATTCAGTAGGGGTTTGTGGGACCTTTACTCGACTCTGGATTGACTGAGCGTTACCCCAGCCTTAGACAAAACCCACCTCATAAATGGCGCCCGAGCAGGGACCCTCCTCCGCAGATGACCGTGGAAAAACAACTGCAACCACCACCAACACTGCCGGGGCGGGTTCAACGAACACATCGCTAGAAACAACACACACACAGACTCCGGAAGGCACGCTGCTGAACCCCGACTCGCTCAATTGGATCTACCTACTTAGGAAGGAGAAGCTGATCGAGGAGTGTAAGGAACACCGAATCGACGTGGAAGGCCAAACCGTAGCCGAGCTGCGTCGCGCACTGAGTACTTACGTGCGAGCGAACCGCGCCAGGAAATCCAGTGAAGACCTGTTGAAAGAGCTGGAACGAGAAGTGAACGAGGAAGAGGGGAAGTTCGCTACGCTACCCCAGCCAACAACAAAGCCGATCCCTACAATCCAGATCAACAGCCCACAGCCGCACGGAGGAAAGGGAGAGAACGCACTACCGAAACGAGACGAAATGAGCGACGGTGAACTTATGAATACCGTTCGCCGCTGGGACTTGCACTTTTCGGGGGAGGAGTCACTGCACGAATTTCTTGAGAGGATAGAGGAGCTTGCCGAATGCTACCGCATCCCCGTCGAGCGACTCCTCCCAACACTGCCGGAGCTTCTACGTGGGAAGGCACTGCAATGGTACCGCATCCGTAAGCAACACATACACCGCTGGAGCGATCTGCGGAGGGAGGTGCAAAATTTTTTTCTACCTAAGCGACACATACGACATTTGGAAGAGGCCATCCGACAACGCAAACAGCAAGGCCGAGAGAAAGCCAAGGACTACATCCTCGCACTGGAAACGCTGATCCGCCAACACCCGACGATGTGCGAAGAGAATCACCTCGAACGGATCTATGATGGTCTACGCGTGGAATACCGCCTTTTCGTCAAACGCAGCGAGTTTAGGACGATCGAGGAGCTCCTGGAGCTAACGGAAGAGTATGAGCTGTTAAGAGGCGAGGAAGCGAAACAGGGAAAAATGGTGGCCCACAGCCTATACCACCTACCCATGGAATACGACAGCAAAGAGTGCTGTTGGCGCTGCAAGGAACGCGGACACCACCGCTTCCAATGTAAGGGCCCCTGGAGGAAGTTCTGCTCCCGGTGTGGCCAAGACAACATCCTCTCCAGGGACTGCCCATGCCCTCCGACTAGCCCAATTACCGAGAACGCATCCCGAACGCCGTCCAACGCTATTAAAGGAAGCCGCCAAGCACCGTACGTCCGACCAGAGAAGCCGAGGGAACCACCCGCCAGCAAATCAACCGCAAAAACACAAGTAGATGGGCGATTCTATATACCAGTGGTCATCGAGGACATGAGCGTGCGCGCACTAGTGGACACCGGCGCCACCCTATCCTATGTAGATGATACCGTACGGAAACACCTAGAAAAGAACAACATCAAGGCACGCCCCAACAAGCGAAGTATTCAGCTGGCAGACCAAACGTGCGTCTTTACCTCAAATTCCTACCCGGCAAGGATTGTGTATCAAGGACGAGCCACAGACGCGATGCTGTCCGTTATCCCAAACTTGGCCGAACAGGTAATCCTCGGAATGGACTTCCTAAGAAAAAGGGGAATCATCCTCACGCTGGATGGCCAGCCGCTAGAGGCCACCGTGACCAAGAGAGCACCCGAACTGGATACGCTATGTGCATTGACGAGCCGAGAACACCTGAGCGACGAACAAAACACGGAACTGGGAAACTTCCTGGCGCATCACCAAAAGCGGTTTGGCGAAATCATCGGACCGAGCACTGCAGCCGAGCATACGATTCGTCTCAAACACAACCGACCGCTGAAGCAACGATACTACCCCCGCAACCCGGCCATGCAACAAGTAATCAACGAAGAGGTAGACGAGTTATTAGCCGGAGGAAGAATAGAACCATCACAAAGCGCGTACAGCTCGCCAATCGTGCTAGTCCGCAAAAAACAGGGCACGTGGAGGATGTGCATAGATTACCGTCAGCTCAACGCCGCCAGCGAACCAGACGCTTACCCGTTGCCGCAAATTGGAGCCATTCTCGACCAGCTGAAAGAGGCGAAATTCATCTCGACCATTGACTTGAAGAACGGCTACTGGCAAATCCCGCTCGCCAGAGCATCCCGACCATACACCGCATTTACAGTTCCTGGCAGAGGGTTGTTCCAGTGGAAAGTCATGCCATTTGGCCTACACTCTGCTCCGGCTACCTTTCAACGCGCTCTGGATTCGATACTTGGGCCCGAACTCCAACCAAAAGTTTTCGCCTACCTGGACGATATCATCGTATTGGGAGATACCTTCGAAGAACACTTGGCGATCTTGAGGGAAGTGTTCGAGCGCCTACAAAGACACAGGATGCAAGTAAACTTCGAAAAGTGCAGCTTCGTCCAGCAACAACTTCATTACCTAGGACACATCATCAGTTCGAAAGGAATTCACACCGATCCAGCAAAAGTATCCGCTGTACAGGAGATGCCCGCACCGAAAACGCTCAAAGAGCTCCGCCGTTTTCTTGGACTCGCGTCTTGGTACCGCCGCTTCGTGGCAGACTTCTCTACGCTCGCCGCGCCGCTTAACCAACTGCTGAAAAAGGGACAAGTCTGGAAATGGGAGGCGCAACAAAATCACGCTTTCAAAGCACTCAAGGATAAGCTTTCCAGCGCGCCAATACTTTGTTGTCCGGACTTCTCTCGACCGTTTTTTCTCCAGACCGACGCGAGCGGAGAGGGCCTGGGCGTCGTGCTCTATCAACGCCATTCCGACCACGAAAACGTAGTAGCTTACGCCAGCCGAAGCCTAACCCAGCTGGAAAAACGATACTCGGCCACCGAACAGGAATGCCTCGCCGTGCTATGGGGTATCCGTAAGATGAGACCGTACCTGGAGGGGTATCACTTCACCGTCATCACCGACCACCACTCACTAAAATGGCTGCACTCGCTCCAAAACCCCTCTGGACGTCTGGCAAGATGGGCACTGGAATTACAACAATATAATTTCGAGATAGAATACCGAAAAGGAGCACAGAACGTGGTAGCCGACGCACTCTCCCGCTGCCCGCTACAACACGCCGATGATGACATTTTGTACACCATAACCAACGGAACAAACGACTGGCACGAGAGGAAAGCAAGACAGGTGCGGGAAAAACCTCAAGCACATCCAGATTACCAGATCGTCGATAACCGACTCTTCCGCCACATTTCCCCGAGAAATCAACTCTCGCGGTCACCGCAATGGAAGCTGTGCATCCCAGCCGACCGACGAAAGGACGTACTACAAGAAGTCCATGACGCCGCCGCCGCCGGACATCTCGGGGTGAAGAAGACGCTTAAGAGAGCACAACAGAACTATTACTGGCCCGGGATGTTCCGCGATGTTCTCAAACACGTACGGAAGTGTATCAGATGCGCAGAATACAAAGTCGAGCAAAGACGCCCAGCAGGATTGATGGCAACCATGCAATCATCACGGCCGTGGGAAATAGTAACCGCTGACTTCGTGGGACCACTGCCCCGTTCCAAGCAAGGAAATACTTGTCTCCTCGTCATGGTGGATAAATTCTCCAAGTGGGTGGAGTTGATCCCAGTGCGCCAAGCGACAACGACAAGCGTAATCAAAGCACTCCAAGAAAGAGTCATATACCGATTTGGCTGCCCGAAAACCTTCCTCACCGACAATGGTAAACAATTCGTCGGGAAGGCATTAGCAGCGTTTTTGAACGACCACCGCATCGATCACAAGTTTACGGCAGCTTACGCCCCGCACGAAAACCCCACCGAGCGAACCAACCGAGTCGTGAAAACCATGATAGCTCAGCGATGCAAGGACGACCACCGCACCTGGGACCAGGAGATTCCGCAAATAGCATTCGCGATAAACACGGCTAGCCACGAGTCGACAACAGCATCAGCAGCAGAAATCAACTTCGGTAGAGACCTTACAGCACCGCAGCAAGTGCGCACGGAGGGAGCAGTACCAGCAGAGCCACCAACCGTACCACCGTCCATCACCAAGTTATGGGACGAGATAAAAGGGCACCTAGCCAAAGCTTCAAAGCAACAGAAAAAACACTACGACTTACGCAGACGGCAATGGAAGCCACGCATAGGCGAGCAGGTGATGAAAAGGGACCACCCACTCTCATCCGCGGCCGACAAATTCGCCCAGAAGTTAGCACCAAAATTTTCCGGCCCGTACTTGGTGATGGAATATGTTTCCACGAACACGGTGAAAGTAGGCCACCCGGGGCAAACAAAGCAACAACACGTGCACTTGCAAGATTTAAAGCCGTACAAATTCTAAACAACCCTCGTTTTGCTTACTCATTGCAGGAACCAACTGTCCAACAATGAGTCGAAAACAGCGGCAACACACACCACCGGACTCACCGAAACCGATACGCCCGTGGCGCCCGCCGTTTGAGGCAACAGTGTGGCCGGCAAACAAACCAAAGATTCAGAGAATCCAAATTTTTCATGGGCCACCAATAGAGCAACTAATGGCCATAAAAGAAGACCCGCAACCAGAGCCACAGGGACGGGGCGACACCGAACACAACGAAATGAAGAAAACAACATACGAAGAGGGGCACCCCGATCCCGAACAATTTTTCGGGGAACTAAAACTAAAACGCCCGACAAAACGGAGCAAAAAGTGCTGGAAATTTTATTGGAAGAACCAGCGCGTCAAGGTGAAGATGATGGGCGAGAACCGGGCGAAAGTCTCGCTGATGGGAATCAACCGAATGGTACAAATCGAATGAGACAGCAAGAGAAGAGGCCGCCGCATTTCTTTTTTATATTTTTATATTTTCATACCTTTTACAAAAACTTGTTAGATTTAAGTCAGAAATGAATTGTAAATTATTTTCACAAACAAAAAAAAAAAAAAAAAAAAAAAAAAAAAAAAAATACATACATATCTACATAACATTAAAAGGGGAACAAGAGAAGTACGACAACGGACACAGTTTAGTACGACTCCACCCCCGACAAAAAAAAAAAAAAAAAAAAAAAAAAAAAAAAAAAAAAAAAACAACAACAAAACAGTGGAACATTTTTTTTTTTTGAACAATTACAATAACATTAACTCTGTTAGATATAAGTGGAATGACTCTGTATATTTTTGAAGGAAAATTTTTTTTAAATAAAGTGCTTCGCCCACATGCACACCGGCACAAGACCTAGGCCATGCCTGGAGATCCATCTTTCCCCACCGCAGCTTTCCGTCAACCGAAGTGGGAGGGGGACTGTAACGTAGCGTTACAATAAACCACTTGTACTTATGCTTGTATAGCATAGTCAACAACCACTAATAGCAAACCAATGAAAAAGCACAATAATGGTGCGTTGACTTCTCAACCAGTTTCTATAGCATAGCCAAAAACCACTTGTATAGCATAGTCAACAACCACTGATAGCAAACGAATGAAAAAGCACAATAATGGTGCGTTGACTTCTCAACCAGTTTGCGGCACCACCCATATAAACATTGAATTTGCATTTTTGCAATTCAGTCCTCGCAGGTGAGCCAGCGGGAGTGGTTGTCTTTTTAAAGACAAAATTGCCGCTCCGGCTAGCTAGCCGAGTGGAAGGGGGCGCTGTCATGGCGCGGGTCACCCTCCACCAGAGTTGGACGACGCGAGTGGTGTCTTCGGACTATCCTTCCCTCCGTCGCCCACCCTGGTGTTGAGCGGCCCGCTGCCTTAATGACCAAATAACCCCCCTCCCCCGCGGCTCGGACTGAGCGGAAGGGGCGCTGTCATGGCGCGAGTCACCCTTCACCTGGGCTGGACGACGCGAGTGGTGTCTTCGGACTATCCTTCCCTCCGTCGCCCACCCTGGTGTTGAGCGGCCCGCTGCCTTAATGACCAAATAACCCCCTCCCCCCTCAGCTCTGATTTTAGTAGGCTGGCCGGAGCGGAGGAACCACTCCCTCTAGTTAGCTGGGGAGAAGAGGGTGCGGCCGTGGCGCGAGTCACCCCCTGCTGCACCAGGATGACGCGAGTGGTGTCTTCGGACTACCCTTCCCTCCGTCGTCCTGGTCTGGTAAGGAATGACTCGCCGCCCGAACGACCGCACGACCCCCTCTCCGCAGCTCTGGTTTCGGCCGTGAGCCGATGCGTGCGCACAAGGGGCTACCGCTGTGCCGTTAAGGTGCACTTCCCCTCCGCCACGGGTCGACCCACGGCGCCTCGGCTGGTACAACCCCACCCCCCTTACGCGCCTTCTACTAGTGTGCAAGTAGGGAGGCGGGGGTGTCCAGCGGTGAAACCAGCACTAACCCGAGTCCTCGCAGTTTCTCCCGCAGGTGACTGACCCCGCCGATTACCGAGCCTGCCGAAGACGTTCGATCAGCCCGATCCTGCCGAAGCCGACCGACCAATACAAGTCCGCTGGTACGTCCATCCTATCCCGCCCGGAACACGCTGCCGCTGTCCAGGTAAACCCCGTCGCCAGCCCATCTCCCCTCTCACCACGGCCCTGGTACGCGCTCCGTAGCCCACCGCCGCATCGTCGCCCCTCTGGTGCCGCCGCTGCTACGACGACCGTTGGCCGTTCGCCATCCTACCGCCGTTAAGCCGCTGCATCCGTCACGCCGCTGCTACGACGTCCGTTGGCCGTCCGCCATCATACCGCCGTTAGGCTGCTGCATCCGTCACGCCGCTGCTACGACGTCCGTTGGCCGTCCGCCATCCTACCGCCGTTAAGCCGCTGCATCCGTCACGCCGCTGCTACAACGACCGTTGGCCGTTCGCCACCCTACCGCAGTTAAGCCGTTGCTTCTATCCCGCCGCTGCCTCCGTACCGCCGTACCAGTCCGTCCGTTACCCGCCCGTTCAGCCACCCTACCGAACCTCCGTTAGTCGACGCTCCGCCCCCTCGCCATCTTGCGACGGAAAGCTGCTGTCCGCCTAATATCTCCAGCCGTGTGTGCGTGTGTTCGTAACACATAAATATCGTGTATTTATTCAGTAGGGGTTTGTGGGACCTTTACTCGACTCTGGATTGACTGAGCGTTACCCCAGCCTTAGACAAAACCCACCTCATAAGGTGGACCAGGGGTAACTCTAGAATTTATTTTGTACGATATGGGTATCAAATGAAATGTGTTAATGAGTATTTTAAAAGGGCGTGGGCCTAAGTTCTATAGATGAACGCCTTTTCGAGATATCGCCATAAAGATGGACCAGGGGTGACTCTAGAATTTGTTTGTACGATATGAGTATTAAATTAAAGGTGTTAATGAGTATTTTAAGAGAGCATGGGCCTTAGTTCTATATGTGGAAGCCTTTTCGAGATATTGCCATAAAGGTGGACCAGGGGTGACTCTAGAATTTGTTTGTACAATATGGGTATCAAACGAAAGGTGTTAAGAAGTGTTTTAAAAGGGAGTGGGCCTTAGTTCCATGGGTGGACGCCTTTTCGGGATATCGACATAAACGTGGACCAGGGGTGACTCTAGAATGCGTTTGTACACTATGGGTATCAAATGAAAGGTGTTAATGAGTATTTTAAAAGGGTGTGGGCCTTAGTTCTATAGGTGCACGCCTTTTCGAGATATCGCCATAAAGGTGGACCAGGGGTGACTCTAGAATTTGTTTGAACAATATGGGTATCAAATTAAAGGTATTAATGTGGGTTTTAAAAGGGAGTGGCCCTTAGTTGTATATGTGAAAGCATTTTCAACATATCGACCAAAATGTGAACCAGGGTGATCCAGAACATCATCTGTCGGGTACCGCTAGTTTATTTATATATGTAATACCACGAACAGTATTCCTTCCAAGATTCCAAGGGCTTTTGATTTCGGCCTGCAAAACTTTTTCATTTTCTTCTACTTAATATGGTAGGTGTAACACCCATTTTACCAAGTTTTTTTCTAAAGTTATATTTTGCGTCAATAGGCCAACACAATTACCATGTTTCATCCCTTTTTTCGTATTTGGTATATAATTATGGCATTTTTTTCATTTTTCGTAATTTTTGATATCGAAAAAGTGGGCTTGGTCATAGTCGGATTTCGTATTTTTACACCAATACAAAAGTGGGTTCAGATAAGTACGTGAACTGAGTTTAGTATAGATATATCGATTTGTGCTCAAGTTATCGTGTTAACGGCCGAGCGGAAGGACAGACGGTCGACTGTGTATAAAAACTGGGCGTGGCTTCAACCGATTTCGCCCTTTTTCACAGAAAACAGTTATCGTCCTAGAATCTAAGCCTCTACCAAATTTCACAAGGATTGGTAAATTTTTGTTCGACTTATGGCATTAAAAGCATCCTAGACAAATTAAATGAAAAAGGGCGGAGCCACGCCCATTTTGAAATTTTCTTTTATTTTTGTATTTTGTTGCACCATATTATTACTGGAGTTAAATGTTGACATAATTTACTTATATACTGTAAAGGTATTAACTTTTCTTTCAAAATTTGAATTTAAAAAACAATTTTTTTAAAAAGTGGGCGTGGTCGTTCTCCGATTTTGCTAATTTTTATTAAGCAGACATATAGTAATAAGAGTAACGTTTCTGCCAAATTTCATCATGATATCTTCAGCGATTGCCAAATTACAGCTTGCAAAACTTCTAAATTACCTTCTTTTAAAAGTGGGCGGTGCCACGCCCGTTGTCCAAAATTTTACTAGTTTTCTATTCTGCGTTATAATTTCAACTCATCTGCCAAGTTTCATCGCTTAATCCGTATTTGGTAATGAATTATCGCACTTTTTCGATTTTTCGAAATTTTCGATATCGAAAAAGTAGGCGTGGTTATTGTCCGATATCGTTCATTTTAAATAGCGATCTGAGATGAGCGCCCAGAAACCTACATACCAAATTTCATCAAGATACCTCAAAATTTACTGAAGTTATTGTGTTAACGGACAGACGGACGGACGGACATGGCTCAATCGAATTTTTTTTCGATACTGATGATTTTGATATATGGAAGTCTATATCTATCTCGATTCCTTTATACCTGTACAACCAACCTTTATCCAATCAAAGTTAATATACTCTGTGAGCTCTGCTCAACTGAGTATAAAAACATCCTTTGTTAATATTGATGTTTCCGACAACATAAAAGTTTGAGTTGTTTTGGAATCGTTTTAACTTAAAGTGTTACGAAAATTAAACTTGCCGAATTACATGTAAAGGTACTTCAGTGGTGAATTACCTTCCTGCGATTTGATTCCTTACTTTTCTATAACTTAAAAGTTCTCTATTTAAGATGTTATGTCAAATATTTATACAAGTTTTGTTCGAAGCAATCATGTGTGGCAACTACATGCGAGAGAGGAAATTGAGAATGAGCTGTGCTGCAACCGAAAGAATTGAGAACCATTTCTATTTGCAAAGCGAAGTTCAAAACTATAAATTAAATAAATTACAAAATATAAAATTTGGTGAAAGTGTTTTAATAAAACAAAATAATAAATTGTATAGTGTTTAATGCGTGCCAGCATATTTGATGTAAGCCCAATTAACGTTCGGTTAGTAAGTGCCACCGTGGTGTGATGGTAGCGTGCTACGCCTGCTACACCGTATGCCCTGGGTTCGAACCCCGGGCAAAGCAACATCAAAATTTTAGAAATAAGGTTTTTTTATTAGAAGAAAATTTTTCTAAGCGGGATCGCTCCTCGGCAGTGTTTGGCAAGCGGTCCGAGCGTATTTCTGCCATGAAAAGCTCTCAGTGAAAACTCATCTGCCTCGCAGGTCCCGTCCGGTCAATTTGTAGGGAGATCAAGAGGAGCACGACGCAAATTGGAAGAGAAGCTGTCGTACAAAGCTGTCGCAACAATTTTTTTTTTTAGTCATTTGACTACTAAAACGGTCAATTACGAATCAACGATTTGTGCGCAGTTGTTGCGATGGATAAATGTTAACAGGAATTTCGGTTAAATTGATCCGTATTTCGGTTGATTTTACCAGTCTGTTTCTTTCAGTGCATTCACAAACCTAATATACGTAAAACTTAGATAGTTCAGAAGTAAGCGTGGCCCATGAAAACATCAGATGATGCCGCTCTGGGAGTTATCGGAAGATTTACCGGCTCTACGCATCGGCGACGGCGAGTGTCGAAGAAGTTTTATACATGAACACAGTGTAGCAAATTTAAACACAGCTGATGCGCTGGCGAATAAAAGATAATGTCCCGACGAAAAAGGTATTTTTATCGTCCCCGTCCACGCTGGAAGGACCAGTTGGAAAATCATTTAAATTCCCTTGGTGTTATAAAATGGTGCCAGTTAGCGCGGCAAAGAAGTGACTAGCACGGCTTATTGTACGGCTATAACCGTTTAAAGCATTTTAAGCGCCAATTTGGTAAGTAAGTAAATTCGGATGTAATAAAAATCTAGTTCACATTTGAGTTTCCGCTTTTTGGGAGTATGTTAACTCTGTTACCGATATTGCGTACCAAATTTGAGCAGCATAGCTCAAGAATTACGTGTTACGATCCGTGTTCGAAACTCATTTTTTAAATCACAATAGCTCTTGAAAGGCGGATCGGATTAATGTCATATTTGTACTAGCGACAAATAGTACTCGTTATATCCATTCTTCATTATAATTTAAAATCAGTTTGACAGTTGCATAGTTATTGCTTGAGTGGAAATGGTTCAGTCACTGATCGTAACACGTAGCACGGGCCCAGACATACCAAATATTAAAAACGTTAACATTTTTCAAAACTTTAGAAGCAAGTTTATGTTCTTTTAACCCGTTCAAAGGGTTACTCGAATCAAATTTTGGCCACTAAGATAAGTGTGTGTCACCTTTGAAACCGATTCTTGTTCCGTTGAATAAATTCTGCAGCTCAACAATCATCCACTTACATAAAATGCTTTACTATATTTAATAAAACAAAGCAGTTCCTAGAACAATTGAAAAAAAAAAAATAACAATTGAATGTATTTGTTTTATTAGTTGATTGTAAATGCGTCTAATATTTTATGCAATAAATAGTAATGCAAAATTAATTTGGCTTTCAGTATTGCTATAACATAATATTCATACAAACACATTTAAATATTTGAAGAGTCATTATATCGAAATTGAGCTAGGCATGATCGAGATATAAAATTTTTGATATTTACTGAGCTTTGCACTTTCATTCCTTCATTGCCTTTTTTAAGCGACATCTGACCTTCACGGTTTTTCAGATGTCAACGAACGTGATATATGTAAGCATCTAGAAAATTTTCAAGCTCCTAACTGTTGAAATAACGAAAAAATTACGAAAAAACATCTTATTTGATTGGTCTGTTGCATGGACTATATAATTTATATACGACCGATAAAAACAGATTTTTCAGACAACAATATTTGCCATACATGTAAGCTTAATTATTTACTTAATTGGCGCTGAACCGTTTAAACGGTTATGGCCGTCCAACAAGTCGCGCTAGTCGCTTCTTTGCTCTGCCAACTGGCTCCAGTTAGTAACATCTCAAGGGAATTTAAGCGAATACTTTCCTAGCCGGAGCATCATATTTCACTGGCATAACATTGCCTACCCAACATAGCCGCTGCGTTTTAATTCGCTGGACTATGTTGATGTCTGCGTAAAGCTCGTACAGCTCATCATTAAATCTTCTTCGGTGCTTGCCGTCGCCAACACGTAGAGGTTCGTAAATCTTTCAAAGAACTTTTCTCTCGAATACTTTCTGAGTGAACTCATCTGATGTTGTCATAATCCACGCATCTGTACCATATAGCAGGACGATACAATGATTTTAAAGCATGATTTAAGTCAGCATACGCCATTAATTACATGCTTTTATAGAAAATTGTTCCAGAACAGTTCTAAAGCATGTATATTTCAGACAAATGTCTAGTTGGACACCAAAATATACCGCCTCACCGAGTTCAATCAAAATATCTCGAAATCTGAGAGATAAGCATACGTTCAAACAGATCGAAAGACGGGCAGGCGGATATGGCTAAATCAACTAAGTTGGTCAGCTTGATCATTTCGATATACTTATTGTTAGGGGTTTCTCTTCTCTTTTAAGGACTTTCGAACCATACTTAGTGTACCATTATATTTTCCTGAAAATTATAACAAGGTTAATGTATTCAGCTTATATCTTTATAAAATCTCTTTAAACTCTGTTCAAAAGTTTCTGCCTTATATTTTAAGAGAGAACCTTAGATCCGTCAAGTAAAGGTGTCTAAGTTCGGGCGTAACCGAACATTATATACTCAGCGTGAGCTTCACTTGTACATTTCATTTCAGATAAATTACTTTTCTACATAACACGTGGCACCTCCCGTTTAAAAAAAGATGTTTCCACATTTCCTCTTACAGTAAAACTTTATAAGTTAAATATCATTGATTCAAAACTATTTCTTGCTAAGTTATAGCTTATTATTCTAGTCTACGACCCTTTTAAACTTGTTTTATATCTAATTTGCAGTGGTCTTTAACCCATTCCGTCCATTTTTACTAGAAATATTTTCTGCTATAAAGAAAATGTGTGTACATAATTTCATTGCGATGTGTTAATTTTTCTTCGAGTTATGGCTCCCGAAACATAGAAAATTCCTTAGTCATAAAAGGGGCGGTGCCACACCCATTTTAAAAACTTTTAGTGTTTTCCAATTTAATGTTATAATTCAATTTAGAAAGTAAAATTCTATGGACACAAAACTGTCTTTCGCAAAGATATAGCTTATTATTTTCGTCTACGACCCTTTTAAAAATCTTTTATATAAAAGTTGGCGTGATCCTTAACCAATTTCGTTAATTTTTATTCAAGGCATTCCTTACAGTAAAAGCAACCGCTCTGCCGAATTTTGTTACGATAGGTTTAACGGTTTTTGATTCATGATGAATAATATTTGTAAAATTGATTTTATCACAAGTGGGCGGTGCCACGCCCATTTTAAAAAATTTTCCAAATTGTTATCAAGAGTCTCAATATCAGTCCACACGTCAAAATTTCAACATTCTAGGTGTATTATTTACTAAATTATCAGGTTTTTTGTATTTTGGGCGTGGTTATCATCCGATTTCACTCATTTTCAACATCAATCTATTCTGGGTCCAGATAAGCTAGTCTACCAAATTTGGTGAAGATATCTCAATAGTTACTCAAGTTATCGTGCTAACAGACGGACGGTCGGATGGACGGCCATGGCTCAATCAAAATCTTTTTCGATACTGATGATTTTGATATATGGAAGTCTATATCTATCTCGATTCCTTTATACCTGCACAACCAACCGTTATTCAATCAAAGTTAATATACTCTGTGTGCAAAGCACGCTGAACATAAAAATCAATAGAAGATGATATTGGGCCGTAATAGTTTCCGATTAACGGACCAGTGAAAACAAATAACTTCACCAACCGATTCGATTTAAATAGTTGCTTTTAATGTAGTCAAATTTATTATATTACAAATTAGTACTTAAATGCTTTAATTTTATAAAGAAATGTCATATATACATTTATATATATGACCAGCATGAGTACTCAGTACATCAATTTCAATCAACTTAGCCTGAATTAAGTAACATTGACAAAAATATTAGGACTCATGAATAAATTGTAATTCAATCTGACTAGGCCAATTACGTTATTGTAATCAAGTAAGGACGAAATGGTAAACGAAAATATTTACTGATCCCAAATGATGCAGCCAGAAAGTTGAATTTAATCAAAACAATAATAATATGAAATTATAATAAATGTGTGGTCGTAATTTCATTATAATATGCAGAATGTAGTGAAGTCGGAAAAAGCCATAAATGCCACTCCTCATTGGCCTTCAGGTAACCGATTGCCCGCATTTTTAGAAAATTTGAAAGAAAACATTAAAATAATAATGGTTTTCCAATAATCTCTTCTTAGTCGATTTAGTGCATAAAATCATTCAAACTCTTATTTTCCTGACCCCCAGACCGTACATGATGCGATAAGGATAAGGAGAAGACAGATAGACGAACACTTTACGTAAGCTGCACAGGGGCTGTTAATTGTGCCTCTCCCCTTTTTTTTTCTTAAATCCGTCTTTATTTTTTCTTAAATGCTTTATTTTTCAAATTTTACTTTGTCACACAAAATTCATACTCAAAATCTCATAACTTAATCAAAATATTTTAGCTGAACAATTTTTGTCTATTACTCATATAGACAGCTATTTTTTTACAATGGAATGCTTAAATTTAATAAAAACTTTTAAATCACTCAATACAATCGATTTAAATTTTTGTGAATTCAATGCTATGACCAAACAAAAGTTCTGCACTTAAGTACGTACATGGAGTATGGGTGACTTTTGCTGACATACAAAATTTGCCGCACCACCCAGTGGCGCACGTGAAATTGAAAAAAAAATAAATAAATTTAAAATTCTTTGTTCTGAAATATGAAAAACCTTCGTTGTGATCGAAGGAACCCATAGCCACAATTGTGATGATTGAAGTGTGGGAAATACGTTTCCATAGGGAACACACACATAAACACAGAATTTGATTTTTATATATTTTTCATATAGCAGGCACACGAGTTGTATGCTAAATATTTTATCAATAGTGCACAGCTCATGTCTGTGAGCATCGAGTTCAGTGAGAATTTATATCCCACACGTGGGTGTGCTGAGCACGTTTACGCAAATACTAATCCTGTTTATTATACTTCTGCCTAAGCTGTAAATTTTTACACTAGTTCCGAACTTTCGAAATAGTACCCTCAACTAGGTCTAAAGTGCAAATTTATATATTGTTCGAAAATATAGAAAATGTAGTGCAGCGGGGAAAATTTCAACCGCCTAGGACATCGCCATGTTAAATTCGCCTGTTGACAGCACGTAAAAATGAATGAAAGCGAACTAGTATTGGTTCCGAATTCACTAGAAGCGCACAAGTTTTGAACTGGATATTTTCCCGAAAGGGTATGTTTATAATATTAAACAAACTCTGTTAAACTTTAATTATATAAGAGAACTTTTATGGAATAAACTGGATGTCTATGTACAATGAAAAAAAATAAATAAAACTATAAAAACAACATACCTAGAAGACCTCATTAAAAATTCATTATTTAGATAAATATTTAATAAAGAGAAAAATACATAGCACATCGCATAAATAAGCTGCTTTAAAGTTGTCAGTTATGCATAAAAACACTAACGCACATAAAAGTGTTTAACTTCCGCTTAGTTACGCAACAAACAACGGCAATTTGAGTGATTTGCATGCCAGACCAAACCCCCGTGAGTGCGCATCCACCCACACATACAAATAATAAATTGTATGGTACCCAGCAAAAATTTGAACTTTATTTCAATGGCTTATTTCATAGGGCCAGAAGATTTATGGCATCAGGTCTTAATTTTATAAGAAATATTAGTTGTAGGGCGTATTCCTTATAATACTCTTTATTTTTTTGTACTTATGTCGTCAGGTCGAAGGATTATCCGAAAGATAACGCTATGCATTTGAGCCCACGTTTTTGTGTTTGTTGTAGCAGTGCTTTGCCTCATCCAATAAGCGAGACCTATCACATATTGTCATCAATATCCTCTAACGGAAGTCCAAGGAAACTTCCTGTTTCAACAACGGCGGACTAGAGAGAGAGGGGTGTTAGAGGCTTTTAGCCCATAATAAATAACGCTTACTTAGAGAATTATTTTAAGCTATTAGGTTACTCCACCTTATTATAAGACTAAATAACGAAATAAAATAACTATTATATAAGACCTTATTATAATATAATACTTGCTGCATAAGAGCCGAATATATATAGTTAATATAAGGCGATATAATAAGATTACAAAGTTTATGAACCAAGTAGAATAAGCAATAGTATACCATAAGAAAAAAGAAAATAAAAATCCAGTTTCCTTTAAAATATTACGAAAAAAGTATCGGCTAGAGCTCACTTCTTTAGAGGGTCAGGCACAGGATCATGTAGACCGTTCACCCTATATTTAATGGCGCTAACCTGCTATGCGGCCACCGTGGCGTGGCTCCGCCTACCACACCAGATGCTCTGGGTTCAAACCCCGGGCAAAGCAACAGCAAAAATTTTAGAAATAAGGTTTTTCAATTAGAAGACAATTTTTCTAAGCGGGGTCGCCCCTCGGCAGTGTTTGGCAAGCGCTCCGGGTATATTTCTGCCATGAAAAGCTCTCAGTGAAAACTCATCTGCCTTGCAGATGCCGTTCGGAGTCGGCATAAAATCATGTAGGTCCCGTTCGGCCAATTTGTAGGGAAAATCAAGAGGAGCACGACGCAAATTGGAAGAGAAGCTCGGCCTTAGATCTCTTCGGAGGTTATAGCGCCTTACCTTTATTGTGTTTTTTAACCTGCTATGCCCAGAGAGTTTTGGTGATAGATCGCACGTGTATCCCAGCATCCTCTTGCGTCCAAACAGTGTCACGGAGTTTTCCTCCTCTTTCTCTTCAGCATAGAGTTTCCACGATAACTTAATATCTAGTATAATTCCTATATATTTTGTGCTGTGTTTTTTTGGCCGGGTTGCTCCTCCCAGCTTAGGCACCTGTTGTTGTTTTTGTTGTTGTTGCATCGATAAGGACACTCCCCGAAGTCCTTGTGGAGTATTATCGATGTTTATGGTCCTTCGCCGGATGCATATCCCGTACGTTCCGGTACCAAACCCGACAATCTCTGGAACGATTTGTTTTGACCACATGCTACCTTCTAGTCCATACCACCCTCCCACCCCCTAGATCCATGGGGAGTTCGGGGTCGCCAGAACCTCGGCTGTTAATGAAATAGGATTCTCCACGGATAGGTGAGGTTGACAACTGGGTTTGGGGAAGCTATGTCTTGCGCTGGCAGCCTGAAAAATTGCGCTACACAACCCCTTGAATCTATTTCGTATTTTAGTCGCCTCTTACGACAGGCATACCTACCGCGGGTATATTCTAACCCCATAACAAGTTGGACGTAGCTTAGGCACCTGATACTTCGTGATAAATAATACTAGACTTGTTTTTTCCGCGTTGGCGGTTGACCCGACTCCAGATGCCCAGTCATATATATCCCGAAGCGCCCGATCCATCAGAAAGCTGATTGTTAGTAATCTTCCGGTAATGATGACTGAAATGTAATCTGCATACGCGGTGAATTTGACTGTTCCTCTCTCGAATTGCCAAAAAATTGGTTGCTGGCCAACTTCCACATCTGTGACGATAATACCACATTTTGTTTTCTCGATAATCATGACCACCCTATGCAATGCAATATCGACTGTGTAAGAAAGTTGTGCTGAAGGCAAAAACAAATTGCTAACTCTTCGATAACAAATGAAAATATTGGCAATATAATATTATTGACTTTTATACAAAGAATCGATAACCTTTTTATAGTAAGTTGATACACTTATTTTTCGATAACATATCAATAACTGCTTGGTAGCAAATCGATAACTTTTCGATAAATAATAGATAAATTTTCGAAAAATAACCGAAAACCCTTTGATAACAAACCGACAACTAGTCGCTAAAAATACTGGCGACTAATTTATAACCGTTGTTTTCATTAGTCGTTAATAAAATTTCGATAACAGATCGGTAATTCGTGTAAACCTCGTCAATAACACTCCACTAACAGAGCGATAGCTTTATAAAAAACCGGAAACCATCGACAGAAAACAGTTGACGCTTCAATTACAGGCCATCCGATTAGGGGGGAAGATTTGGAAGGGTCTACTCTTCCACCTAGCCTCAAAAGTGATACGGCAAGCCGTAAAGTATTGGTCCAGCGTTTAGGAATGCAACATCCAAACCATGAAAAATTAATCAAGCGATAACACAGGGCGATATCCTTATCCCCACTTTTGTCTTTTGTTTTGTTTTAATAAATCAAAACTTTTGTAAAATTACCAACTATCTTCAAGTATTTCCAGTTTTTTGGTCTCCCGTTTTTTAAGCTACCACCGACCAACTCTTCGAAGGCCTTATTTGTGACGGCGACGTGTCAAATTAACGGGTGTGACGTTCGATACTGACCTGCATTTTGGCGAAGATGCAACCGCAATTTCACTTATAGTTAAGAGCCGTAACAAATGGTCTTTAAGCGCTTTGGGCGAAGACAAAAAAAGCTCATAGCTACTGTTGCCGAGCATAAAAGAAAGACACTTGAAGAAACTGTGAAAACACCGCGCTCTAACACTCTTTCTTTTGTTCAACATTGTTCAAACTGCAAGTTTCCTTGCACTTTCGTTTTTTTTAATTAGTTGATATATTAATTTTGTGTTATAACACAAGTGTCAGCTTATGAACCAAAATTAATGTGTTCGTATTCACTCTGGTAGCATACAATGTCATAATTTACAACCCCGTGTACCTATACCATGGTTCTATCTAGCATGTATCCTTCAAGCTTAGGTAACATTTGATTTTAATTTTTGGTTTACCTTAGGCATAAAGCTTTTTTGTAGCATAAATAAGCCTAAAATAAGGCGTTACTAAAAGGCTCGTTTTAATGTATTATAAGTTTTATCTGTCAGGAGTGAAACCAATATTCATTATTGCTTACAACCGCTTATGGCAATTTTTGCTGGGAATTTATTTACCTACTACTGTAGATAAGCAAAGTACAACAAAAAGGAAATCCAACCAACAATTTTATTAATACCACAACAAAATAAAACTCATAACCTCCTGCTCTTATTTAAATAGTATAGCTACTCGCTGATTGTGATCTGAATGCAGCTTTTTCCACTTAAATGAATTTTTGGCAATTTTTTATTTTTTTATTAAAAAATTAAACGCCATGAGTGATAAACTTTGACGTGCTTTGCATTTTTCAATACTTATTTATAATGAAAGATATTAAATAACAGCACTTCGTATTCCATTTTGGTACTAATATCGTTTGCATGCCAACAACACAGAATTGATTACCACAATATAAATAGAAAATTCGCAAGAGTAAGATGTGGTAACAAGTATTAGAGAATGTCCAAGCTAGCGAAAATGTTTTTTGTTAAGCGTAAGGTTTTATTTTTACAAAACACCCAATTTAATTATTAATTCAAATTTACAAATTGAAAACGTTGCCCGAATACAAAAATGTTTCAAAAACGTTGCTTAGGTAGGTTAGGTTAGGTTGAACTGGCCGGTTACAGAGACTGAATGAATCCGTAGTGTTACCAGAAGTTTGTTTTAAATACCAAACTGAAAAACCCTATCAAAAGCCAGGACCTATGTCATAAAATAACTCTGTCCTCTTGGCAAATACTAGAAGCTTCCTAGAACTTAAGCCACTTGCTGCTTCTAGATCTGACAGCTGTATCACTCCTAATAGCTGGAGTCTTAGCCTGGCAAGCGCAGGACATGAGCACAAAACGTGCTCGATCGTTTCCTCCTCCAGCCCGCACTTCCAAGATCTGCTTTCACAGCCTAATTTAAAGGCATGTGACGCCAGATGGCAGTGTCCAGTCAGAATACCCGTCATGAGTCTACAGTCCTCTCTTTTTAATGATAGAAGCAACTTTTTTGGTCTAAGGTTGTAAGACCTACACATAATCTTCGACACTTTTCAGCCACGCGCTTGAACCCACACCTTTCCTGCTTGGTCGATCATGTGCACCTCTCGCCTTCGCTTAATCTCGCCAAGTTTAATTGGGACGTCTGCGGAGCAAGCTTCAAGGGATGCGCCCTTTTTAGCTAGTTCATCCGCTTTTTCATTCCCATCTATTCCCATATGCCCTGGAACCCAATATAGATGTATTCTTCTCCCTGTCCCAATTCTCTCCAGGGACTGCTTACACACATTTAGATGTTGTGGTATGGGAGATTATTTCCTTAGTTGCTGCTTGACTGTGAATATAAAAATTAACACGGTTGCAGCTTAAGCTATTCTCTGCCAGAGTTTCTACCGCTTTGGTTATGGCTACTATTTCCGCTTGGAAAACGCTACAGTAATCTGGCAGCCTGTAGGATCTGTATATTTCCGTATCAGCACAGTATACCGCAGACTCTACTTCTTCCACTACTTTGGATCCATCTGTGTACACATGTATCGCCTCGTCCGTCATTTGAGCACCCTTGCGCCAACCGTCCACCTCTATTGTGGCCTTAAGATCGCCCTCGAAGCGCAGTAACTCTTCGTTATAAATGTAACACTACTTTATTTTCTCTGTACTTTTCCTGTATTTTCTCTTATATATTTTGTCGATCTTCCTTGTAATACGGTTTCAGTACTGGTGTAAACTATATTCGAAGAAACTAACGAAATACAAGAAAAATACAACCTAGTTTAATAAAAACAAACGAGCCAGTTTGTATTTCGATAGTTTTTTTGACATTCGGGAATTTTTTCCTTATTTTTTTCTGACAAACTAAAATTTAGTTTTTAGTTTGAAAATTTTTTACATAATTAAAATAAACATTCTTGTGAATTTGCATTGTTTTTATTGTTGAAAACGTTAATGAAAAATAAATTTTCAAACCGAGCCGAATTCAGTACAAGGTGTTGTTATCGCAACAGCTGATTGCTTCTTCTTAATTATTTTCCATACAGCGCCTTGTACTTTAATATGTCAGTTAATCGAAACCAATTAAAATTTTATTTTGACTTGACATTCTTCTGCACGGCGAATTGGTTGAATTAGCTTCGCCACCACCTGGTATGGATTCGCCTTGTTTAGAAAATTAACAAAAACGTCAAACTCAATAAGTTTGGGGAATAGTTGTCTCGCTTTCTCATGTTAGAAATTGTTTTTGTATTTTCAAGTTCCGATAACGTTTCGTCAGTCTTTCTAGCTTGGAATCCAACACAAAATAAATTAGTGTCATATATCATAGATATTTGTAATAATTTTTAAATAAAAATACAAAATATACATATTAAATTTTATTTTCATAACATTAGTTCATTTCTGGTATGAAATCTTAAGAAGGATTGATCGTTTACTGCTCAGATTACAAGATCAGGGGATGAATTTTAGAGAAGCGACTGAACTATCCGAAATTCCAGACACTCTCTGTGAAGAAGCAATAGAAAAAGCGAAGTCTCTTTGTAAAAAATGGTATATTGTGTAAGACGAATAATTGCAACCCTATCATATTTGCATATTACCGACCAACAGCAACCCTAATAGTCATTCTCTCACGATTAGTTAGTTACCAACAAGAGTCGAAACGATTAACATCATCCATTCGTGTGTGGCCAAATGAAATATAATCAAATATTCTAACTTTCAATGTACTTTAATTAAACTCTTTTAATACTCATTAAATATTATAACGTTAAAACATGTGTATTTAAATCCTGACAAGATATAAAGTGAGAAGGTCGAGCAGTGAAAAACCCCTTCTTACAGCTCAGAAGTGAGATTGCGAAGCCCATAGCAATCAACGCGAGTACAAATCGTTTGCAAAAATATGAACATTTTTGAAAAAAATGTGTAAATGTACATCGCAATTTGTTCGTGTTTAATTGTATAAAATCAAAAACATAAACCGTGGATTCAATCGAAATGTTGTGCGTAAAATCGCAAAAGTCGTTTCTGAAGTCGAACATGTTTGTGCGTGCATATTAAAAGCGAAAATTTTCCATCGCGTCGAATAGTGACGGTTGGCGAGTAAATTCAAATTTCAGCGAGTGTAGTTGTTGTAGATGAAGAATTTCATCTTCTCAGAAGCGAATTCTCTTTGTTGAACGAACGAGTAATATGACGAGTGTCATATTTCTCTTGTGTGTGTTTGTGTGCTAATATCGCTTAGTAGGAATTGTTGTTGGCTGCAGAGAGTCGGTGCAACAAAATTCAAAGAAGTGTAGACACAAACGGCGTAACGAAAAGCAAACGAATTTATGTATAAATGCGTATAGTTACATATACAAGAGTAATTAAAAGGCAAACGAACGAGTGCGTGACGACTACGTGCAGCGAGTGAGACATACACAAATTTTGGTAATTCTAATAAGAAAATATTAGCAAATTAAAATGCTGAAAATTCATGATCTACGCGTTGATCAATTGAAAACAATTTTACGCGAAAAAGAGCTTGCCACGACCGGGTCACGGGTAGAATTAATACAAAGGTTAATAAAAGCAAACGGTGGTGAAGAACTTGAATTTATAATGGCCGAAACATCGAGTTTACAAGAGCAAATAAATGATTTGCGCGAAATACTACAAAACGCAATTTCAATCATGCAGACTGCGGTAACCAGTGCAAATACAAACGTAAATAATCATAGAGAAACAACGCAAACGCCAATTTCTATTAATTCGACAGTGCGCGGTAGTTCGGTTGAAGAAATTGCCGATACCATTCCCGCGTTTGATCCATCAAATCAAAATTCTATAACAGTTGAACAATTCATCGATCGTGTAAATGCCGTGCGTGTAGCATACCAGTTTGACGAGAAATGTTTATTGTTGGCCGTATACAGCCAGTTGAAAGGCGCAGCGCATATGTGGTTTGACGCGTTGTCGGTCGTACATTCCTATTGGAATGATTTTGCTATTGCTTTGAAATTAGAATTTGAGCAACATGTTGACGAGGCGCAAGTGCATTATATGATGTCAAATGCGTCTAGGAAAACAAACGAATTGGTGGTTGACTATTGCTTTCGTATGAATGCATTAGGGAAAAGCTAAAATTGAGTGAAGCTGCAATCATAAAGTATATTCGCGACGGGTTAAGAAATCGTGAATTGCAATTAGCTATTGCTGCAATTAAGTTTGAATCCATTGTAAATTTTACCATGTAGCGCAACTAACAGCTGATCGGTGAAAATTCGCACATTCACACGCACAGTTCTCGACTCAGTTTCAAAAAAAACTTTAGATTATTTAATTCAAATTTTAAAGTGAGATAATCCTTGCCAATTAATGTATACAAAATATATATGGCGTTTTTGTTGGTATTAAAACAATAGTTTTATTTATATTAAAGCTTTTATCATTTTTTTTTTTTAACTTTGAAAAAACTCCGAACACCATTTCTTCATTATATGACATTCGACTACCTAATCCACTGCCTTCCACTCTATTCGCAACATAACCTCTACTTAAGCTGCCAAACTATATAGTAAACAATGTTTGAATCTGTCAAACAAATGCGCGAAGCGTTGAGCGAATATATTGTAAACTGTGGAAAGAGTGGTGATACATTGAATCGCTATAAATCAGAAAGTAAACAAAGTGTGGAAAGCAAGAATGTCAAAAGTAGCGAGAATGCTAGTAAGATTATTTGCTATAATTATGGAGAGCATGGACATATTTCGCGACAGTGCTCGAAACCACAAAAGAGAGAGAAAAAGAGTGAAATACAAAATACTAAAAGCGAGTCTCGAAGTGGTACAAAGCAAAATGCTGATGTGCGACAAAACGATGTGAGTGATTACGATAAATGCTTCAGTAAGATGGTATCGATAAATGGTGACACATTTAAAGCATTTATTGACTCAGGTAGTCAATGTTCTATGATTAAAGAATCGATAGCAAAATGTATCGATATTGAGCAAGAAAAGTGTTTACTGAAAATGAAAGGTATTTGTGGTGGTGTAAAAGTACTAAACAATAAAATAAAAGTTGAAATGTGTATTGATGAAGTTATTGTTGAGACATATCTTTATATCGTTGATGACAATGTTTTGAAAACAGATATGTTATTGGGGCAGGATATATTAATTTATCCGAATTTGAGTGTCAGATTGAAAAATGGTAAAATGCATTTTGAAAATGAGCCCTTTGTGAGTGAGTTACCGAAACTAATTGAAAACAACTTAATCGAATTTAACAGAGAAATAATGTTACACAGAATGAAATAATATTGAATTAGCGCGTGGTATCGAGGATACAGTGGCGCAAACGAAACTCATCGATGTGTTAAGCGATTTCGGTGACTTGTTTTCGAAAGGTTTAGCAAATGTTGGTAAAACCAATTCTGTAGAAATGACAATAGAGCTGAATTCAGATAAAGTGGTAGCTCAAGCACCTTATAGAGTGCCTGAGCCTAAAAAGAAAATTTTGGCACAAATGATTGACGATCTGCTAATTGCAGATATAATTGTAAAATCAAATTCCGAATTTGCTAGTCCCGTATTATTAGTAAAAAAGAAAAATGGTGAAGATAGGCTTTTTATTGACTACAGACGTTTAAATGAACTGACCAAAAAAGAAATTTTTCCTGTACCAAATATTGAAGAGCGGCTGCATAAAGCCAAACAGTTTAGATATTTTTGTGTGTTAGATCTGAACAGTGGATATTACCAGATACCAATCGAAAAGGAAAGTCGTAAATATACCGCTTTCACAACGACGTGTGGACACTATGAATTCAAAAGAATGCCATTTGGGTTGCGTAATGCACCAATTGTATTTAAGAGACTGATGGCAAAAGTACAAGAGAAAGTTGGTGGTGACATGATTCACTACATGGACGATATATTAGTAGGTGCTAATTCAATTGATGAGTTGTTACCCAAACTTAGACGTGTATTCAGTGTTCTGCGTGAACTCGGACTTACCATAAATGCAAATAAATGCGAGTTTTTTAAAGACACTATAAACTTTTTAGGTCACGAGTTGACAGCTGACGGTATCAGCCCAGGTATGGTAAAGACAATCGCAATAGAAAAGTTTGAAAAACCTAAAAATGTAAGTGACATTTTAAAATTTCTTGGTTTGAGTGGTTATTTCCGGAAGTTTATTCCTGGATATGCCCTGATATCTGAGCCATTACGGCAATTGTTACGCAAAGATGTGCCCTTTGAGTGGACATCTCGACATGATCAATCGTTTAATGAGCTTAAGGCAAAGTTAACATCAAAACCATTGTTGACAGCATATCGTGCTGACGCTGAGCATGAACTGCATACTGATGCAAGTTCAATAGGGTTAGCGAGCGTACTTCTGCAACGCGAAAAAGATGGTTTACGACCAATAGCTTATTATAGTAAAGCTACGAGCGACTCTGAAAGCAAATTTCATAGCTACGAGTTAGAAACCCTTGCGGTGGTTGAATCTCTTGAACGTTTTAAGAACTATATATTAGGCAAGCACATTAAAGTAGTTACCGACTGTAATGCAATAAAGTCGACCACGAAAAAACGCGAAATGATCCCGAGAGTAGCTAGATGGTGGCTGCGAATCCAAGAGTTTGACATAGAAGTAGTTCATCGTCCAGGGACAAGAATGGAGCACGTAGACTGTCTCAGCCGAGCGCCGGTCGAGTCAGCCAAAGAATTAGAAGTAGCCGATATGAAAGTCTACAAAATAGCAATCGACGAAGCAGATTGGGTGCATTCAATGCAAATGCAAGATCCGAATATTCAGAAAATCATCGAAGATCTACGAATTAACAAATCCAATATTAGAAAAGAGTACACTGTTGAAAACGAAAGGCTATACCGCAAAGTAGACAATAAACTTTTGTGGGTTGTGCCAAAATCGTTAAGATATCGAGTGGTTGATGACAATCACAGCAGATCAGGTCATATGGGTTTGGAGAAAACATTGCAGCGCATTCAAACAAAGTTCTGGTTTCCAAGAATGCGTTGTTATATGACGAGCTATTTGAAGTCATGCGTAGAATGTGCATACAATCGAAGACCAGGCGGTAAAAATGAGGGTGAGTACCACTATGATGAAATTGATCCTATTCCGTACAAGACCCTTCATATCGACCATTTGGGACCATTTCCCAAAAGCGCAAAAAGAAATGAACATGTTTTGGTGATAGTGGACGCTTTCACAAAGTTCACAATCCTTCGGGCTGTGAAAGACACCTCGACTAAGCATGTAATCACAGTTCTAAACGAAATAAGTAGTTACTTTCGTATTCCGCAAAGAATTGTAAGCGATCGTGGGAGTGCTTTTACTTCCAAAGAAATCCAGAGGTATTGCAAAGAAAACGACATTAAAAGTATTTTAAATGCGGTACGAACTCCGCGAGCGAATTCACATGCAGAAGGAACAAATCGTATAATATTGTCAATGTTGTTACCAACGACTACAGATGATAAACATTGGGACGATAATCTCCGCAATATACAGTGGTCAATAAACACGATGATAAATAAAACAACGGGTTGTACACCATTCCAATTAGTATATGGGTTTCAACCGCGTGATATTTTAAAAAATCGATTAACTCAATTACTACACAATGACGAGGTAGTAACGAATGAAGAACTGCAAGAGCTTAGATTTAACGTAGCCATATCAAACCAACACAGTATAAAGCAGGCGATCTGGTGCTAGCTGAAAATGAACCTACCAGCACAGGTACGTCCAGAAAGTTAGAGCCCCGTTATAAAGGTCCTTTCATTGTAACGAAAGCTCTAAGCAACGACAGATACGTCATCGAAGATTTGCCTAAATCACAGCGTACGAAGAGGCATTACTCATCTGTATTTGCTTCAGATAAACTAAAGCGGTGGTGTAAATTTCCACCTGATGATTATGACGAAATCGAATACTTCGACGACAACGAGGATGGACGAGGGCGCCCATCAATGTCAGAATTGCCGATTGTAAGACGAATAATTGCAACCCTATCATATTTGCATATTACCGACCAACAGCAACCCTAATAGTCTTTCTCTCACGACGAGTTAGTTACCAACAAGAGTCGAAACGATTAACATCATCCATTCGTGTGTGGCCAAATGAAATATAATCAAATATTCTAACTTTCAATGTACTTTAATTAAACTCTTTTAATACTCATTAAATATTATAACGTTAAAACATGTGTGTTTAAATCCTGACAAAATATAAAGTGAGAAGGTCGAGCAGTGAAAAACCCCTTCTTACAATTGATATAGTAAAACCTGTAAGAAGGCGCCGCAAAATACCCGGAGAATCGGGTAGAGATGTTGGTCTTTCCACAGAATGTGAAATTTCTCACGTTATGCAAAGTGTTCTCGATCGTCTCCAACAAAAAGTACGTACAAGATTTACACGACTAAATGACCTTTCTTTTAGATTTGGATTTCTTTTAGACGTTGGAAATTTGTTAAACAAGTAAAATAACGATTTGGAAGCAATTGTAAGATTTTGGATGAATTTTATAATATAGATTTCGACGAAATAGAAAAGAAAAAATAGTTTTCCCCGAGCGCAAGAAAACCTCATTACGCCACTGCCCCTTATCCCCGCTTAGTCTTCCATTCACCAGTCAACGTGCACTTTTAAAAGCTTACTTGGTAAGGTTTGCATTAATTTATCACAAGCCTGTTGACATCAAGCTCTAGGGTCATATTATGTATGACACAGTCACTACTATACAATAACAAAAATTGAATAAAGGCATTCAGGTTTACTGTCACTCACTGTAGTGAATGGAAGTTCTTACATTATAGGAATTTTGGTTCACACGAAAAACAATGGCTCGCTGCGTTATAAATAATTTGTCCTTTAACAAGCTGTACGCCATTTATTAGAAAGTGATCTGGGAAGGAGTTTGTGTTGATTGAAGTAATTAAATCTTAAGTGTACAGTTTCGAAGAGTACCATCTACGGGAGTGAAGAGAGCGTTGTCACATATGCATGTGAAATAGTTTCCGAAAAATTAAAAGCAGTAGAAATACTGGGGAAAACTGCAATCACGTCAGCTTTAAAATTACGTAATCTCGCTTAGTACACTGAAAGAAATGGTGCTAGTAAAATCAACAAATCGGTTCTGTTGTTCTTGACTTAACGGAGATTCGGTGAAATTGATCGAATTATGGTTAATTCGACCGAGTTCTTTGTCAACCGAACAAATTATTTTAAACATGGCGCAACGATACAAGGTGGCGGCATGGGACAGCTGATTTTTAGCTTTTTTTATTTGATTTGATACATCAAAATACGGTGCAGTACGATTTTGACATTTGTCCATCGAATTTACAAAAACAAAGTACATGAAATTTTTATTTATGTTTGTAGGTATGTCACCATGCTGCCACCTTGTATCGTTCCGCTATGATTTTAAATATTTCAACAGAAGAGAAATTGTCGCTCTTAAGTTCACAAAATTCTGTAAAATTGTCAGATTCCTAATCAATCTAACTGATTTGTTTGTTAACACAACTGATCTCACTGGTGATTTCAACAGCGATCAACAATCAACACATGAGCAAATTTCAAAGAGAATTTTACGCTCACTGCGCTCTCTATTTGTACTTATGTATGCTGTGTACTATATGTATGCACATATTTACGTATGTATATGGCGGCCGCTGTGGTGTGATGGTAGCGTGCTCAGCCTACCACACCGAAGTCCATGGGTTCACACCCCGGGCAAAGCAACATAAAAATTTTAGAAATATGGTTTTTCAATTAGAAGAAAGTTTTCCTAATCGGGGTCGCCCCTCGGCACTGTTCGGCAAACGCTCCGAGTGTATTTCTGCCATGAAAAGATCTCAGTGAAAACTCAACTAACTTGCAAATGCCGCAAAATACGTACTTTCGTACAAAGCTGTCGCAATAACTTTTTTTGCTCATTTGACTAGTGAAACGGTCAATTACGAATCATCGATTTGTGCGCAGTTGATTCAACATCTTGTTGTGATGGATAATTGTATATACAGCTGTGTATATACAGCTAGAGGTGTTTTGGAATTGTTCCAAAAGAAAGATTTGGTATCTTTATGGAGAAATTTTGATATAGATTGAGTCTCCTGCAATCGAGCAGGAAGTCATTGAATGGAGTCCGTGTTTACGAACTACCGAACACAATTTTATTATACTCAGTTGAGTAGAGCTCACAGATTATATTAAGTTTGATTGTATAACGGTTGGTTGTACAGGTATAAAGGAATCGAGATAGATATAGACTTCCATATATCAAAATCATCAGGATCGAAAAAAAATTTGATTGAGCCATGTCCGTCCGTCCGTCCGTCCGTCCGTTAACACGATAACTTGAGTAAATTATTAGGTATCTTGATGAAATTTGGTATGCAGGTTCCTGAGCAATAATCTCAGATCGCTATTTAAAACGAACAATATCGGACTATAACCACGCCCACTTTTTCGTTAGCGAAAATTCCGAAAAAGAGAAAAAGTGCGATAATTCATTACCAAAGACGAATAAGGCGATGAAACTTGGTAGGTGAGTTGAACTTATGACACAAAATAGAAAATTAGTAAAATTTTGGACGATGGGCGTGGCACCGCCCACTTTTAAAAGAAGGTAATTTAAAAGTTTTGCAAGCTGTAATTTGGCAGTCGTTGAAGATATCATTATGAAATTTGGCAGGAACGTTACTCCGGAGGGTGGGGCCGTGTGTAGAAGTCCACGAAAGTGGGGAAAGCTTCTGACCGCCATTCACCTGGGAATGGCCAGAGCGATTCTTTTGCATGCGGTTCAAGCAGCTCACTACTGCCGGTCGCTTGCGGCCAAGTATCCTCTGGGTAGCCGCTAAACACCCGTTTAGCGGTGAGCTAATGTGAGAAGGCGACAACCTGGCTAGGCCACTCTGACATAATCGGTTTAAGGGCTAGCCGGGGGAGATTTCATCGGCAGCGTCTGTACACCTCTAGGTGCGGCTGCAAGCGGGCGTCTGTCTTGGAGCAAGCGGCTCGCTATATAAACGTGCCAATTAATATTTTCACCCCCGCTGAGCGGGTTGTGCGCTGGGCTTGGGACCCGTCACGTAAAACCATACTCCAATGAAATATAACAACAAGCCTCGGATAAATACACTCTCTATTGATGACGACCATGGCAAACGTTTGAAGGACAATGAATTGAGGGCATGCACCTGGAACGTCCGCTCCCTGAATGGGATTGGTGCAGATGCCCGGCTGGTTGATGTCCTCGTCAAAGCAAAATCTGACATCACCGCCATCCAAGAAATGCGTTGGACGAAGCAAGGAAGAAAGAAGATCAAAAATTGTGACATATATTGGAGTGGCCATGCGAATAAGCGCAGTTTCGGCGTCGGATTCGTGGTGGGAGAGAGACTTTGTCGCCAAGTGCTGGCGTTCACGCCTGTGGACGAGCGTCTCGCCGCTATTCGAATAAAAGCAAAATTTTTTAATATATCATTCATCTGCGCCCATGCGCCGACAGAGGAGAAAGACGGTGAGGTGAAAGACACTTTTTATGAACGATTAGAACGCACATACGAGCGCTGCCCCCGTCATGATATAAAAGTCGTGCTTGGCGACTTTAACGCCAGGGTGGGCAAAGAAGGTGTTTTTGGCCCTACAGTCGGAAAGTTCAGCCTACACAATGAAACTTCTCCTAACGGACTGAGGCTGATTGACTTTGCCGGTGCTCGAAACATGGTCATATCAAGCACGAGGTTCATGCATAAAAAGATACATCAAGCTACATGGCTGTCTCCTGATCGAAATACTCGCAATCAGATCGATCACGTTGTGATAGACGGACGGCATGCCTCCAGTGTTTTAGATGTGCGAACGATCCGAGGACCTAACATCGATTCGGACCATTATCTCGTTGCAGCCAAAATACGCACCCGCCTCAACGCGGCTAAAAACAAGGAACAAAAAACACAAGGAAAGCTAGACGTCGAAAAGCTTCAATCACAACAGACTGCCAATGATTTCGCAACTCGACTCTCACACCTGCTCTCTGAGGGCACAACTCATCCTGAAGGAATACAGGAGCAGTGGGAGCATATCTCCAAAGCACTTCATACTGCCGCCGAGGAAAAAATTGGTTACCGGCGGCCACGAAAAAACAACTGGTATGATGAAGAATGCCGCGTTGCAACCGAAAGAAAAGACGCTGCCTACAGGGCTACGTTAAAAGCGAGCGCGACAAGAGGAGTGTGTGAACGCTATCGTGAGTTGAAAAGGGAAGCGAGACGCCTTTTCAGGAAGAAAAAAGCAGAAGCAGAAAGGCGTGAGTGCGAGGAGCTTGAGCTGCTAGCCACCAGGAATAACGCCCGAAAATTCTACCAAAAAATACGGCGACAGACGGAAGGTTTTTAAGACCGGGGCAAACTCCTGTAGGAATGAAAACGGCGACCTTGTAACTGATGTCCAGAGAGTGCTTACATTATGGAGGGAACACTTCTCTGCTCTCCTAAATGGAGGCAGCAATTCACCGCGCAGAGATGAAGAACCCGATCCCGCAATCGATGATGATGGAATATATGTCCCCCCGCCCGATTATGACGAAGTTAGAATAGCAATAACCAGATTGAAAAACAACAAGGCCGTGGGCGCTGATGGATTGCCTGCGGAGCTATTCAAGTTCGGCGGCGAGGAGTTGGTAAGGCGCATGCAGCAGCTTCTTAGCAAAATATGGGCGGACGAAAGCATGCCCGACGGTTGGAATCTAAGTGTTCTTTGCCCAGTCCACAAGAAGGGGGATACTGCAAAATGCACCAACTATCGTGGAATCAGCCTTCTTAATATCGCATATAAGGTCCTTTCAAGTGTATTGTGCGAAAGATTGAAGCCCACCGTGAACCGGCTGATTGGACCTTATCAGTGCGGCTTCAGACCTGGTAAATCTACCATCGACCAGATTTTCACAATGCGCCAAATCTTGGAAAAAACCCGTGAAAAGAGAATCGACACGCATCACCTCTTCGTCGATTTTAAAGCCGCCTTCGACAGCACGAAAAGGAGCTGCCTATATGCCGCTATGTCTGAATTTGGTTTCCCCGCAAAACTTATACGGCTGTGCAAAATGACGTTGAGCAACACCATCAGCTCAGTCAGAATTGGGAAGGACCTCTCCGAGCCGTTCGAAACTAAACGAGGTTTCAGACAGGGTGACCCCCTATCGTGCGATTTCTTTAATTTGATGCTGGAGAAAATTATACTAGCTGCAGAACTTAACCGCACTGGAACAATATACTATAAAAGCGTGCAATTACTGGCATATGCTGATGACATTGATATCATCGGCCTAAACACCCGCGCTGTTAGTTCTGCTTACTCCAAGCTGGAAAAAGAAGCGGTAAAGATGGGTTTGATGGTGAATGAGGACAAAACGAAGTACCTGCTGTCATCGAGCAAAGAGTCAGCGCATATGCGCCTTGGCAACCACGCTACTGTTGGCAGCCATAATTTCGAAATAGTAAAAGACTTCGTTTATTTGGGAACCAGCATCAACATTAGCAACAACATCAGCACTGAAATCCAGCGAAGAATCAATCTTGCCAATAAATGCTACTTTGGACTAGGTAGGCAATTGAAAAGTAAAGTCCTCTCTCGGCGAACGAAAATCATACTCTACAAGTCACTTATCGTACCCGTCCTGCTATATGGGGCAGAAGCATGGACCATGACAACAGCAGATGAAGCGGCTTTGGGAGTGTTCGAGAGAAAAGTTCTTCGAAAGATTTATGGACCTCTACGCGTTGGCGATGGCGAGTACCGAAGAAGATTTAATGATGAGCTGTACGAGCTATACGCAGACATCAACATAGTCCAGCGAATTAAAACGCAGCGGCTGCGCTGGCTAGGCCATGTTATGCGAATGAAAGATGATGCTCCGGCCAGGAAAGTGTTTCTATCGGAACCCGCCTATGGAAGCAGAGGTAGAGGGCGGCCCCCACTCCGTTGGAAGGACCAGGTGGAAAACGATTTAAACTCCCTTGGTGTGACCAATTGGCGCCGGTTGGCGGAGCGAAGGAGCGACTGGCGCGCCTTGTTGGACGGCCATAACCGTTTAGACGGTTAAGCGCCAATTAAGTAAGTAAGTAAGTTACTCCTATTACTATATGTATGCTTAATAAAAATTAGAAAAATCGGAGAACGACCACGCCCACTTTTAAAAAAATTTTTTTTTTTAAGTCAAATTTTAACAAAAAATTTAATATCTCTTCAGTATATAAGTAAATTATGTCAACGTTCAACTCCAGTAATGATATGGTGCAACAAAATGCAAAAATAAAAGAAAATTTCAAAATGGGTGTAGCTCCGCCCTTTTTCATTTAATTTGTCTAGGATACTTTTAATGCCATAAATCGAACAAAAATTTACCAATCCTTGTGAAATTTGGTAGGGCTTAGATTCTGTGACGGTAACTGTTTTCTGTGAAAATGGGCGAAATCGGTTGAAGCCGCGCCCAGTTTTTATACACAGTCGATCGTCTGTCCTTCCGCTCGGCCGTTAACACGATAACTTGAGCAAAAATCGATATATATTTACTAACTTCAGTTCACGTACTTATCTGAACTCACTTTGTATTGGTATAAAAAATGGCCGAAATCGAACTATGACCACGCCCACTTTTTCGATATCGAAAATTACGAAAAACGAAAAAAATGCAATAATTCTATACCAAATACGAAAAAAGGGATGAAACATGGTATTTGAATTAATTTATTGACGCAAAATATAACTTTAGAAAAAAACTTTGTAAAATGGGTGTGACACCTACCATATTAAGTAGAATGAAATGAAAAAGTTCTGCAGGGCGGTTATACCTATTGCAAAAACTAAGTTTGCAGATTGTCCTAGTGACTTTCGGTCTATCAGCATTTTGCCAGCACTCTCGAAAGTCTTTGAGATATTGTTGTTGGAACAAATTCAAGACCATGTTTGCAAACATAGTCTGCTATCACCATTCCAGTCAGGCTTCCGATCAAAGCACAGTTGCTCCACGGCTATCATAAAAATTTTAGACGACGTCAGGGCACTCTTTGACAAAAACCAGTTGACTTTATTATGCCTGCTTGACTTCTCAAAAGCCTGCGACTCTGTGAACCATGACCTGCTGTGCTCAAAATTAAAAAATTATTTTGGTTTTGATGACTCCGCAGTGCGGCTCATGCGAAGTTATCTGACGGGTAGATCCCAGCTTGTCAAAGTCGGCTCCGAAACTTCAGGTCTAAAATCACTATTGGCAGGGGTACCCCAAGGCTCTATCTTGGGTCCACTACTTTTTAGTATTTTTATTAATGACATATTTAATGCATGCCAGCATGCTCATATGCATGCATATGCTGATGATGTCCAACTATATTTGTCGGGAAATCATGAGGAGACAAGCGATTTATGCTCAAGATTGAATAATGACTTAACATCCATATTTGAATGGGCTAGGAAAAATTGCTTATGCATGAACAGTGAGAAATCATACGTGTTGCCTATATCTAAAAAACGAATAAGTTTCTCAAGTATTCCGCCCTTGCGCGTTGCCAGTAAATGTCTCAAACTCGTTTCAAAACTGACTACGACACGACTCGTTTCAAAACTTAACACGACATTGTCCTGTGATGATCATGTAAATTCGGTGGTTAAGAAAGTATACTATATCTTAAGAAACTTACGAATGTCTGCTATTTATACTCCGGTCAATGTTAGAAGAAAACTTGCAATTCAATTGATTATGCCGATCATTTGCTACTCTGCGCTAGTGTACAGTAAACTGAGCTCCCAGTCTGCTCATAAAATTGATGTAGCATTTAATCATGTTACACGTTATGTATTCGGCTTAGCCAGATTTGATCATATATCCAGCTGGAGAGCGCGTCTACTGGGCTGCGAAATCTCCGGATATCTGAAAGATAGGAACAGCATTTTCCTTTGTCAACTTATCATGTATAAGGAGCCTAGTTACCTATATGATAAGCTAACATTCCCCAGGTCTGTTCGAATCAACGACCTAATAGTACCAACTTATAACTATCTAACATCTGGACGGCTATTCTTTGTCAATGCCATTCGCCTATGGAACTCTATTCCAGTATCCGTACGTAGTAGTCTAAATAAAAGCAACTTTAAAAATGTTCTTTATGCTCATTTTAGTTGAAACCATTATACTTCTTGAGTTTTCGCCATCAATATGTATGAGTGTATACAATGTTTTGTTATTGAATTTAATTATTTGTTTATTTTAGATACTAGTAAATTACGATAATTCTCTATGTTTGATGTGATTATTTAACCTACATAACCCTCTGTTATGACTTTTGTTCTTTTTTACATTGCGATTTATCTTTTTGTTGTACTATAAAAGATCCTAGATCTTATTGTACTAATACTATTTTTGCAATAAATGAAGATGATGATGATGATGATGATGAAATAAAAAAACCCTTGAAATCTTGGCAGGAATACTGTTCGTGGTATTATATATATAAATAAATTAGCGGTATCCAACAGATGATGTTCTGGGTCACCCTGGTCCACATTTTGGTCGATAACTGGAAAACGCCTTCACATATACAACTACCACCACTCCCTTTTAAAAGCCTCATTAATACCTTTAATTTGATACCCATATCGTACAAACACATTCTAGAGTCACTCCCTTTTAAAAGGCTCATTGACCCTTTCATTTGATAACCCTATCGTACAAACAAATTCTAGGGTAACCCCTGGTCCACCTTTATGGCGATATCTCGAAACGGCGTCCACCTATGGAACTAAGGATCACTCCCTTTTAAAATAACCATTAACACCTTTCGTTTGATACCCATATTGTACAAACGCATTCTAGAGTCACCCCTGGTCCACCCTTATGCCGATATCTCGAAAAGGCGACCACCTATACAACTACCACCACTCCCTTTTAAAACCCTCATTAATACCTTTAATTTGATACCCATATCGTACAAACACATTCTAGAGTCACCCCTGGTCCACCTTTATGGCGATATCTCGAAAAGGCGACCACCTATACAACTACCACCACTCCCTTTTAAAACCCTCAATAATACCTTTAATTTGATACCCATATCGTACAAACACATTCTAGAGTCACCCCTGGTCCACCATTATGGCGATATCTCGAAAAGGCGACCACCTATGCAACCACCACCACTTCCTTTTAAAACCCTCATTAATACCTTTAATTTGATACCCATATCGTACAAACACATTCTAGAGTCACCCCTGGTCCACCTTTATGGCGATATCTCGAAAAGGCGACCACCTATACAACTACCACCACTCCCTTTTAAAAACCTCATTAATACCTTTAATTTGATACCCATATCGTACAAACACATTCTAGAGTCACCCCTGGTCCACCTTTATGACGATATCTCGAAAAGGCGTCCACCTGTAGAACTAAACCCCACGACCTTTTGAAATACTCATTAACACCTTTCGTTTGATACCCATATTGTACAAACGCATTCTAGAGTCACCCCTGGTCCACCTTTATAGCGATATATCGAAAAGGCGTCCACCTATAGAACTAAGGCCCACTCCCTTTTAAAATGTTCATTAACCCCTTTCATTTGATACCCATATCGTACAAACACATTCTAGAGTCACCCCTGATCCACCTTTATGGCGATATCTCGAAAAGGCGTCCACCTGTAGAACTAAACCCCACGCCCTTTTGAAATACTCATTAACACCTTTCGTTTGATACCCACCCCTGGTCCACCTTTATGGCGATATCTAGAAAAGGCGTCCACCTGTAGAACTAAACCCCACGCCCTTTTGAAGTACTCATTAACACTTTTCGTTTGATACCCATATTGTACAAACGCATTCTAGAGTCACCCCTGGTCCATCTTATAAAACTAAGGCCCACTCCCTTTTAAAATGTTCATTAATACCTTTATTTTGATACCCGTATCGTACAAACACATTCTAGAGTCACCCCTGGTCCACCTTTATGGCGATATTTCGAAACGGTATCCACCTATAGAACTAAGACCCACTCCCTTTTAAAGTACTCATTAACACCATTCGTTTGATGCCCATATTGTACAAACAAATTCTAGGATCACCCCTGGTTCACCTTTATGGCGATATCTCGAAACGGCGTCCACCTATAGAACTAAGGCCCATTCCCTTTTAAAATGTTCATTCACCCCTTTCATTTGATACCCATATCGTACAAAAAAATTCTAGAGTCATCCCTGATCCACCTTTATGGCGATATCCCTAAATGGCGCCCACCTATAGAACTATGGCCCACTCCCTCTTAAAATACTCTTTAATACCTTTCATTGGATACACATGTCATACAAACACATTCCAGGGTTACGGTTCATTTTCCTACATGGTTATTTTCCCTTATGTTGCCACCATAGCTCTCAACTGAGTATGTAATATTCTGTTACACCCGAACTTAACCTTCCTTACTTGCCTTAGTTCTATAGGTGGACGCCTTTTTTAGACATCCCCATAAGGGTGGCCCAGGGGTGACTATAGAATGTGTTTTTACGATATGGGTATCAAATTAAAGGTATTAATGAGGGTTTTCAAAGGGAGTGGCCCTTAGTTGTATATGTGAAGGCGTTTTCGAGATATCGACCAAAATTTGGACCAGGGTAACCCAGAACATCATCTGTCGGGTACCGCTAATTTATTTATATATATAATACCACGAATAGTATTCCTGCCAATATTCCAAAGGCTTTTGATTTCGCCCTGCAGAACTTTTTCATTTTCTTCTACTTAATATTACCATGTTTCATCTCTCTTTTCATATTTGGTACAGAATTATGGCTTTTTTTCATTTTTCGTAATTTTCAATATCGAAAAAGTGGGCGTGGTCATAGTCGGATTTCGGTCATTTTTTATACCAAGATAAAGTGAGTTCAGATAAGTACGTGAACTAAGTTTAGTAAAGATATATCGATTTTTGCGCAAGTTATCGTGTTAACGGCCGAGCGGAAGGACAGACGGACGACTGTGTATAAAAACTGGGCGTGGCTTCAACCGAATTCGCCCATTTTTACAGAAAACAGTTAGCGCATTAAAATCTATGCCCCTACCAAATTTCACAAGGATTGGTAAATTTTTGTTCGACTTAAGGCATTAAAAGTAGCCTAGGCAAATTAAATGAAAAAGGGCGGAGCCACGCCTATTTTGAAATTTTCTTTTATTTTTGTATGCACCATATCATTACTGCAGTTGAATGTTGACATAATTTACTTATATACTGTAAAGATATTAAATTTTTTGATAAAATTTGACTTAAAAAAAAAAAATTTTTTTAAGTGGGCGTGTTCGTAATTCGATTTTGTTATTTATACTTAGCACACATATAGTAATAGGAGAAACGTTCCTGCCATTGTCCAAAATTTTACTAATTTTCTATTCTACGTCATAAGCTCAACCCACCTACCAAGTTTCATCGCTTTAGCCGTCTTTGGTAATGAATTATCGCACTTTTTCAGTTTTTCGAAATTTTCGATATCGAAGAAGTGGTCGTGGTTATAGTACAATTTCGTTCATTTTAAACAGCGATCTGAGATGAGTGCCCAGTAACCTACATACCAAATTTTATCAAGATACCTCAAATTTTGATATATAGAAGTCTATATCTATCTCGATTAGTTTATGCCGATACGGATTACCGTTATGCGAACAAAGTTAATATACTCTGTGAGCTCTGCTCAGCTGAGTATAATAAAAAAAAACACGCAATCCAATCAAAATATGTATATAGAGAGATATGAGTTCAACAAAGTGACACATAAAAACTGTATAGTTCAGTTGGTTTTTCAAACGATTTTATTCTCTCATTTTTTACTACTATTCCTTTTTGCTGCCTTTCATTAATTTTAAAACTATATAAATATTTTCCATATAAATATATGTGCAATACATTTAGTACGAAAGGTCCAGCGGCACAGGATATTTAATTTTTGACATTTCAACTAAAAATGTATGGCGTAAAAACAAATGCCGAAAAACGTCCAAATAAATGCGTATGTACACCTACAGAAAAACATAAATGATACGAATTTAAAAAATAAATTGCGAACAAATATAATATATATGTATATATAAAAGTCTAAATGAAATAATTGTACACATTGTGCTACATTGAAAAAGCATTGATGAAAAGAGTGTGTGAATGAAAAAATTTGGTTTTAAAATATTACATACACGTTGACATATATATGTATTTGAAAAAAGAGCAATCTTCACAATCGTAAATTTGCTGACTGTATAACATGACACAAGTCATTACGTAGGTATATCTCGGAGCTTTTGAAAACAACGGGAGTATGAAAAAGCTATCACTTTGACAAATTAACTTGATCAATTGTTAAAATTGATAAATCACGCTAGTGATGTAGATGCATACATAAATACATTTTCAAAGTCATTTTATTAAATGGTGACAAAAAATATGTAAGAGGAAAACATGAAAGTAAATCAGTAATTCCTGCAATTTAATAAATTATTTATAAATCATTTTGTAGTTATTTTTGGACTGTTTCATATATTCATAATAATGTTGAAAGGAAATCTTTAGCCCAGCACTGCGTACACAGAGGGAAATTGAAAACACAATAAAAAATATTGTGCAAAAAGTTGAAACAAAAATGTATTGAACAAAAGTACACAAAAAATAGAATATTGTGTTATAAGATCTGAGCTTTCGACGCAGTCAACCAACGTGCACTACTCCAAGCCATAGAAGGTTCGCTCCTTCCATTTTGTTTAAAAAGATGGTCCAAAAATTACATATCTGCATTGTCGGCAAGTGTCGGTTCAATTTAAGAACAAAACCTCAAAGCCTATGAAAATTAAACAGGAGTGGTGCAGGGTGTGGTCAATACACCGATACTATTTATTTTATACAAATCAAAGTTCCCTTTCACTACGAGAGCCACCAATATTATCTATGCCGACGATTGCACGATAGTAGCAACAAGCTCTGGCCCCTCAATAGTCAATTTAGCTTCTAACCTTTCTGTTTTTTCACCTCGCGCGATTCGACCAAGTTTTCAACCACTCTCTTTAAGACGTGCAAGTAACATATGACGCAAATATTTGACATTCACGTCGATAACAATATGCTATGAACTGCCAGTCACCCGAACAACTTAGGTGTATCACTCGACAGCACTTTTACTTTTACTTTACATACTTCAAAATCGTATCTAAATCCCAAGTCGCTTGCCGGCGTATGACTTACAAAGCAACTGCCACTACGCTTCGCCAGTTTGGTTGTCCGACTTAGAAACCAAACAATGAAAAAAGCTGCCGAAGTGTCAAACTACTGTATTCAGAACTACCACAGGATAGCTTTTTATAATTTCTATAATTTATGAACACCAACTTGATAGTGAGGCAAAATAACTTAACTTAAAGGAGTATATTGAAATTCTTAACAGACAGTTCAGTTCAGACAGTCCACATAGGGTCCGTAAATACCATCTTTAGTTCGCACCTTGTGAGCGCTGTTATCAATTGACTGTTGCATGAAGTAAAGTAAGTATATCGACTTGTATGTTATTGGTGTCTACAGTAACTAGACTGTCATCTGGTATAATGCTGGCGCAGAGGTTTGACTCTAATGTATATACTAACTAGTGTGGCATCTGGTACGATCTTGGTGTACGTAATGACTATCTTCTCAACAGGGATTATGCTGATACAGATACTAGCAATTGATATTTTGTAGGACATCTCCGTGCTAATATGGAAAATGAGAGAACTAGTTGGGATTTTTGGCAAACTAGTATTCTTCTAGTATACAATTAGTTGATATGAATGCAGAGAAGAACACGTCCCAGAAGGCCGGCTGAAAAAGTTGTAATTGAAGAAATACATTTTTATAAGAAGGGATACGGACTTTGTTTCAGTTCCTTTTCGCATTTGTGAATTTAATACTTACACCGTGCATTGCCATTCTGCTCTTTTTTGCCCTTTTCTGCTCTTATCTCCCTTACCTGCTCACATTTCTTTGTGGCCAATATTTCCCTATACCTCTCCCCACCGCTAATTCGCAATATTCTTTTCCCTTCCTTCGACTTCTTTCTTTCCTTTAATTGTCCTTCTATATAAAAGGAAAGTAAACAAAAAGAGAGAAAATTGAAAGTCAACACCAAAGCCAAACTAAAGCCGGAGTCGAAGCGGGGCGGCCTGTTATACATTTTTATGAAAATGTTAATGGTTTCTTATCGATGAGCTATCGGTTTGTTATCGATGGGTTGTTGGCGTGCTATTCATTACTTATCCACGAGTTATCGATTATAGGTTTGAGTAAACTTTGTATCGATAATACAGGTTATCAACGATCTACTGAGCTTTTATCGACAAGCTATGCGCTTTCACTCGTTTTGTTGTAGATACTTTATCGGAGATTTATTTCTGTGTTACCAAAAAGTTATCGAGAGCTATCGAGTATTTTCGAGAAAATATAAATACTCAAACTTTATTGTTTTGATATTGAAAAATTATTTATTTGTTATCGAAAAGCTTTAGAATTTTTTAAAAAAATTTTCGATATCTTATCGGAGCGTTATCGCTTTTTTATTCTAGATTCATCGTTATGTTATAAAACAGATACCAATAATACTTCAATATAAAGACACATATGTAACCCGTCGATAACAAGCCGACTACAATCTGGTAAATCGAAAATGATTATTCGCTATCGATAAAATGCAATGCGCAATAACCTCCCAAACGATTTTAGGCTGAGGCTCTCTTCCAATTTGCGTCGTACTCCTTTTTATTATACTCAGTTGAGCAGAGCTCACAGAGTATATTAAGTTTGATTGGATAACGGTTGGTTGTACATATATAAAGGAATCGAGATAGATATAGACTTCCATATATCAAAATAATCAGGATCGAAAAAAAAATTGATTGAGCCATGTCCGTCCGTCCGTCCGTCCGTTAACACGATAACTTGAGTAAATTTTGAGGTATCTTGATGAAATTTGGTATGTAGGTTCCTGAGCACTCATCTCAGATCGCTATTTAAAATGAACGATATCGGACTATAACCACGCCCACTTTTTCGATATCGAAAATTTCGAAAAACCGAAAAAGTGCGATAATTCATTACAAAAGACAGATAAAGCGACGAAACTTGGTAGATGTGTTGAGCTTATGACGCAGAATAGAAAATTAGAAAAACTTTGGACAATGGGCGTGGCACCTCCCACTTTTAAAAGAAGGTAATTTAAAATTTTGCAAGCTGTAATTTGCCAGTCGTTGAAGATATCATGATGAAATTTGGCAGGAACGTTACTCCTATTACTATATGTACGCTTAATAAAAATTAGCAAAATCGGAGAAGGACCACGCCCACTTTTAAAAAAATAATTTTTTTAAAGTAAAATTTTAACAAAAAATTCAATATCTTTACAGTATATAAGTAAATTATGTCAACATTCAACTCCAGTAATGATATGGTGCAACAAAATACAAAAATAAAAGAAAATTTCAAAATGGGCGTGGTTCCGCCCTTTTTCATTAAATTTGTCTAGGATACTTTTAACGCCATAAGTCGAACAAAAATTAACCAATCCTTTTGAAATTTGGTAGGGGCATAGATTTTATGACGTTAACTGTTTTCTGTGAAAATGGGCGAAATCGGTTGATGCCACGCCCAGTTTTTATACACAGTCGTCCGTCTGTCCTTCCGCATGGCCGTCAACACGATAACTTGAGCAAAAATTGACATATCTTTAATGAACTTGGTTCACGTGCTTACCTGAACTCACTCTATCTTGGAATGAAAAAAGAACGAAATCCGACTATGACCACGCCCACTTTTTCGATATCGAAAATTACGAAAAATGAAAAAAATGCCATAATTCTATACCAAATACGAAAAAAGGGATGAAACATGTTAAGGTACTTGGATTGTTTTATTGACGCGAAATATAACTTTAGAAAAAACTTTATAAAATAGTTGTGACACCTACCATATTAAGTAGAAGAAAATGAAAAAGTTCTGCAGGGCGAAATAAAAAACCCTTAAAATCTTGGCAGGTATTACATATATAAATAAATTAGCGGTATCCAACAGATGATGTTCTGGGTCACCCTGGTCCACATTTCGGTCGATATCTGGAAAACACCTTCACATATACACTACCACCACTCCCTTTTAAAACCCTCATTAATACCTTTAATTTGATACCCATATCGTACAAACCCATTCTAGAGTCACCCCTGGTCCACCTTTATGGCGATATTTCGAAACGGCGTCCACCTATGGAACTAAGGATTACTCCCTTTTAAAATACTCATTAACACCTTTCATTTGATGCCCATATTGTACAAACAAATTCTAGGGTCCACGATAGAACTAAGCCCACTCCCTTTTAAAATACTCATTAACACCTTTCTTTTGATACCCATATTGTATAAACAAATTCTAGGGTCACCCCTGGTCCACCTTTATTGCGATATCTCGAAACGGCGTCCACCTATGGAACTAAGGATTACTCCCTTTTAAAATACTCATTAACACCTTTCTTTTGATACCCATATTGTATAAACAAATTCTAGGGTCACCCCTGGTCACCCTTTATGGCGATATCTCGAAAATGCGACCACCTATACAACAACCACCACTCCCTTTTAAAACCCTCATTAATACCTTTAATTTGATACCCATATCGTACAAACACATTCTAGAGTCACCCCTGGTCCACCTTTATGGCGATATTTCGAAACGGCGTCCACCTATAGAACTAAGGCCCACTACCTTTTAAAATACTCATTAACACCTTTCGTTTGATGCCCATATTGTACAAACAAATTCTAGGGTCACCCCTGGTCCACCTTTATGGCGATATCTCGAAACGGCGTCTACCTATGGAACTAAAGATTACTCCCTTTTAAAATACTCATTAACACCTTTCATTTGATACCCATATCGTACAAACGCATTCTAGAGTCACCCCTGGTCCACCTTTATGGCGATATTTCGAAACGGCATCCACCTATAGAACTAAGGCCCACTCCCTTTTAAAATACTCATTAACACCATTCGTTTGATGCCCATATTGTACAAACAAATTCTAGGGTCACCCCTGGTCCACCTTTATGGCGATATCTCGAAACGGCGTCCACCTATGAAACTAAGGATTACTCTCTTTTAAAATACTCATTAACACCTTTCATTTGATACCCATATCGTACAAACGCATTCTAGAGTCACCCCTGGTCCACCTTTATGGCGATATTTCGAAACGGCATCCACCTATAGAACTAAGGCCCACTCCCTTTTAAAATACTCATTAACACCATTCGTTTGATGCCCATATTGTACAAACAAATTCTAGGGTCACCCCTGGTCCACCTTTATGGCGATATCTCGAAACGGCGTCCACCTATGAAACTAAGGATTACTCTCTTTTAAAATACTCATTAACACCTTTCATTTGATACCCATATCGTACAAACGCATTCTAGAGTCACCCCTGGTCCACCTTTATGGCGATATTTCGAAACGGCATCCACCTATAGAACTAAGGCCCACTACCTTTTAAAATACTCATTAGCACCTTTCTTTTGATACCCATATTGTACAAACAAATTCTAGGGTCACCCCTGGTCCACCTTTATGGCGATATCTCGAAACGGCGTCCACCTATGAAACTAAGGATTACTCTCTTTTAAAATACTCATTAACACCTTTCATTTGATACCCATATCGTACAAACGCATTCTAGAGTCACCCCTGGTCCACCTTTATGGCGATATTTCGAAACGGCATCCACCTATAGAACTAAGGCCCACTCCCTTTTAAAATACTCATTAACACCATTCGTTTGATGCCCATATTGTACAAACAAAGTCTAGGGTCACCCTTGGTCCACCTTTATGGCGATATCTCGAAACGGCGTCCACCTATGGAACTAAGGATTACTCCCTTTTAAAATACTCATTAACACCTTTCATTTAATACCCATATCGTACAAACGCATTCTAGAGTTAACCCTGATCCACCTTTATGGCTATATCCCTAAATGGCGTCCACCTATAGAACTATGGCCCACTCCCTCATAAAATACATTGTAATACCTTTCATTGGATACACATGTCATACAAACACATTCCAGGGTTACCTCGGTTCATTTTCCTACATGGTTATTTTCCCTTATGTTGTCACCATAGCTCTCAACTGAGTATATAATGTTCGCTTACACCCGAACTTAACCTTCCTTACTTGTTTTTTCTATAAGTTGGCGGTACGAGACCTACATGTTTTACGCCGACTACGAACGGCATCTGCAAGACAGATGAATTTACATTGAGCAGCTTATATGGCAGAAATATACTCAGATTTTTTGTCAAATCACTGCCTAGTGGAGAGCCCGCTTAGAAATATTTCGTGCTTGTGTGCAATGTGGTAATATTAATTGTTCACGAGATGATTGGGCTAGTACTTTGATGGTGCTTATTACCGGAATAGGACCATCAACATTGATAACACTCCCCAGAACCTCAGGGGATTGTCTCTATACAACAACAACAACATTGATAATATTCCGATAATAAAACATTAACTTGTCTGACTGATTGTTGCCGATAAGAAGCCATTGAAGCTCTTGTCAAAAAACCAGAAACTTATGTTTTCAGTAAGGTTATCTCTGTTGAACTTCAACCCCTAGGCGAGCTTTAGTTAACTTAAACTCATTACTTCTCTATATTCTGTTTCAATATATTCTTTTTTAGCGGAACCGCTGTACCAGTTATCCTTTCCAGTATCTGACTGCAATCTTTATGTGAATCCTCCTTTGGCTCGAGCGGCCTACGCAATCCTGATAAAGCTGTAAGTTTCAGTCATTTAGCTTCATAACTTAGCAAGTAAATAAAATTCATTCATTGCAGTAAGCCGCCGGCACTTTTTCACCGTAATTCAATATATTTCAATAAAAATTGTATGGTCGTTTACAATTATAAAAAAAAAAAAAAAACATATTCTTTTGTATATAAAAATGCTTAACGCTATTACGGCACTCTAAGTTAAAATTGAGTTACGCACTAAACTTAACAAATGAAATCGAATTAAAACGTATAAATAAATGGAAATGTATTGAAAAATAAATTGTAAATAAAATACAAATGAATTTGCTAAAAAAGG